>NC_044323.1:152718524-153021555 GCF_007399415.2 Gopherus evgoodei
GTAAAAGGCTCATCACATATGCCCAGCAAGAGGGAGCAAACCAGCATATAATAAAACATTCAGATTTACAGACTTCAGTTTACATAATCCTGAAGAGATTAAAAAAAAATCCTACTGTATTTTTATTTTAACAGCAAAAATGAGCTGCCATGTTAGAAGTGTTTTACCAGCTTGTGAGGAGTCACAGAGTTCCTGTTAGCAATGTGTGACTGAAAAAACCTCCACTGGCAGTGAGAACTAGAGAATACAACTTTATTCTGCCTAAAGCCCCATGTTCAAACAATCCTCAGTGTCTGACTCATCCCTTTCAAACTGCAGTGTAAAAATAGACTTGGAGAAAACCTGACAAACGTTAAAGTAATGAATAATTCTTTACTTATATCACTTTCAGACTGTAAGCTTTTTGGTACAGCACCCAGAACAATGGGGCCCTGATCTGGTTGTCCCAGTGCTACTGCAATCTAAATATTAAATAATAAAACTAATCAGTAGAAAGGATCATGGTCTAGTGGTTAGAGCACAAGGTTGGGAGTCAGAAGATCTATGTTTTATTTCTGTCACTGACTCTTATCTAATAATGGTGTTCCAGCTCTGTTGGTCCCAGGATATTTAAGAGACAAGGTGGGTGAGGTAATATCTTTTATTGAACCAACTTCTGTTGGTGAAAGAGACAAATGTTGGAGCTACACAGAGCTCGTCTTCTTTTTGAGACCTCAAGAAGAGCTCTGTATAGCTCAAAAGCTTGTCTCTTTCACCAACAGAAGTTGGTCAAATAAAAGTTGGTCCAATTACCTTACCCACCTTGTCTGTCTCTTATCTAACAATTCATTTATACTCTACAGAACACTGCCAACAAAATGACCATTACAATATAAAAGCAGTCATAAGAACTGCTTTCCTTTCACCTCCTTTGGAGGCATATGGGAAATTCCTCCTATTCCAGCCCAGGTGGGACACAACTAACAACTTTTATATGAACACCCCACTCCAGAAATTGAATGATTAAGATAAAATGAGCCCTGGATCCTAAGCATTGCTGAGTTTTGATTTGGTTTTGTAGAGTCAAAACCTAACCGCAGATGTTTTGCAAAGCCCAAAACAAAATATGACCTCTTCACCCTCTGTCGAAGAAAAATCCAGGCTGGGATTTCACTCTCTCTGATGGGCATGTTCAGATCTGATCTTTGAGGTTCAAGGAGTGTATTCTGTAAGAGTGCAGTCATTATTTGTTCTTACGGTTTCCAAATAATAGCATTTATCTTGATGAAGTCTTCGGTTACTGATGTGGAAATGTGTCATTTTGGAGCAATTTCACTGTAACTATGTTTCCATAGTAACAGGCTTGATGTCAAAATGACAGCACTGGGCAAGGAAAAGACAAAATGTGATTTATTTTAATAATACAAGGTATCCAGCAAGGTATACTGCAATCTTTGCTCAGGCAAAATTCCTATTGATTTCCGTGCAATGGCAGTCAGACTACAAAAGAATTTAGGCAGATAAGGACTGAATAAAGAGCTTAGATACTATGCTACTGAATGCTGTTATAAGTACCTGGATAGATAGATACAGATATACTGCCTGGCAGGCTGGCTGACTGATTGAAAGATTGAAAGATCAGCCAAAGGAATCTTTACTGAAAGCATTTGTAGAAACTAACAGCAGAGTTATCAGACTTTTCTTCTTTCCTTTCTGACACATTTAAACACACATGTCATTTCAGCTAGAGACTTGCCCCGGCCACAAAATTCCGATCCAGATTTCAAACTCTCCAGCAGTCTGGTGTATTCGGATTAGAGGCTGTTCAAGGGTGTCGGTTGGTTCAGCTCATTACAGAGAAGGGAACAGGTGTGAAATGTGATATCTGGTGTGGGTTAACAGTGAGCTTTCACAAGTAAAGCTGTGGATTCCACTCTTTGTTCCAAATATTGATGCTGTCAGAAATTTTATTGGCCATGGTCCGTATGTTTTTCCAATCATCATTTTATTTTTATTCCCATTCACAGTTGGAGTGTTTTCTGTGGCTGTGTCAAGGTTCCTTCCCCACTCTGAACTTTAGGGTACAGATGTGGGGACCTGCACGGACACTTCTAAGCTTAATTACTAGCTTAGATCTGGTATCGCTGCCACCATCCAGAATTTTCAATGTCTGGATCACTCCCTTTCTCCCCAAAACCTTCCCCTCCCTGGGTAGCCTTGAGAGACTCCTTCACCAATTCCCTGGTGAGTCCAGCTCCAAACCCTTGGATCTTATAACAAGGAGAAATTAACCATCCCCCCTCCTTTCTCCCACCAATCCCTGGTGAGTCCAGATCCAATCCCTTTAGATCTAAAAACAAGGAAAAATCAATCAGGTATTAAGAAAATGGCTTTTAATTAAAGAAAAGAAAGGTAAAAGAAAACTCTCTGGGACAGATTAGCATACCAGCTACTCTCACAGACAACCGATTCAAAACACAGAGGATGTTCCCCTGGCCACAAATTTAGTTACACAAAAAAATAACCAATTTGATTCTACCTCTAATTGCATAAGACAGGTTACAAAGAAATAAACATAAACCTATTTATTCCTTTCTAAAACTTACTACTCTGATAAGAGGCTGGTTCCTTGATCTTTTTCACTCTGGCTGAAACTGAAACTCTAAACAAAGGAAAAACTTCCCTCCTTCCTTTTGAAACATCTTGTTCCCCCATTGGTTCCTCTGGTCAGGTCTTAGCTAGGCTAGGTGAACTTTTTAACCCTTTACAGGTAAAAGAGGCATTAACCCTTAACCATCTGTTTATGACAGGCTGCATGTCAGCACAGGCTTTGCAAAGAGGAGCCAGAGATCAGCTATTCTCTGCAATGAGACTGAGTAAAATAATGGTGAGTTGTAAGGCTGAAATATTATAAGCTTCTGCTATGTCTCTTGGTTAGAAGAGCTTAAGGCCACCACACAAGTTCACATTCAGAATGAAGAATTTAACACCCATGCAGCCAGTACCACTAAGTAAATTTTGTGGTCCTACAAAATAAAGACAGGATAAGTCATCCCAGCAACAACAAAACCCTCAAAATCTTTGCGTTCATAAAAACATCTGAAATGCATTGTTCAAATAAATGCAGTTCTACTAGAAACCACTTACACAAACCTCTTAAAAATTAATTACCTAAAATGCCAACCACCTTCATTCCTGATCTTGTGGAATAAATGGTTGTGCAACCAGCAAAAACAGGTGTCCTTCAAGGTTTCTGTTGAGGCTGTATGAAATCAAGACTCTAGGCACAAAGTGAATTTTTGGATCATGAAGTCAGTCAATTTCCATTGTATATGGACTCCAGGATATACAGTGACTCATGTCTGAGCAACCACATTCCTTACATGGCTTCCTGTTTTTAAAAGACCACCTCAAAATATCCCCATGTAAACAAGTTACATTTCTTCTCAGGTGGTCCCTTGAATACTGGAAAGGCTGTATGTTGAAAAGTTTCACTTCTGCCTCTTTTACATTACAGTGTGATGTCATTGGAGACACTCCTGATTTATATCCATCTACATGAGAGGAGAATGAGGCCTTCTATGTACATATTAGTATTTATGAAGTACTAGGCTACTGTACCCCTCATTAATAGAAGCACAGGACCTGATCAAGCACCATGTAAGTCCAATTTTACATTGGTGTAACTAGAGCTGGGTAAAAAAAAAGAAAGAAAAAAAGATTGCAAATAACCAGAGCCACAGAGTTGAAGTCCAGAAGGGACTGTCAGAACATTTAATCTGACCTTCTGTGTATCACAGGCCACAAACACCAAACAGCACCTGCACACTAACCCAACAACCTAAGTTAGACCGAAGTATTACAGCCCACAGGAGACCAGACTATTATGTGCCACAGTTTCCAGCAAGTTTCTCTAATGGTTTTCATAACATTTTTGATAATCTCATGATAAAAATTTGCAAAGAATGAAACATTTTTAAAGCCAAAGGTTTTTCCAAACCTATTTTTTGGGAGGGAGGGGGATGTAGAATCAGGCCTAGGAAGTTTTGACCACTAGTCATTTGAATGTAATTAGTGAAGGTTGTTTCAGATGCTGAGTGTACTCTTCCAGCCAATTTAAAAAATAGAAAATCATTACATACACTTTTCAATGCTGCTTTCACTAAATCTGTTTAGACTGCAGGCTCTTTGAGGGGTAAGGTGACCAGATGTCTCGATTTTATAGGGACAGACCCAATTTTGGGGGCTTTTCCTTATATAGACTCCTATTACCCCCGACTCCCTGTCCCGATTTTTACACTTGCTATCTGGTTACCCTATTGAGGGGGGAGCTGTCTTTTTGTTCTGTGTTTCTACAGTACTTAGCACAATGTGCTTTTAGGCACTACCACAATAATCATCATAATCATTAATAAATACATCATTAAGCTCGGGCTGAACTCACTGCCATATTCAGTAGCCCAGTAGGTGGAAAGTCCTCCGCATGTTGCCTGGATGGGTGCCCCAAGTCCAGCTACATTTCTGACATAGTTGCGGGATATCCCATAGCTTCTGTGGAGGGAATTCAGGTCCTGAAAAAATGATGGAAGATTAACCACTTGCTTTGGCCAAAAGCATTAATCAGCCCTGACATCTAGCTGGCTTCCCAGCTTCTTTTGTATTGTTAATAATACTTATGAAGGTAATAATGCATTTATATAGCATCTAATATCTTGATGGATTCCCTAACGCACTTCACAGACTACGGGCCAATTTATCTCTGTAGATGAATATGTACAGGTCTCAGGCCAGGTCCACACTACAGCGTTAAATCGATTTAAACAGCGTTAAATCCACACTACAGCGTTAAATCGATTTAAACAGCGTTAAGTCCACACTACAAGGCACTTAAAATTGATTTTAAGGGGTCTTAAAATCGATTTCTGTACTCCAGCTAAACGAAAGGAGTAACCCTAAAATCGATATTACTAAATCGATTTAGGGTTAGTGTGGACGGAAATCGAAGTTAATGGCCTCTGGGAGGTATCCCACAGTGCACCAGTGGCCGCTCTGAACAGGTAAAGGAACTCTACTGCACTGGCCAGGTATACAGGAAAAGCCCCGGGAACTTTTGAATTGCATTTCCTGTTTGGCCAGCATGGAGCTCTCAGCAGCACAGGTAACAATGCAGTCTCCTGAGAATAGGAAAAGAGCTCCAGCGTGGAACACATAGGAGTTATTGGATTTGATCGCAGTATGGGGAGAAGATTCTGTGCTATCAGAACTGTGTTCCAGTAGACGAAATGAAAAAACTTTTGAAAAAATTTCTAATGCCATGAGGCAGAGAGGCCATAGCAGGGACTCGGTGCAGTGCAGAGTTAAAGTGAAGGAGCTCAGACAAGCGTACCAGAAAGCCAAAGCAGCAAATGGCAGATCCAGATCTGGGCCAAAAACATGCCGCTTCTACGCGGAGCTGCATGCAATTTTAGGGGGCTGCGCCACGACAAGCCCCCCCTTGTCTGTGGATTCCGAGGTGGGGGTAATAATCTCAGCCATTGCTGATGATTCTGCGGAGGGTGAAGATGAGGAGGAGGAAGAGGAGGACGAGATTGCAGAGACCACATAGCACTCCATTCTCCCCAACAGCCAGGAGCTTTTTCTCACCCAGACAGAATTACCCTCCCAGCCCTCCCAAGCCACTAGCCCAGACAATGAAGCCATGGAAGCGACCTCTGGTGAGTGTACTTTTTTAAATATAAAACATAGTTTAAAAGCAAGCGTTTTTTAATGATTGATTTGCCAGGAGGGCTTGCATGCATTAGCTGGCATTAAAGTTACTGGAAAAGTCTGTTAACATGTCTGGGGATGGAGCGGAAATCCTCCAGGGACATCTCTATGAAGCACTCCTGTAGGTACCCCAAAAGCCTTTTCAGAAGGTTTCTGGGCAGGGCAGCCTTATTCCGTCCACCATGATACGAAACTTTACCACGCCATGCCTGGAGCACGTAATCGGGTATCATTGCATGACAAAGCCTAGCTGCGTATGGTCCCGGGGATTGCTGGCATTCAAGAAGCATAATTTCTTTTTCTCTGTCTGTAATCCTCAGGAGAGTGATATCGTTCATGGTCACCTGGTAAAAATTAATGTATTTTATTAAGGGGACAGAGATGACCATTCCTTCGGTGATGCTTTCCTGCGGCTTAAAAGAAATCCTTCCCTTGCAGTTAGCCATGCGGGGGGAAGGGAAAAAGCTGCCCATTCCTACGGGGAGGTGTCTCTAATGGCGCTGACCTTTTTAGCATTTGGGCAGCAGGAATTTTCGCTGCTAATTGCGGGGGGGCGGGGGAAAGGGGAGGGGGTAAGGTTTCACTGACCTGCCATTACAGCAGACATGCAGAGTGGGGGGGAAAACCATTCACAATTTCCTCTAGTGCTTAACCTTTCTGTTGGCATAAGAAAAGAAGCAAAAGATGTGCTTTTTAGCAGTTTGGCTGCCCAGCATGAATTTTACCTGCTAATAGCCAGTGGGGGAGGGGGGGAAAGGAGGAGGTTGTACGGTTAACTGCCATTAGATGTATGCCTTACCATGTCTGCCTGCAAGCTGATTTGTAATCCCTTGACCTGCGTCTGTGTTGATCTGTTACACCACAGCCGCAAGCACTAAATACTAAAAGAATCCAAAGGCGACCTTGTAGTGAAGTGACATGTGCTACGTACGGTGAATAGTGTAGTTCACTGTGAAAGAGTATAACCATTGTTCTGTGAAATGTATCTCTTATGATCCTTCTATCACTCTTTTCCCCCACTCATGCAGCTGCACATTTTTCAAGCCTCCCTACTCCAGTCCGAAGGATAGGTCAGATAAGGAGGCTGAGGAAGAAGAGGACACGGGAGGAGATGTTCACAGAAATCATGGCAGTAACCTGCAATGAAAGAGCTCATCTGGGGGAGTGGAAAGACGTGGTAGCAAAGTACAGGAAAGCTGCCAGTGAACGTGAGGACAGGAGGGACGCTCGAGATGAGATGTGGCGGCAGGAAGATCAGCGGTGGCGGGATGGAACGCTGGAGCTGCTGCGCGATCAAACTGACATCCTCCGAAGTCTGGTGGAAGAGCTGCGGGGTCACAGAGTGCCACTCCAGCCCATGTTTAACCTCCCTCAGTACTCACCATGTCCCATATCTTCCACACCCAGACGTGTAAGAACACGTGGGGGAAGGCTTTCTGCACCTGCCCACTCCACCCCCATGGACAGTCCAACCAAAAGGCTGTCATTACATTGAAATGTCCTTAATGGCCTTTTTCTTCCCGCCTATACTCCTCCCAAACCACTCCCGGGGTACCTTTTTATTTCTCTTACTCTTCTTATAATGACATGCTATTCAAAGCAAGTGGGAGGGTGGGTTGGTTACAGGGAATGACTTTATTTCCATAAGCAAGCTGTTAGGGAAGGGTGGAGGGCAGGTTGCTTGCAGCAGGAGTCAATACAGGGGCAGAGGTTCATGAAGGGGAAAGAAACACAGCAGTCACACCGTACCCTGGCCCATGATAAAACTCGTTTTCAAGGCTTCTTTAATGGCCTTTTTCTTCCCTCCCATCCTCCTCCAAAACCACTACCGGTGTACCTTGTTATTTCTCTGTAATCTATTTTTAATTACATGCTTTTTAAAGCAAGAGGGAGGGTGGGTTGCTTACAGGGACTGACTTTTAATAAAGAATACAAGGTTTTTAAAAGATAGTAATTTTATTTCCATAAGCAAGTGTTAGGGAAGGGTGCAGGGTAGGTTGCTTGCAGCAGGAGTCAATACGGGGGAGGGGAGGGTGGTTCATGAAGGGGAAAGAAACACAGCAGTCACACCGTACCCTGGCCCATGATGAAACTCGTTTTCAAGGCTTCTCTGATGCGCACCGCTTCCTGGTGTGATCTTCTAATTGCCCTGGTGTCTGGCTGCGTGTAATCAACGGCCAGGTGATTTGCCTCAGCCTCCCACCCTGCCATAAAGGTCTCCCCCTTACTCTCACAGAGATTGTGGAGCACACAGCAAGCAGCAATAACAAAGGGGACATTGGTTTGGCTGAGGTCTGATCAAGTAAGTAAAGTTCTCCAGCGACCTTTGAGATGCCCAAATGCACATTCTACCACCATTCTGCACTTGCTCAGCCTGTAGTTAAACAGCTCCTGACCACTGTCCAGGCTGCCTGTGTATGGCTTCATGAGCCATGGCATCAAGGGGTAGGCTGGGTCCCCCAGGATAACTACAGGCATTTCAACATCCCCAACTGTAATTTTCTGGTCTGGGAAGTAAGTCCCTTGCTGCAGCCGTTTAAACAGAGTAGTGCTTCTGAAGACACGAGCGTCATGAACCCTTCCTTGCCATCCCACGTGGATGTTGGTGAAACGTCCCTTGTGATCCACCAGTGCTTGCAGCACCATTGAAAAGTACCCCTTGCGGTTTATGTACTGGGTGCCCTGGTGCTCCGGAGCCAAGATAGGGATATGGGTTCCATCTATGGCCCCCCCCACAGTTAGGGAATCCCATTGCAGCAAAGCCATCCACTATGACCTGCACGTTTCCCAGAGTCACAACCTTTCGTAGCAGCAGCTTAATGATTGCTTTGGCTACTTGCAACACAGCAGCCCCCACAGTAGATTTTCCCACTCCAAATTGATTCCCGACTGACCAGTAGCTGTCTGGCGTTGCAAGCTTCCAGAGGGCTATTGCCACTCGCTTCTCCACTGTGAGGGCTGCTCTCATCCTGGTATTATGGTGTTTCAGGACAGGGGAAAGCAAGTCACAAAGTTCAAAGAAAGTGCTCTTACACATGCGAAAGTTCCGCAGCCACTGCGAATCGTCCCACACCTGCAAAACTATGCGGTCCCACCAGTCTGTGCTCGTTTCCTGGGCCCAAAATCGGCGAACAATGGGTAGAACCTCCCCCATTACCATCAGGAGCTCCAAACCGCGGGGGCCCGCGGTTTCGGAGAAATCAGTCTCCAGGTCCTCATCACTCTAGTCGCCGCGCTGCCGTAGCTGCAGCCTCCTCTCCTGCGTTTGCTGTTCATGGTTCAGCATAGACAGCACGAGAATGCGTGAACTGTTTACAACGTCCACGATCAAGGTACTGATCAGACCAGGGTCCATGCTTGCTGTAAAATGGCGTTTGCTCACTTCACCCAGTAAAAAACGCGCGAAATGGCTGTCTGCTGCTTTCAGGAAGGGAGGGGGTGAGGCTGTACCCAGAACCACCCACGACAGTGATTTTTGCCCCATCAGGCACTGGGGTAGTAACCCATAATTCCAAGGGTCAGGGAACACTGCAGGAACTATGGGATAGGTACCCACAGTGCAATGCTCCGGAAATCGATGGACACCTGGGACCATGGACGCACACTACCGACGTAATGTGCCCTAGTGTGGACGCGTAAAATCGATTTTATAAACCCTGTTTTATAAAATCGATTTTACTAATTTCGATTTTAGTCTGTAGTGTGGATGTGGCCTCAATGAGAGTTGTGTGCATTCACTTCTGAGCATAATGGGAACCTACAAGCCTGATTCTCCTCTCACTTACTCCAGTGGAAATCAGCAGAAATTCCTTGAGGTCAGTAAAATTATACTGTTATAAAACCAAGAGAACTGAGAGGAAAACCAGACCCTAAACTATATGTCTAGAAGGATCCTTTCATCTGTTTCTAAAATGTAGCCACCTATGTCTTGGAATGTGGCATCTGTTTGGCCTCATGGTACAATAGTTTAGAACAGGAAGTAAAGAATACCACATCTGATTGAAAATGCTTTGGAGAATTTAGACAAGTTGAAATTTGGTTAGGACACTAGGATTAATACCCCTACAAAAAGTGCCAAAGGAACTTTAAAAGCCACCGGTGAGTAGATGTTCAGTTTTATAACTCATTTGAAAGACAGTATTATATTGATCCAGTGGCTGCCAACTCGTGTGTGCGTGTATGTGTGTAAAAATATAATATACACACTTGAAGTGAGATTAATGTGTAAGGAAACAATGTCTTAGGGCCAAATTCTGTTTCTGCTGAGTTCATTGATAGTTTTGCCATTGACATCAGTGAATCCAGGATTTAGCTTAAAGAGGTGTAAAAGCATATACACCACTGTGACAAAGTTCCTCCTCTACCTTGGTGGGTCCTGCACTTATTGGCGGATTTGCTCGCCTCAGAGATCTTCCTCTCTGGTGGAACCCATAGTCTGGGTCAACTCCTCCTGCATCTGATCAGGAATTGGGAGGTTTGGGGGGAACCCAGCCCTGCCCTCTACTCAGGGTTCCAGTCCAGGGCCCTGTGGATTGCAGCTGTGTATAGTGTCTCCTGTAACAGTTGCATGACAACTACAACTCCCTGGGCTACTTCCCCATGGCATCCTTCAAACATCTTCTTTATCCTCACCACAGGACCTTCCTCCTGGTGTCTGATATCACTTGTACTCCTTAGTCCTCCAGCAGCACACCCTCTTTCTCTCAGCTCCTTGTGCCTCTTGCTCCCAGCTCCTCACACACACACGACAAACTGAAGTGAGGGTATTGAAGGCTATGTGCTGTTTAGGAAAGACAGAAATAAAAGCAAAGATGGTGGAGTAGCATTGTACATCAATGAGGAGCTTAACTGTAAAGAAATAAGAAGTGATGGAATGGACAAGACAGAATCTGTCTGGGCAAAAATCACACTGGGAAAGAAAGCTACTAGAGCCTCCCCTGAGATAGTGCTTGGGGTGTGCTACAGACCGCCAGGATCTGATTTGGATATGGATAGAGACCTCTTCAGTGTTTTTAATGAAGTAAACACTAATGGGAAATGTGTGATCATGGGAGACTTTAACTTCCCAGATATAGACTGGAGGAGAGTGCTAGCAAGAATAATAGGGCTCAGATAGCAGATGGATTTCTTCACTAAGTAGTTGAAGAACCAACGAGAGGGGATGCCATTTTAGATTTGGTTTTGGACCTTATAGAAGAAATGATTGTAGGGGACAACCTTGGTTCGAGTGATCATGAGCTAATTCAGTTGAAACTAGATGGAAGGATAAACAAAAATAGATCTGGGACTAGGGATTTTGACTTCTCAAGGGCTAACTTTAAAGAATTAAGGAAATTAGTTAGGGAAGTGGATTGGACTGAAGAACTTGTGGATCTAAATGCAGAGGAGGCCTGGAATTACTTAAAATCGCAGCTGCAGAAACTATCAGAAGCCTGCATCCCCAAAAAGGGGGAAAAAACCATAGGCAGGAGTTGTAGACCGAGCTGGATGAGCAAGCACCTCAGAGAGGTGATTAAGAAAAAGCAGAAAGCCTACAAGGAGTGGAAGAATGATGGGATTAGCAAGGAAAGCTACCTTAGTGGGGTCAGAACATGTAGGGATAAAGTGAGAAAGGCTAAAAGCCAAGTAGAGTTGGACCTTGCAAAGGGAATCAAAACCAATAGTAAAGGTTCTATAGCCATATAAATAAGAAGAAAACAAAGAAAGAAGAAGTGGGACCACTAAACACTGAGGATGGAAAGGAGGTTAAGGATAACCTAGGCATGGCCCAATATCTAAATAAGTACTTTGCCTCAGTCTTTAATGAGGCTAGTGAGGAGCTTAGGGATAACGGAAGGATGACAAACGGGAATGAGGATATGGAGGTGGATATTACCACATCTGAGGTAGAAGCCAAACTTGAACAGCTTAATGGGACAAAATCGGAGGGCCCAGACAATCTTCATCCGAGAATATTAAAGGAACTGGTGCATGAAATTGCAAGCCCGTTAGTGAGAATTTTTAATGAATTGGTAAACTCAGGGGTTGTACCGTACGACTGGAGAATTGCTAACATAGTTCCTATCTTTAAGAAAGAGAAAAAAAGTGATCCAAGTAACTATATGCCTGTTAGTTTGACATCTGTAATATGTAAGGTCTTGGAAACATTTTGAAGGAGAAAGTTAGTTTAAGGACATTGAGGTCAATGGTAATTGGGACAAATTACAACATGGTTTGACTAAAGGTAGATCATGCCAAACCAACCTGATCTCCTTCTTTGAGAAGGTGACAGATTATTTAGACAAAGGAAATGCAGTAGACCTAATTTACCTCGATTTCAGTAAGGCATTTGACACGGTTCCACATGGGGAATTATTAGTTAAATTGGAAAAGATGGGGATCAATATGAAAATTGAAAGATGGATAAGAAACTGGTTAAAGGAGAGACTTCAACGGGTCATACTGAAGGGTGAACTGTCAGGCTGGAAGGAGGTTACTAGTGGAGTTCCTCAAGGATCAGTTTTGGGACCAATCTTATTTAACCTTTTTGTTACTGACTTTGGCACAAAAAGCGGGAATGCGCTAATAAAGTTGGCGATGACACAAAGCTGGGGGGTATTGCTAACATGGAGAAGGACTGGGATATCATACAGGAAGATCTGGATGACCTTGTAAACTGGAGTAATAGTAATAGGATGAAAGTTAATAGTGAAAAGTGCAAGGTCATGCATTTAGGGATTAATAATAAGAATTTTAGATATACATTGGGGACACATCAGTTGGAAGCAACAGAGGAGGAGAAGGACCTTGGAGTATTGGTTGATCACAGGATGACTATGAGCCGCCAATGTGATATAGCCATTAAAAAAGCTAATGCGGTTTTAGGATGCATCAGGCGAGGTATTTCCAGCAAAGATAAGGAGGTGTTAGTACCGTTATATAAGGCACTAGTGAGACCTCACCTGGAATACTGTGTGCAGTTCTGGTCTCCCATGTTTAAGAAGGATGAATTCAAACTGGAACAGGTTCAGAGACGGGCTACTAGGAATATCCGAGGAATGGAAACCTGTCATATGAAAGGAGACTCAAAGAGCTTGGCTTCTTTAGTCTAGCCAAAAGAAGGCTGAGGGGGGATATGCTTGTTCTTTATAAATATATCAGAGGGATTAATATTAGGGAGGGAGAGGAATTATTTAAACTTAGTACCAATGTAGACACAAGAACAAATGGGTATAAACTGGACACTAGGAAGTTTAGACTTGAAATTAGATGAAGATTTCTAACCATTACAGGAGTGAAGTTCTGGAACAGCCTTCCAAGGGGAGTAGTGGGGGCAAAAGACATATCTGGCTTTAAGACTAAGCTTGATAAGTTTATGGAAGGGATAGTATGATGGGATAGCTTAATTTTGGCAATTGATCTTTGATTATCAGCAGATAAGTATGCCCAGTGGTCGGTGATGAGATGTTGGATGGGATGGGATCTGAGTTACTGCAGAGAATTCTTTCCTGAGTGCTGGCTGGTGAGTCTTGCTCACATGCTCAGGGTTTAGCTGATCGCCATATTTGGGGTCGGGAAGGAATTTTCCTCCGGGGCAGATTGGCAGAGGCCCTGGAGGTTTTTCGCCTTCCTCTGCAGCGTGGGGCACGGGTCACTTTCTGGTGGATTCTCTGCAGCTTGAGGTCTTCAAACCACAATTTGAAGACTTCAATAACTCGGACATAGGTTAGGGGTTTGGTTATAGAAGTGGATGGGTAGGGTTCTGTGGCCTGCTTTGTGCAGGAGGTCAGACTAGATGATCACATTGGTCCCTTCTGACCCTAAAGTCTATGAGTCCTGATTAGCCTGCCTTGATTGGCTGCGGGTGTTCTAATCAGCCTGTCTGCTGTAATTGGTTCTAGCAGGTTCCTGATTACTCTAGTGCAGCCCCTGCTCTGGTCACTCAGGGAACAGAAAACTACTCATCCAGTGACCAGTATATTTGCCCTCTACCAGACTCCTGTAGCCTACCCACTTCCTGGATACCAATAGGACCAGACTCCTGTACCCCACTGGTCTGGGTCTGTCACACCACATATAACTATCATTTGTCTTAGTTACCCTTTGATTATTGACCATGTCCTCAAGTTGGTTTAAAGTTGGAAAGGTTGCCCTGTTCATTCTGGAAACAACACATATTCTTTGTATGGCATGTGGTAAGCAATTACACCTTGTGAAAAAACAATCACAAGTTTAGGAAATCTTTTTCCTTTCGTTCCAATTAATATATCCTATTTTAAAAACTCTTGCAAATCAGGGTACTTGAGATATTTACAAGCTGCTTCACACTTGCACTTTGCTTCTAGTTTGACAAAAATGCACTGGATGAAATTCATCTCTTGTGTAACTCTATGGATTTCAATGCAGCTACGCCACAGAGACATTTGTGCAATGTATTTTGCTTCTAAAAATATACTTATGCAACCAGGGCCGTCCTTAGGATTTATGGGGCCCTACGCAGTATTATTAAACTGGTGCCCCTATGCCGGATGGCAGCCCAAGCTCACAACCTGGTGGGGGAGGGGGGGAGGGACTTGACAGCAAAGGATAATGAGATGCCCAGCCTGCCTCATGGTGGCGGAGAGTCACAGTTCCCCACAGAGACTTCATGCACTCTCCCTCATGGCAGAATGGACATGAAGAAAGTACCTAATTAAAAGCACTAATTTGGGAATAAAAAATGTCAGTCACAGGTTTTTTGATATGCCCTGAAGTTTGTCAGAGATTTATTTGCAAAAACTTCATAGTAAGGGTGAGTCAGCTGTCCTGCTGAATACAACATTACATATAATGGAATACATGATGCAGCTCTTCTCTGTTTTACATTTTCTTCATCAGTATTTCTAAGTTGAATTTATATTTTAAATGTACTCAAATCTTAAGCCAGCATTCCAGATTACTACATATTTAACTCACTGAAACAAAGACATGCTTTTAAATTAATCAGAGAGGTTTAGTGTATTCATAACAATGTTCATTGCTTTTAGAAAAAGGGAACAGTAATTTACTTTGTGTGATCTCCATAACAAGAGACATGGTTATGAAATTTCACCAACTTTAAAAAAATATGTTTCCAAAGGTTTTAGGTATAACAAGGATTTTGTCTTACTAAGGTACTGATTTTGCTGGAGGGTTCTTTTAAAACTAGTTTGTCGGATAGTCAGAAGTAAAGAAAGGGAACTCTTTGTCCAGCTATCTGGAAGGGAAGGACTGTTGTCCCTTTAAGGGCTCTCTTCAGTGGGGAGTGAGGGGAGAGGTGGTGAAGGGATGGACAGAAAGGACAGGAAGACTTGGAAGCACTTTTTTTTTAACTATAGTAATTAAAATGTGTATTTTAGATAAGGGAGGTCTTTTGAAGGATTTATTTTAAAAACTGTATGTCTGAAGATCCACACATTTAAGGCTAAAGATGATTGTGCATCTAAAACTCTATGCAAGCATTTTTTAGAAATGTGATTTTATAATCTTCACCAGCTCACTAATGAAATATTTTTAAAGCAAATTTTAAACTAAGGTCCTGTAGACTGACATGTTCTGTGTAAATATTACATTAATGCACAACTGTTTTTGTCAGTAAAGTCAGAAACTGACAGTATAAAAATTTATTTGGGCATAAGCTTTCGTGGACATCTGATGAAATGGGTTCTAGTCCACAAAAGCTTATGCCCAAATAATTTGTTAGTCTTTGAGGTGACACAAGGGCTCGTCCTTGTTTTTGCTGATACAGACTAACAGGACTACCACTCTGAAACCTGTCAGTATATACCTTGGGGTTGGCAAATGCCTGTTAAATGGCTTTATTACCCCTTGAATGTCTCTTTAACAGTTTCAATGTTGTGCTAATAGGTCTGGCAGGCTGGAGGTTTTTTCACTTTTAACTACTAGATTCCATCCCAAGGAAGACTCACCAGGCTAGAGCAGCCATCTGTGGGAGCCTGCAGGAAGGGTCAGAACAGGGATAGGAAAACAAGCGGTGCACACTAAGACCCAGCGGTGCCCCAAATTTTCAGGTGCCCTACGCAGCTGCCTATGTTGCCTATGCCTAAGGACGGCTCTGCATGCAACCTCCAAACAGCCTTAAGGATTATGTAGCAAATGACAGTCTACCTAGTTCAGATGGTGGGTCCAGCAAGAGATACAAGACACCTAGGCTAAAATCTACTTACATTTACACTGATGAAAATGTGGAATAATGTCAGAATGTGACTCCAGCTGGCCTTTGTATGATTTTATAATCTAGTGTTTTCACTGTGAATTAGTTTTGAATATATAGCAAATAGATGAATTCCAAAGCAGCGGTGGTAGAGAATACCAGCTAAATATTAGATATCTTGGCTTTCACTTCTTGGAATTTAATATAAAGACCTAAGTGCTCAGAAATCTGCTTGGAAAATGTAAATATCTCTAAGAAAAGGGCATTTATTTATTTAATGTTTCAGGAGCTTGCACATCTATTGCACGGGTCTGTAGGAGACTGAAATATGCACTTGACTCAAATTCCTGCCAGCTCTGTTGGCCACCACGGACTACACTGCCTCTTCCATGTCCCCTTTGGGGTGGTTAGTCCATTAAAGAATGCTAGCAGAAAGCAGTCCTTGTATGGAGATCAGAACAGTCCTTAACATGAAGGACATCAGAGCAGAAAGCTCCTAACACAACCTTATGCCTTGGTCTAGAGGTCAAGCAAAATCCAGCATTACAGTTAACATGTTCACACTGCATGTTGAGGTTACAGTTAAAAATATTGATAAAGGGTTAACAAATGATTAAT
Organism: Gopherus evgoodei; assembly: GCF_007399415.2. NCBI lineage: Eukaryota > Metazoa > Chordata > Testudines > Testudinidae > Gopherus > Gopherus evgoodei. The sequence goes on from NC_044323.1 coordinate 152,735,059, forward strand.
AGGTGTTATAAGCATGTTACAGTCTTGAGTAGTGTGTGCTATAGAAGGTTATAAGCACATCATTAGAAGGTGTTATAGTTGGTTATAAACAGCCTATTGACCTGTTGGACTCTATAACAATTTATTAATCATTTATTAAAACTTCTACTAATAATTTATTAAACCTTAACAAATTATTAGTAGAAGTTTTAATAAATGATTAATAAATTGTTATAGAGTCCAACAGGTCAATAGGCTGTTTATTAAACCTTAATAAATTATTTCTAAATAGAACATTGATGTAAGTGTTACCATTTACATGTATAAAATGGTAGTTTATCTTTTGCTCTATTCATAATGGAATTTTGTATTTTTTAACACACACAGCTTCCATGCCTGTCTCTTCATTTATTAAGAAATAATATCCACAAAAAATGATCTTAAAAATTTAACCAGGGGGCTAGCTTCTTTCCATGTGATCTATAAAAGATGCTAAATTACTTCATCTTTCATTAGTGGATGGATTAGCCATTTGCTTTCAAGTCTAATGTCATTCCTTTCCAGTGAGAGCTTTCAGAGGAATAAAGCACATCCTTCAAGCTGCTGAAAGTACATATTTTTACTCTATTTGCAGTGAACAGTATGTAAGCTGAACAAAGCAACCAGATCACCTCTTTTGACACTTACATGGTCGTAGTCGAAGATTGCGTTGGAGGAGTGTGCTCCGGAATAAATGTTGAATGTAGCAACGTTAACATCATGATTGATGTTCACTGTCTGGTAGACAGTTCCCCCATCATTTCCCTGATTTATGAGCTGGATATTCTAAAATCAAAGATTTATTATCAGTTAACATTGTATTGCAACCAGAAATGTCTCTCAAACAGTTGTATCTAACAGAGAAGAATGATGACATCAGAATAGTAGGGAAGCTAATACATAAAAGTCCAACTCAGTTAGATACCTAGTAGTGGGGAAAGGTCTGATTCAGATTTACTTCCACTTCTAAACAACTTCCCCTACTCACCCTATGGTTAGTGTACAATTCGGTCTAGGGTCATGGTTATAGTTAAGTTTATATTTACTGTTTGGCCCAGGATTAGGATTAGGGTTATTCATTGCCTGAAAGCTAAAGATAGGGTTAGGATTACTGCTTGGTTTAGGGATAGGGTTAGGTTTAACCCAGCTGTTCCCAAACTGTGGTCTACAGAATATTTGCTGATGCCCAAAGACTTCATTGGCCATATGATGCTCATTCCTTTTCCTTATTTCCACATGATAATTGCATTAAATGAAAGTAAAAATAATTACATGTAATTAAAATTTTTAATGTAAGCAAATGTTGCAGTTGCCCGAGGGATGGGTGGTGGTTTGTGTAATGACTAAGAGAAGCAGGCTTCCACAAGACAAAACCCTCCATTAAGATGTGACCAATGTTATGAAAAAGTTGGTGAATCTCTGCTCTAACTCCTACTACCAAAGGAATCTATTGGTTGTGAAAATGTAGGAAGGTTAGCTTATTTGTTACTAGTACTATCTTTTCCACTAGGTTCTAAGGAATGGTGCCTTAGGTTTCCCATTCAAGATCATCTCAGGCCATTGGAGAAATAAAATGCATGAGACTTTGAGGATGGTTATAAAGGAAGCTATTCCTTCCAGATAGTTTTTAGAGGGTACCCACCTGCTAGTCTATCCCTACCCATATAGATGTTCAGCCACCTGCATGAGATTTCAGTGTTATAGTGTCATTTTTATTAATTAACACAATAGCTAGGAGAACCATAGATAAGTACTTTAAAGCAAGCAAGCTCATTGCCTACTATTGTCGCTAATGAGCCAAGTTATAATGAAGAAAAGTACTGGGAGAGTTCAATGTAAGTTTATTTGTACATAACTTGGCGATGCTATGTTTTTTCAAATAAAATATGAGCAAATGTTTTTTGCTTTTGGAGACTGATTTTTACATGCTAAGCAATAGCAAGAGTGTGGAGAATTTAATGGAAACATTGTCATAAATGTGTTACATTAATTCACATATTAGCAGAGAGTGACATAAAGAAAGATCCATTTTGATTTAATAAGGATGGTAATCTCATAAACAATATGGCAAAGCAGATCCATGAAAGAAGAATCATAAAACTTGACACAATGCCCTCTACTTACATTACTTGCAAAGACTGGATTCATAAAGACACCCAGAACGACAAGAAGCAGAATCTGTAATGCAGCATGGAAAACATTAAGGGAGATTTCTATACACTCTTCTGGTCCTTTTTAATTGCCAAATGCAACTAAAAATCACATGGTAATAAGCAACTCTGTAGTCTGATTTTCCACAAACTCACGTAAATTACTGAGTGGGATTTTATAATTCATTTATTTTATCTTTTCTATTCACAAGGGCTACATAGTACAACTGTACTTAGGTGGATCATTCTAATTAATAATGTAACACCTGTAAGGCTAAATTCTGATCTCAGTCACCAGAGTGATTCTATTGTTACTCCAGTTTTATCGTAGTGTAATTGAGATTGGAATTTGGTCCATTAAGTAGAATGGGAAGCTTTTAACTTAACTCAATAGCTATTTTCCTACATACAGAACTATGGGATTTCTTCCTCAATTAAGTGTCATGTCCTGTCCCCCAAAATATTTAAATTATGATTTAATTGGATGACATGCTAGCATTCTCTGTGCAGCGTTCTTGATTATTTAGAGAGCATTTTTTTAAAAACCTGGAGTCAAATCCTGCAGTCCTCACTCAGGTCATGTTCCTGCCCACACTTTATGCATGTACTTAAGTTTATTCATGTGCCTAGTCTCATTTGTTCTCAGGAACTGGGCATCAGTCATCACTCAGCAAGGAAAGAGTTAAAACTGAGTAAGAGCTTCACAGTATAGCATGAAATTTGGCCCCATTGAAGTCAATGGGAGTTTTGCCAATGACTTCAACAAGACCAGGATTATACCTTGTATTGTTGCAGGATTGGGGGCCTTCACAAAAGGGCCTGAGATAGTCAACTACCTCCCATTGACTTTAAATGGACGTTAGACACCTCTCCTGCTTAGGAGCTTTTGTAAAGTCCATTAGGTGCCTTTCTTCATCTGTAGGTCCTGAAATACCATGGTAAATCTGGGTCCAGTTGACTAAATTGAGTTTGGGTGCTTGGCATGTCTCAAAATCAGGTCCTCAGAGTCTCAAGTTGGACTCCAAAAAATTGAGGCACCCCAAATAAGTGGCCACTAATAGTGAAAAATTAGGCCTAAGGGCACAGTCTTGTCAGGTGCTGAGCCCCTTCCCAATCCCACCTCCCATTTTCTTATATCTTATCTTATCTATCCCACTGACTTCCATGGGAACTGTGGACTCTCAGAGCAGCCCAGAGTTGCGCCCTAAATGTACTAAAATACAAACCATTTAACAGAAAATGTAGGTTATCAAAACTACTTACAAGTGTCTTCATTTTGAAGCCAACCTGGATTTGATGCTGATTTGACACAAAAAACTGAAGAAAATGAATTTGTATGTCTTGTACTGACCTTATATATTTTATCAAGGTTGGATCTGAACAAAAGCCCCCAGATAAAATATTTATTTTTCTCACTACGAACAGAAGCAAAACACTGGAGCAAACTAAATATTTTGTGTGTTATATATTTATCTATGAGGCTGCGTAACATTCCCTGTCAACAGTCTTCATCACAACCTTCCGTTTGAGATGATTAATGATTCAAACATGAGCATTAAATAGACCATGGAGTTTAGTTTAGAATTTCCCCCTTTTCTTAGTCTGTTTTCAACATAGTCTTATTTTCAAAACCCTTTCGACTAACTGTTGTCTAAGTCATGTGATTATACAAATTTTCAGAGCATTCTGTGAGAGATCCGAGTTGAGGAGCTCATTCACTGCTTGCTTCTGGTCTGGAGGACCCTGTTCAGCCTGGCACCTACTGTGCACTGTGTCAGAAATGTCAGCTACTCTCTAGATGGTCATCTTCAGACCAGTGCTGGAAATGGCAAGAAGCACATTTGCATAGATAAGGGTGTGTGTGCGTTGAGGTACACAAACTTTGGGAAGGGGCAAAGTGACATGAGATCTTTGTTTCAATCCTGGACAGAAAATGTAATGAATAGCCTATGGATAGATTAAATTTCTTTAAATCCTCTTTTGGATGTGGTTTCTTGAGATACTTAGGGGACTTGGGTCCTCATTCTCAGGGAGCTAGATGACAGATGGACAATGGGGTTTTTTGTTTTGTTGTTGCTGAGCAGCATTTCTTTGGAGCTGGGCTTTGAAAGTGACTGAACCCTCGATTCTTCAGCTTGTGCAAACTTTGGCTTTAAAAATAAATACTTCTAAAAAACTTTGTTCTAGTTCCTGCTAGAGGGGGAAGTTATGCAGAGAAATACCAGTAAGAAAGCAAAATAGGTCATGGCACAAGTTTGAAGATTCCTGAAGGTGCTGCGTAATTCCTCTAAAAATAAATAAAAAACTCTGCTGCACTTTGATTCTTGCCTTGTTTTGTCATTTTTTGCATCACAGCATCCTGTGTAAGAAGAGAACTGAGGCTGTGTATTGAGACTAAAAATGAAAGTCTAGCGAAATAGCCACAAGAAAAGAGCTGACAGCAGCTCAAACAGTAAAAAAGAAAAAAGGAAAAGTCTTTTCTCCCACTAGACTTAATTGGTGGTCATTTAGACACTTCTCTTGAAATGCAGGCCCGTGTAACCAAGCAAACTCAATCTGCTTCCAAACTGCTGGAAGAATAAAACCTAAAGGGATTAGGAAAAATCTTAAAATGTACTGAAAATGGAGGAATAGTCTGTGGCTGGCTGTTTTCTCCTGGAATTCATTGCTTCATGATTATAAAGTTCATGAGTTCATAAGGCAAGCTTTATGATCTATGAATCATACACTATAAGTATGTGCTAGGAATCTTTGTTGTATCGTGTGTGAATCATGGATAGAAGAGTTCACTCTTCTGGACTGTCAATCTGGCCCGATTCACAGACTTTAAATTTATATGAAAAATTTTAATTATAAGCCCTTCCCGTAAAAAAAACCCTCAAGCCCCAAATCAGGAATTTTTCATTTACGGCCTCCATGCCAATCTTGGCTTTGCTTTTTGTACACCTTAACTCTGTCTTCAGTACACTCAGTTTCCTTAGCGGAATCAAAGAGTCATTCTTCCATGTACCCTAACCTCCTTCCACATACAGGCCCTTTATATACTTGTACTGTATGAATCACAGTATAAAGCTTGCCTCAAGAACTATAGACGTCAATGGGGTATGTCTGTATTTTAGACTTGAAGAGCTCTGTATAGCTCAAAAGCTTGCCTCTTTCATCAATGGAAGTTGGTCCAATAATAGTCATTATCTCACCCACCTTGTCTCTTATGTATTAATCAAGGCTTTTACAAGCAGCAAAGTACAACCATTCCTTGCATGGCCTGATTTTTTAAAATTTGTTACATTGTATCTACACTTTGTGATGCCAAATTAAACAGAAAAAATAAGCTAAATAAGAAATAAGCCTATATCAAGAACATGGTTTATTCAATACCAGGGTTACTTTCTTAAAATATAAGGTTGTGTAGGGGCACATGGCCATTTGAGTGCCTATCTTGACAACTACTGATCCATCTGTGGGGCCGCTAAACCAGTTATTTCGATGTCTCTTCTCTGTCAGCTTTAAACTGGCTGCCCACTGTTTTTCTCTATCTCAGGTACAACACACTATATTAGGCCGAATAAGCAATATCACATTCATCATGCAAAATAATGATATTCTAATCCTGGGCAAGAAATGAAGATCCTTAATATTTCAGATACATTTTTAAAGCTTGGGAAAGATAAATGATGTGCTTCAACTAAAAATAATTCCACTGCTCAAGAGTTTAATTGTCAACAACAGCCCTTTAACCTGACAAGCCTAAACCCCCCCAACTTCCTCAAATTTTGTAATTCATCTAGTTCATCAAAGCTTCTCTAGAAACAGTTTGTAATCCAGCCTTAGATGTCCATGCAGGGGAGGAAGGAGGAGTGAGATCCCATGTCTGTACTCTTGCATGGGGATATGGTTGTACCCCTTGGGGGAAGGATAGAGGGTTCCCTCATGCCATGCTTAAGATTTGGTTCAGTCCTGACCCAAAGGTGTTCATCACCTACTGCTTCAGTAACCTCATTTTCTGAAACTTGTTGGGTTTTCTTTGAATATCTCCCACCCACATATTGACCAGGTCCGGCCTTGACTTGCATGTGAGATCACATCCTGACTTGTATGATTAAGGATATAAAAGATGAGAAACAAGACACAGCTGATTCCAATGCTAAATGTATTTAATTGACAGACATCGTAACAGCCTAGGCTTTTCTACACACAAAGCATAAAGGGAAGACAAAGACAAAACATCTAGAAAATGGAGTGTCACGGGAGGAATAATGACAGAACTGATTTTATCCAATCAGTGGACACATTGTCAGACCAGTTCCAAGCAGTGAAGAATTTACTACTTGAATGAAATGCCACAGTAGCCAATATTAATAACCCACAGGATGCTAGCATCAGCACAGCCTAGAGAGAAGTAGTTTGCTCCTTTCGCTCCTAAATGAAAAGTAAAAGAACAGATATTGTCAGATGATGCCTGATGTGGATGTTAGGAGATCTGTGCATTCATTACAGTTCAAGACATACAGAACCCTGCACCTCATATAGCCACTAACACCTGCACAAAGAGATCACAAAGTAGATGTGAAATGCTACCCAATCAGAGTGGTAACATGTGCAAGGTAACGGAGAGACAGACCCAGAAAATTCCCACTGTTCTACAGGATTGATTCCTTGAATAACATTGAGTTCCTGTAACAAGGAACTTCTTTCCTGCAGAACAAATAAAAATTTTAACGAGATCAAGTAGGACAAGACATAGCAGCCACCTCAAACAGTGGATGATTTGTCTCTGCATGGTTTGTGACCTCTACTATTTTTGGTAACAGTTCAACAATATTTATTATAAAAGAATATATTTCTATTACTCTGGTTAAAGAATCTTTTTAATATAATTTTTTTTCAAATGTATAAATAAAAGAATAAAAAAATATAATCAACAAAGCCAATTGGATTTTTGCCTCAAAAATGACTGACCAAAAATCTGTGCTAATTTGTATTCTTCAATGATCCCTAGCTAATTAATCCTCTCAACAATCATGTGTGGTAGTTAAGTAATAGCTGTTATTCCCATCAAGAACCTGCAAGGTGCTACGAAATGTGGCCTGATCCAGCAAAGCTCTTAAAAAACATGTTTAACTTTAGGCATATGAGTAGTCCCACTGTAGGATTGAGCCCTCAGCAGTTTGTCCATGGCCGAGTCAGCAGCAGTGAATGGGTTAGAAGCTAGTACTTCTTGAATCCCAGCACCAAGTTTACTCTACTAAACCACACTGTCTCTCTTCTTTATCTTAGAGATAAATCCAAGGTACAAAATTCTGTATCAGAATTTGAACAACCCAATGTTTGGGAGTGCTGGAATCTGAGCTTTTACCATTATAGAGGTATAGACTGAATGCAAAAAAAAAAAAAAAAAAAAAAAAAATCAGATCCAGAGTCTAATACCCTTCTGAAGCACACCAAGTTCTTGGTTCTGGTCCATCTCTACTTAGGACAGTAACATTCATTCCATGCAGGAAATGCAACTCAGTTTGCTACATGAATAGTTACTTTAACTTGCACTCACTCTCAGCCTCATGAGCCACATAGGTAGGAAGTCCTCTGCACAAAGCTTCAATGTTCTTTCCATAAGGGGTCAGATCAGGGACTCTGGTCTTTGAGACAATGAATCTCAGTTCCTTCGGAGGAGGCCCTTGAGCTCCGGTCTTCTAAACATCCGGAAAGCAAACTCAGAACAATATCATTCAATAAAACTGATGACTAGAATCATTTATTACAATTTATGTTCCTGTACTGACATTTCTAACACAGTGCACAGTGTGTGCCAGGCTGAATAGCACCCTACAGACCAGAAGCAAGCAGGGAATGAGCTCCTCAACTCAGATCTCACACAGGGGCACAAAGTAGAGGTAGGGACAGAAGACTCAACCATGCATTATGAGAAGAGCATTGAAACTCCATAAAGCTGACTGTGGAAAAGAGAAAGGTAATCTATACTTTACCTGGACCTTCTCTCTAAAATACTCCCTTAATCCTTTGCTCAATCCTATACATGGTCTTGTAGATAGGAAAAGTGAGGGGTTGGGAATCTATTAATTTATTTTCTCATAACCATAACAAATGAGAAGGCAGGGAGATGTGTATTAAACACATTTGCTGGAAATGTTTACAACCCGTTCTTGAGAACTCTAATGAATATATTGATAGAACGGCATATTGTTTGGTAGAACTAAGTGAAAATTGGAATTTCCATCCCACAAGAAAGCCTGATGTTTCAACATTTGTTTTCATCATTAATTGGAACAAAATGTTGAAATACTGAAATTTTTCAAGGAATATAAAATTCCAGAAAATTTTTGATTTAGGAATGTAAAATTTCATTTTGCATTTTTGATCAAAAAGAAACATTTTGATATTTTTGAATCAAATTGTTTTTCTTCAGTTTGTTGAACTGATCCAAACTGCTGTCTTTTGTGTCAGTTCAGCATTAAACTGTACTTTCCTATTCTGGCTCATTGCCTCATAGGAACTGTAGATCAGGCTGTCTGATGTCCTTGTTCTTCTCTGTGGGCAGGCTCTCTGACTCAAGTACATGTCCCATGATGAACCTGCAATGATGTGACTCCCATGACATGTAATGCCACTCAGTCAGAAGAAAAACTCTGTTGCATCATGGGAGATGTAAAATTGAACTGACTCAAAATGAAGCATTTTGGGTTAAACTGATCCAAAACAAAATGTTTAGTTTATATTTTCCCAATTAAAAAAAAATTAATCAAAAACAAAATTTCCCATAGAAAAATTCAATTTTGCAGCAACTGCATTTTCTATCAGAAAATCATTCTGTTGAAAAATTCCCAGCTGGCTCTATTGTTCAGCTTGGGTTATTTGAAGCAGTGCTGAAGACTGTGAAGGACTATGATGGGGTATCTTCCAATAAGGAATTTTAAAAACACCTACAATCCGTCCCTAACTCAGTGCAATCTGGTCTTCTCCAGAATGAGAAAGTATGCCCTTCAGGAATATTTCGATGAGCCTCAGAGTTATGTCATATTTCGCAGAGAGGACTGAGAAATATCCCTCTAGTTTTATGGGTGGAATTGTAACAAGGAGCTGAGCTCTTTTGAAAGTCTAGCCCCAACTGTATGTTCTGAGCCACTGAAAATATGTCCTTGAGTTCCTTTGAAAAATTGGCCACCTCTAAAGTCTTGGAGAAAACCACATTTGGCCAGAGACATTTGTTCCCGTTCAGTTTCAACTGTTCAGAACATGGATTTTATCTGATGTGAAAAATTTTGAAATTCGATATTTTGTTCATCCTAATTAGGATAAAAAACTAAAATTTTGATTTTTTTTATGAAATGAAATTCTGGAAAAAATATTTTCAGTTGTATTATTTCATTTCAGTACCTTCAAAATGTTTCATTTTCATTCTGATCCTGCTGGTTTTATATGTAATATTATATTTATATATAAAATCAGCAGAATCAAAATGAAAATATTATATATATATTTAAAAACAAAGCTTCAAAAAAACTTTTTGTTACAAATATGTCAAAACAGGACTCTTTTAAAGTTTTTTTCATATTTTTTCTGAATAAAATTTCATCAAAATCAATATGATATTGCACAAATTTTCAGTTTAATCTAAACAGGAATTTCTGACAGAAAACTGTTTTGATGAACATTTTCCTACCTACAACAGCTCTGCTTCCAGCATATTAAGATGATTCATTTGCACAATTAGCTTTATGCTACTAGGGTTTGTTTGCACATTCACGAAAGTTAAGATGAATTCATTAAAGGTCTGAAGTTAATGTGCATAAAATAAAGTGTGTTAACACCCCCATGCCCTCAATGTGGACAATCTCAGAAAATGGCCGAAGTTTGTGAAGGATTAAACTACAGTGAACTAAAGTCACTTTAGTCTTGAATGAGAGCATGTGTAGGGGTGTAGACAAGCCCTTAGAAAAAAGCAACCTCACTCCCACCAATTGTTCCAGCATTCCCTTCCATCTTACCTTTCTTTCTCTAATCAGTTTGGGAATGACTGTAATATCAGGCATGACATTTTTGTTCATTTTAGCAATGAGGCAAGATTTCTTGGAAAATATCCTGGTTGCCATGAAGCCCTGTAAAATAAAATTACAAAGAGCTAGATGTTTTGTTTGAGCAGCTCCACAGTAAATGAGACTCAAATCAGATTTGTTTAATTTTGAAGCTAAATAACATTTAATACAGATTCCTCCCTGACATTTAGACCAATTTTATAAATGATGAATTATTAGTAATTTCCATGCATTATGACTAATCATAGATTATTAGGGTTGGAAGGGACCTTAAGAGATCATCTAGTCCAACCCCCTGCTCAAAGCAGGACCAATCCCCAAATGGGTCCCTCAAGGATTGAACACTCTGGGTTTAACAGGCTAATGCTCAAACCACTGAGCTATCCTTGCCCACCCCAATCATTTAGGCACTACTCCAGTCAGTGACTCCATAAGTTTCTCAGAAATGCATGTTTGCCACCTACATTGCCGTAGTCCCAAACAGAATTCCATGAGTTCCAGCCATTGTTTGAGTCAATGTTGGCCACATGCTTATCGTTGTTGATGCTCACAGTCTGGTGTGAATTTCCACCATTGTTTCCCTGATTGTTTTCATTCACATTCTTGGATTTAAAAACAAAAAGTGACAAACATTTAGGTTTTTCGGGTTTCTCCCCGTTAAAAGTGCTTTGGAAAATCATTGCTCTTAAAATTATGTTCTAGTGATGTAATGAAGTAAGCCACCCCTCGCCCCGCAGAGGCTACTAAAGCTTTCATGCCAAACTCTGAAATCTCTTATTCTATCTTATGCAGCTCTTCTTCAGCAAATGCTATTGATACAAATCTAGAGGTGGAGTTTTGCCTGAGTGAGAACTCAGTAAGAATTTGTCCAATTGGCTTCAGTTAAAAGATAGCCACATCATTCAATCACAAATCATCCCTAACAGATTTTCCCTTCCTGCATGGAAGTAAGGGGTCATCTGTCTATGCAGAACAGACTTTCACTTTTCCAGATCCTACTGAGAGTGCTCGACAGGGAGACAACTCAATCATCATCACCATCATCATCATCATTACCACCACTAATAATAATAATAATAATAATAATAAAAACTATTTATTTGTTTGAATTATTGTAGAATCTGGAAGCCCCAGTCATGAATCAGGACAATCACGCTTAAAAGCCTGTTTGGAGATGGGTTTGTTGTTTTCAATCATATTTATAGCATAATGAATTAAGTTGCTGCAACGGACAAGAAACTCTTGTGAGATTACCATTGGGTTACATACATTTGTCATTGTTTAACCTGTTGTATGGGGCAGTCAGAACCATTCCTAAATATTAACGTATCTTTGTCATCAAATTTCCATTATTATTAATATACTCAGTAGTTTCCTACGGTCTGATTCTCATTTACGCTAAGGCCTTTTTACACCAGTCTGACAGTAGGAAAGGACCTTAAATTGTGTGTAAATTACATATATGCCCTTTGCAAGGACTGTTTATACTACCTGAGCAGCATAACAAGGAGTAAGTATAAATGAGAATCAAGCTCATAATATATACAATGGTATCTCAATGGAATTTTTTCCACTGATGAAACAAATATTCATTTTCCCACTAGGAACTCAATCAATACCCACAACAGTTTGACAATGGCAGAACAATACTGATGCATTGCAATAGATATTACACAATTTTTTCTTTCATGTTTGGTCTGACATGCAGTAAAGTTAATAGCAAAATCATTCTCTGAATAGGTTAGCTGAATAATTATTTTCTTTAGAACACAAACCCAGTCTTGTGATATTGCATTTTTATGTGCTAAGAGCAGTTTAGATTTTTCTTCAGAAACATCTTTCAGAGATGTGAAAATTCATGAAGCATAAATTAAACAAATTGACAGGAGGAATATTATGTAACACATTTGATCTTTATACTCACATCAGTAGCGAAGGATGGAGTTAGGAAGACTCCCAGAAGACCGGCAATCATAATCTGAAATAAACATTGAAAGCATATCAGTATAAAGGCTAATATGGCTAAAAATACAGTAAGAAGTACCTTGACACACACCTTTCCTCCAAATTGATGTAAAGTCACGTATCTGGACTGCTTTCACTCTCACACTGGATGCATATTACTTCAGTGGATTTATGTCTTTGTTGATATTAGTGTGAGATCAGATTCAGCTCCATTGCTTTAATTTTTTACATATCAGCTATTTAAGATTATTTAAATATTCTTCAGTCCTTGCTTATCATATTAGCTTGGGAAAGACTCTTTTGCTTGAGTAAGGAAAGCAGGATTATGCTCATACTATTTAAAAGTTACAAAAAGTGGGCTTGATCCATCACTGTGTTACACCAGTTTTCTGATGCTATAACTCCATTGACATCAATCGGCACTGGACCATACCCCATACCCTCTGCATACAATACAATATGCATCTAAATCTTATTCATCTTAATATGGTCTGATAAGTTGCATTTCCTGATGCAGTGAAATCACTAGTGATCCTACTGCCCTTGCACCAATGCAGCTCCCCTTGAAATATCTGGTATTTCTGCGTGTGTAAAGGCTACCCTTTTTGGACCAACTAGAGAGTCAATGCTATATTATTTTGTAGGAAGCAAATGGTAAATATACTCACAGAGAGCTTCATTTTGACAGCAGAGGAGGTGAAAGATCTGCTTGAGGAAGTGATACAAACCCTTCCACGTTATATACATCAGGGAGCCCCAAAATTAGGTGTGGAAAGTAAACATATCATACTAGCATGTAGCCATTGATATGTGACATTGCCCATTAGCTCCTGGCACAATTACTATACAAACAAAGGAGTTTGAAACTGGCCTGATAGAGTCAGTCACCCGCAGCAGATAAGGGTCAGTGATACTTAATCAAGATCAGACTTTCAATCCCTAAAGTCAAATAAGATTCCTGGTGCAAAATAGTGCCTGCATGTCAAATATGCAGCCCATCAAACATTTTTCTCTCTATAACTCATAGTATTGATAAAGTATGATGTCATCTGTTTGTGCCAGGAACCCCTGTGGGTATAGCCCATGCCACATGAAAAGGGAGAGTTAGCTGCCTTTATGGCTATGTGAAGGGTGATCCCCATGTGTTCGGGGTCTGCCCTGAGGGAAATAGTAGGTCCAAGGCATGCTGGACGCAGGAATAGATGGAACAGGGACAATGCTGGGGAGACCAATGCGTCTTCTTTCCAGCTTTATAGAACATAAAGAGAAAAATAATATGTCCTAAGACCATGTTATCTTTCCCTTAACCCCCAAGACCAGAATCCTGGGGTGAAATGTGGCCCGGGAGTATCCCTGGTTACTACTGCCCAGGAACTGGCAGTCCTACCAAGGGTTAGAGTCCAGTGGTTCCCAAAATGGGGTTCTTGAACCCCTGGGGGTTATCAAATGTTACAGGGGGTTCTTGGGAAAAAATTCCCTAATGGCAGACAGAGCTGTCCCTAGGGACTCTGGCTAGCATGGGGTCAGAAACCCGGAGCCCTTGGACTTCCAAGAGCTAAGCAGATGAAAGCAGCAAGCATATCTGAGGAGATTTAAACTTCAAGACTCCTTATAAGAAATGGAAAGGGAGGTGGATATTTTTTGCTGTTTTTAAAATTAAATAGACAGCTAGTATTGTTTTTAAAATTATTATGAAGACAAAGTTTAAGCTTTGTTGTAGCGTGCATTGTTTGCCTGGACTCCTCAAGACCTGAATGCTTGTGTAGGAACTCTTTGAGTTGGCTTCTTAAATACCTTCATGCTGTTTCACATCTGAGATTCCTTAATGAAACATAAGAGCCTTGTCTTATAGGCTTATTCAAAGTGATACAAGCTACGAAAGTGAGTTCTTGGTAGAATGTTGCTGTTTTCATAAAGTAATAAAAATACTGTAATGATAAATAATAATTAATAAATAGTGTGTAATAAGCTTGTCATAAAAAATGTATATTTCCAAGATCACTGTTTTTATAATTTATACTCAGGTAAAGGAGAAAATCCCTGGAAACACTCATTTTTAGGAGGGGGTTTGCGAGACTTGTCATTTTAGTGAAAGGGGTTCACAGGTTGTTAAAATTTGGGAACCACTGGGTTAGAGCCATGGCAGATCCACCAAACTTGGCTCTTCATCCCAGCCCAGCCCCAGTCTCCAAATCATCTAATTTTCCGCCGAACATTAATTTTAACATTTACTGGTTCCTATGAGAAGGGCATGCAGGAACTGAACATAGCAATGGGATGCAGCTAATCCCTGTGGTGCAGTGACTAAGAATGCTTCAACAACCATAATTATTTCAACTGCCACAGGCAACATGTGCCTCTTAGAAATGTGAATCTCCAATCCCCTTTAGACTGTTGGTTGCTCATTATAGTCTATCTGTCAAACTTGCATTGCTGGGCCTCTGGAGTCTGTGACAAGCTTTGGAAACTAATTAGATTCACAGAAATCAGAAATGGAAAATACTCTGTTGCACCATGTCCTCTTCCATCACCAATGCAGGGCTCTTCCCGATAGCATGGGCTTTAATGCTTTGCCAAATATGTTCTCTTATGGTGTGCAGAAGGTACCTAGGGGCAGGCAAATGGACCTGGATAAGAATAGATTCATAGATTATAAAGCTAGAAGGGACTGCTGTGATCATCTAGTATGGCCTCTTATATAACACAGGCAATAGGAATTCCCTGGATTAATTCCTGTTTGAAGTAGAGAATATCTTTTAGAAAAAACATCCAATCATGATTCTAAAAGATTGATGGAGAATTCACTAAAGCCCTTGGTAAGTTGCTCCAATGGTTAATTACCCTCTCTGTTAAAAATGCGCACCTTATTTCTCGTCTAAACCTGTCCAGCTTCAACTTCCAGCCATTGGATCTTGTTAAACCTTTGTTAGCTAGATTGAAAAGCCCTCTATTACCAAATTTCTGGTCCCCATGTAGGTATTTAGAGATTGTGATCAAGTCAGCCCTCTCTGTGATGAGCTAAATAGATTGAGCTCCCTGAGTTTTTCTCTATAAGGTATGTTTTTCAATCTTTTAATCATTCTTATGGCTCTTCTCTGAATCCACTTCAATTTATCAAAATCCTTGAATTTTGGACACCAGAACTGGACACAGTATTCTAGTAGCAGCAGGGCCATCCCTGCGGGGGTGGCAGGGCCCGGGGCAGAAGTGACAAATTTTCCGGGACTAACCCCTCACTTCTGGGACTGACCACGCTGGCTCCCAAAAGCACGGGGCCCAGAGTGGTCACCTCGATTTGCCGTACCCTAGAGACAGCTCTGAATAGCAGTCACACCAGTGCCAAATACAGCGGTAATACATAACCTCTCTATTCCTACTTGCCCGTGGTCCATCATGGGGAAAGGGAGCCTACCTCATAAAGGAGAATGGGAGCACAAAGCACTATGGCTGTATTTCCAAATCAAAATATTTCTGATTTAAATTTTTGTCTAAAAGTCAAGATTTCTGGGTGTGGGAGGAAAAAAACCCAACATTTCCCCCCAACTCTGTTATTCATCCCCACACTGGCCGTGGCAGAAGAAGCATGACATAGCCAGAGAGAACATGGCTACAGAACTCCTGCACTTCAGCAGATGGTAGGATAGGTGCCAAAATATTTTAGGGCAGTGAGTTGGAAGACAGTATAGAACTGGCCCCAGCATCAGGGATTCGCAACCTGATCCTTTGGGCCCCCCGTCTCCCACTGTGCTGCACTTCAATTCCTTAGAGCTTACCAGAGAATTTGTCCCCAAGTACTGAACTGAGAAATACATTTTGTCAGCTACACATTATTTGCTTTAGGTGGAAAGTTCAGCAGAGGCGTAATAACTGAATGCAAAGGTCAGAGTGGCACATTTTGTTAGTCTTTTAGGTGGTGGCATATAGCTATATAGACCTATCCCTCTTATCTCTTGTGGGTGAAGCCAATACTTATCAGAAGCATCTCAAGAAATGTTGATTCACATGGAGAGATTTCTGAATCAATTTTTTTTCATCAGAGTTTGTTTGATCTGTTTTTTCAGGTGTTATTAGCCTGCTTCTGCATGGTTGAAATGAAAGCATTTTGCAGATTAGAAAAACACTCTAACTACACTTTTATAAATTTATTTTTTTCAAAAATCCACATCTCTTTTATTTAAATGATTGATATCAGGTGCTGGGATTAAAATAATGAAACAGCTTCTGGTCTTGGTTACATCAATGTAATTTGTATTAAATCCACTGGCTGCAATGATATTGAAGTCATTGCAGTTGCACTGGTATAAACTACAACAGGAATTGGACCCATGAAAGTAACTAGGAGAGAGGCAATTTCCTGCAACTTTTTTTTTCTATTTTTACAAAACATTTACAGAACATTTTTTTCCATTCCAACATCTTAGTCAAGCTCCATTCTCTCCTCCTCTCTTCTCTGCAATGATGTTACCTGTCTGACTTTGAGCACAATAACACAGTAGAATAGTAGTGACAGATTTTGCAGCCATTGAATGGAAATGTTTGCTGTTCTCTGACCTTGACCAAGAGCAGCTGATGCAAAAAGGAAAATGCAAATAATCACCTGAAAGTTCAGATTTGCTAAGTGACATTCAAACCTGCCATCTTTAGTTTATGCTGCTTTCATTCTACACAAGGATTGACATTAGTGGAAGCCTTGCACATAGACTGAAGGAAATTTTATGGCCTAACCATTTACCTAGCTTTAGTGAGCATAGCAAGTATTCAGCTACACAATCAAAAGAGGTTTTACATGGCTTTCCCTCATTGAAAAATCTCCCATTGTGCTTTTGGGATGCATTGTGCATACAATAAACGGGGACTGCATTCCCCAAAGTAGCAATGTTATTTGTGCTAAGAAGGATGTACATACTTGTATGAATTATAGTGCAGAGGCAGTTAGAAAACAGCCTGTGAAGTGGCTGAGAAGTGGGAATGGAAAGAGATGAACCCCACCTGGTAGCCGCAGAGACAAGCAGAAGATTCTATTAACCAATAGAGCGCCTGAGCTGTGACAGAAAAAAGGCGGGAAAACACTGAGGGGAAGAAGAATCCCAACCCATGTCCTGAGAGAAAAACAAAGCTCCTTTTGAACAAATAGAGAGTCTTTCTCCCTGAGCCATGGCAGGAAAAGGGAGCGGAAACTGCTCTTGTGCAGCATGAGGGAAGAGAGGAGCCTCACCCTCACTCAGTAATGAGCGTATCACAGAAATTCCTATTAAACAACATAGAATTTGAGCTACAGTGGGCAAATAGAGGGAAAACCTGAGACTGCGGAGCATGACACCAACCTCACCAAGTGGCTGACAGAAACATAGAAACTCTCCTTGATCCAATAGAAAGTTTGAGCTAGGGCAAGAAAATGGAGGGAAAATCTGACACTGAGGATTGGGAGATGAACCCTTTCTGGAGGCTGAGCAAAAGGAAGAAATTCCTATTGAACCAACAAAGAACATGGGCTAGGATAGAAAATGGAGGGAAGCCTTCCACTGAAGAGAGGGACATGGGTCCCACCCAGTGACTGAGAGATAAACATAAAGGCCCTATTGATCAAAATGTCCTGACATCTGAACTTCCGCACTCTCTGAGGAAGGCAATCACCTCAGTTTAAGGGTCCAGTATTTACAGTCTGTTGCCATCATCTTGTTACCGAAATGTCGAGTTCGCCTAGCTGAGAGCCAATGACAGCTAGACAGGGATAAGGAAAGGTTGCTTTATTTTGCAGAAGAAAGGAGAGTTTTGTACCTTGGTACAAAGACTCTACTCCATACAAAAACCAAGAATTTTTATATACATTTACATATAGGCTTTGGTCGTGTTAGCATTTGATTGGTAGTCAGCAAACCCTGCATTTTTGCAATTTGCTTAGCAAAAACCAGCTTAGGACCAGCTTTAACTGCCTTAAGACCGATAAGGGAAGACAGTTTAAAAGTTTAGGATACTGTTTTTGTGAGGTGTTTAATTTTTTTAAATGGTTGCCAGCTATTATAAGGCTACTAGCTGTTTGGGGGTTGCTGCTGACTGTTACAGTTCCCCCTTCGGGCCTGATAATTCATACTGTCAGGCCCGATACGCAATTTGCGATTAAGCTGGAGGGAGAGATATTTTGTTTTTTATTGACAGTAGAGCCCTTAGTAACAGCACTATATAAACATTTTGCACATTGCAACATTACCCAAACGACACATAGAAAGAAAAGAAAAAAATAATTTATTTGACAATTTTATGGAAAAGGCTAGTAAACCATGACCTAAGGTTTGGAAGGAGGTTTTTTAAATTAAGGATATGATTAAGAGATATAGTGTAGAAAATAACAGCTGCATTTTTGATGGCCTGCAAATTTTTTTTAATTAAACCAGAGTGATTAATATAAAAACAGCATTTTTTTAATGCAAGCACAGGCCCCCCCATTTTAGCATTTATGGCATTTAGCACACGCTTATTTTGCAGTGTTACTTTTGTTATGTTATTGATTTTTTGTTGTCATTTTTGGAAAGCATTTAAGGAGGCATTAGCTGCTTTTTTAAGTTTTGCAGAAATGTTTACTGCTGCTTTTTTTAGCTTTGCTACCCCCAGTCCAAGAATAAGCTTACGTATAAAGGAATGAAATCTCATTTGCCTGATTACTAGGAGGTTTTCGGCATGTTTAACCCAAACTCCTTTTAAGGGTGTGAAGAGCTTGTGAGAATAAGTCCTCAGGTTGAGGATTTGGCGTGAGTTCAGTGTGGTGTTTACTTGAACATCTGGTAATACTCTTGCCACACCATACCGGCCATGCCAACCTGGCGGGAGAGCTTTATAAGCATTATGGCCATAAATAAAATACAGACTGGGGCTTTGTAAATAAAGGGTGAGGGAGCTTTTCGCTACTTGGTGGCGCCAATCTACCCTAACATTTTGATGTTTGGAATTGTTAAATACCTCGCCCCGGCACCGCAAAAGGCTGATTTTTGGGAAAAAAATCCCCCCATATACAGTCCTCGACCTTGGTCACCAGTAGCAGCAGCACTACCAAGTGGGATGGGCTCGATACCTTCCTCTGCAGCCGTGGGTTCAACGATAGCAGCCCTACCACAGAAACCCCCTCCCAGGAAAATTGAGGACACTACAGCTTGAGTAGACGAACTGGCTACTAGCAGGATGATGAGTAGTGGGTCAGAGTGTTTTAGCCTCTTGGGTAGTCCATCCCACACCAGACTGGGATCAGTTTATGGGAAGAAACCCATCGGAAATTTAATTCAAGCACCCCTCCGGGTCATCCCAGTTCCAACAACAGAAGGAATGTTGTGGACCATCACGTTCATGTTCCGTTTACCACAGTGGACCTTATAAATTGGCAAACGACTAGGTCTCACCTCAGGGACGACCCGGATGTCGTCCATAGGCGATTCTGTACCATTTTCCAGTCTCATAAACCCGATTGGCAAGATGTGGGCCAACTTTTGAATTGTTTGTTACACACAGAAAAAAAAAAGTGGGTCCTTCGGGGTGCCCGGGCTGCCGCGGAAGCCGGTGGCCATTTCTGTAACCTTATAACCCTTGCTAATCCAGCCTAATGGAACCCGAATGATCCAGCCCACCAAGCGAATTTAAAGAGATTCCAAGACTGCATTTTAATAGGTATCAAACAGGCAGGCAAAAAAACTCTAAATTGGTCAAGGTTTTTTTTAATAATGCACTACTTAAAGACCATCATGTAAAAGCTTATAATTGTTGTCTGGAAAAGGTAAAAAAGTCGCAGGGTTTAAAGTATGGCATTGCTTAATTTTTAAATTAATTTTAAACAATAAAAAAACTTTCAAATGGGTTAGTTTTTAAAAGGTTAAATGCTAAATGCCCTTTTAAACTAGCAGTAGTTAAACCGCATCTGGGGTCCGTAGGACCATTGGATGGCCTAAAGTAACCTTCTCTGCTTCAGGTACCAGAGGGCCAGCAGCAACCACCTCCCAAAGGCAACCAAAAAAGCCTTGTGCCACCGGATTCAGTTTTTTTAAATAGTAGGCCACAGGTTGTTTCTTGGGCCCAAAAGTTTGGGTCAGAACACCCAAGGCCACTCCTAGTTGCTTATGCACATAAAAACCAAAGGGCTTTCAATAATCGGGAAGCCCAAGGGCTGGGGCTAAGGCCAAGACTGTTTTAACCTTCTAAAAGGCTTTGACAGCCCCAGAATTTCAGTGCAGAGGCTCCTCGGCATCATGGGTTATTTGCTTATAAAAAAGCTTTGCCATTTTTTTAAAACCTAAAATTTAAAAACGGCAAAATTCTGCAAGGCCTAAAAATTTCCGCATTTTACGTTTAGTTTTTGGCCGTAAAATATTAAAAATTAACTAAATATGGGCACTAAATAAAGCTTAATGTCCTGAAATCACTACATAACTAAGGTAGATTACCTGGTCCTTAGCAAACTAAAGCTTAAAAGGGGACACTTTATGTCTCTTATCTGCCAAGCAATTTTGCAAGTAAATAGTGTCTGTTTTGCATGTTACCTAATTAAAAAAATAAACCAGAACATTATTCATATACAAAAAATAAATAAATCCACCAGGTAGCTTAATATTAGCTAAATCGCGTGTCAAAATAAAAAAAAAATTGTTGGCAATTCAACATATTTTTGTGGTAGCCAAGTCCAGGTTAGCTGTTCTGCCCTCTTGGTCTCTGAATCCGTTCATGTAAATTCAAAAATATTCCAGCTGTTTTAATCTAAAAAAATACTCAAAAAAGCATTACATAAATTTATTACCAAATAACAAGCAGTATCTGCTAAAATGGCAGTCAAAATATTGTAAGGGTTAGGTACCACGTTGTGTCTAGCCTGAACAACTTTATTTACTGCACGCAAGTCCTGAACAAATTGGTATACCGGTTTTTCCCTGAATCTGTGTCAGGTTTTCTGACTAGCAAAATGAGGGTGTTAAAAAAAATCTTGGTGCAAACTAGCACTCCCAATCGCAAAAATGTAGTAATAAGGTTCCGAAGGCCTAGCAAAGCTTCTTAAAAAATAAGGTACTAATAAATTCAAAAAATTACAATGCCTTGCTTCAAGGTTATACGCACTGGTTCTGTTCGAAAAGTGCCCAAATCTGTTTTTAAAGTGCCCCATAAAAAACTTTTACCTCCTGTCTAAGTCTCTCGGGTAAAATCGGGTCTGCAAGCAAAATCAAGTCCTCTAAAGCCTGGATCAGAACAGCACATAGCTAAAAAAGTTAGTTTTAAAATAACTAAAAAACAATCCTGTCATCTAAAAAAAAAATTTTAAGCATGCAATTTACACAACAGGTCTTTGCCCAAAAAATTAACGAAAAAATTGGGAGCTAGCAAAAAAGCATAAAAAGCAAAAATACCAGAAATGTTTACAGTAGCCTCCTGCAACACAAAACAGTCAAATGGCTTTTCACCTAGACCCATTACCAAAATACTTTTATTTATAAGGTTTCCCTTCTTCAGCTTAACAGTAACAATAAAAAGGGCAACCCCAAAGTCCAAAAAACAAAAATAAATGGTTCCTCCCAAAGTTAAACGGACCTGGAAGTCATTAAAATAATAAACATAAATCATAAAATCATTTAAATAGGTAACCAAAAAAAACCCTGGTCACCGTCGTTCCTTATTGTTGTTAATGTTTGTTTTTTTTTACAATCATCTAGTGTTGCGGTAAGTCTGGGCGGCAGGGCTGCCGCCCAGTGAGTCAGTATGGGCACTCCCTCTTCCAATAACCAAGCTGCTTACAATAGTTACACATATCTTTGGTGTGTCCTGGGCCCCCCACTTTTCATTTTAGATTGCTTTTTGGGGGGTCCCCTTCACCTTCCTTGTTTTTTATTTTTAGCATTTACAAGAGCTGCCAGCATTTTTACCTGCTTTGTCTTTTGTACCTTTTTTTTGTGTTATATTCTCGGGTGGCAATGCTTACCAGTTTCTTCAGGGATTTTTCTTCAGCGCCCTTAAGTCTCTGTAACCGCTTTTTGATGTCCAGGGCTGATTGAGAAATAAAGATAGGCCGGACCGTGGACTGTGAGTCCGCGGTCTTGGGGTCTAGGTTAGTATAGGTACAAAATGCTTTACAAAGTCTTTTATAAAAATTGGAAGGGTGCTTCTTTTTTTTTTGCACAGTATTATGAACTTTTGACCAATATAAAAGACCCGAACTCGGGCCAATCGGTACCCAAGGCTGGCCAATCCTAGGTACAAAGCTGCAATAAGCGCCTTTTTTACATTTCTTTCTGAACACCGGGTAAAGGCCATTGATTTAACATGTAATCCAAAGGGCTATCCTTAGAGGGTTTCCCTGAGACCCACCCATCCCCTTTTCTGGCACTTAAATAGAGAATTAAACAGAAAGAAGGAGGGAATAATGGTCTAATTTAAAAAGCCAGCAATCTCTGCTTACACTGACTGCTACAGGGGACGGAACAGAAAGATCTTAATACGACCTCAGGGCTTCCTCGCACGCTATGGCTTCCATCCTGAGGAATTACAAACAGGAAGCTCAGTTCCGCCCACACACCTAATACCCAAAGGTATAAGACAGAAATACAGTAACCAGGTAACCAGAATATAACCAGAACCCGGGAAGTGTTTCTTTATCCTATTAGGGCTCCCCTTATTGGAGCACGAAACCCAGGGGCTGTGGTGAAGTGAGGAAGAGGGGCTAAGAACCCCGGTGGCACCGTTCCCAGTTAGCCGCAACCGTCCAGAGTCCGATGTCTGAGCTAGGAGAATCCCATCTGGGTCGCCAGAAACTGTTACCGATATGTTGGGTCCACCTAGCTGAGAGCCAATGACAGCCAGACAGGGATAAGGAAAGGTTGCTTTATTCTGCAGAAGAAAGGACAGTTTTGTACCTTGGTACAAAGACTCTACTCCATACAAAAACCAAGAATCTTTTATACACACTTACACACAGGCTTCGGTCATGTTAGCATTTGATTGGTGGTTAGCAAACCCTGCACTTCTGCAATCTGCTCAGCAAAAACCGGCTTAGGATCAGCTTCAACTGCCTCAAGACCGATAAGGTAAGGCAGTTCAAAAGTTCAGGCTTATGTCCGTGAGGTGTCCAATTTCCCCTAATGGTTGCCAGCTATTTTAAGGCTACTAGCTGTTCGGGGGTCGCTGCTGACTGTCACAATCTTGCTCTTCTTTTCTGATTGCCCTGTGAGGTAGATACTATACTTCTTTTATAGATAGCTAAGAGATACTCATCTAACCAGGGAAGTCAACAGTATCACAAAGTTAACATTTTGCTGTCTGGAATGAGTATCTGACTGGCTATTAGTGATATTTCTAGTTGTGTCCTTACTCATATTGTCCCTATGCCCATTTGCAGATCAATTCAGAGATATGGATGTTAACCTGCAAAAAAGCAATATACTATATACTTCCTTTCCAATGGGAGTTAGGAGTCTTTTGATGACTAAATATCTTTGAAAAATCTGAGCCAAAAGTGATTTAGAAGCATAAGTCCTACTGAAAGTCAACAGAGCATAGGATCTGCAATCACATGAGTGCTTTTTGAAAAATTTACCCTTAATCTTTATTTTATTGCCCTGTTTCCTGACAAGGCTCAGGGTTATGGAAGGTTGTAACAAGAGCTGTGAGAATAGCTGATTTTTTTGGTACAGTTGCCAACCCAAAAAATGCAAAAAAAAATTGTTTCAGGTTGATCCTAATTGAAAATTCTTTTGCATTTTTC
Source organism: Gopherus evgoodei (assembly GCF_007399415.2). Taxonomy (NCBI): domain Eukaryota; kingdom Metazoa; phylum Chordata; order Testudines; family Testudinidae; genus Gopherus; species Gopherus evgoodei. The sequence goes on from NC_044323.1 coordinate 152,758,965, forward strand.
AGGGAACTCCAAAAAGATGAAAATGTTTTGTTTCGGATCAAATTAAACTTTTTATTTTCATTTAAATAGTTGTGGGGTTTTTTACCTTTTTAAAAATAATAAAATTGAAGTAAAATTCAAAACAAAAAGTCATTTTGAATCAAAAAGTTGAAATATTTGGTTCTGAAAATTTTTCAGACTTTTGGGGTGGTTCAGTTTTCTTGACCAAAACAGTCTGGTGAATTCAGCATGAATTTGCAGAATGTTTTGATGGACCAAATCAGCATTTCTCACCAAAAAAAAAAAGAAAAAAAAATTGGTTCAAAACATTTCATCCAGCTGTATTTTTAACTCCTATCACATGGTAGGAGTCAGAATCCACTGTCACAATTCTCTCTCATAGATTAGTTTGCACTGCAGATGGAACATTGTTCTCTGCTAGGAAGAATGTCAGATCTGCTCAAGTGTGTGTGTCAAAGATACAACAATATTGTCAACCCCAAATGTTCAAAAATCACAAGTCAAACTCCAGAACTCATGACAGCACAAGTCTTTTTTTTTTAATAATATATTTAGGGGTCTTTTTATTTATCATCTGGCTTTTGGGCCTTTAGGGCACATTATTAATTTTTTCTCTGTGACGACATCTAGAAACTTTTTTAAAAATAAAAACTGAGATTCTCACACATTCACATAACTCCACAAGCTGAGATTTAAGAAATACACTAAATAAAACATAAAAGCTTATACTCAAATAAATTTGTTAGTCTCTAGGGTGCCACAAGTACTATTGTTCTTTTTACTAAATATCATGAGAGTCATGATAAAATAGTGAGAGCTGGCAACACTAAATTAGCCCTGCTGGTGGGAATAAAAGTACAGAGAATAAAAGCATTATAGATAATGGAAATTTTCCTTTAGCAAAAAACAAGCCCATGCTTTGCTGAGGCGGGTCTTTTTTTTTTGCTGATTTGAAATTATGAGTTCTTTTGTTAAATTAAAAAGGTAAATATCTATATGCATTCTTGAAAAAAGTATAATTTTATTAAATTCACAGCTACTGAAGTCTCTTTTAAGCTACTAAAACAGACACATTGGAACCTCTGGTTTGATTTCCTCCTCTTCTTTCAGTGGAAATTATTCTCTTTTCAGTCTGCTTTAAGGCAACTGTTCACACTTCTGCTCTCTCAAGTACAATTATGGTATTGTGCTGAACAATAAATACTATATTCATCATGCAGTATAATGTTTTCCTAACATAGGAGTGCTCATGGGGTGTGCCCAGGCACACCCTAATGCAGGGTGGGAAAATGGCCCCACTCTCCTGGCACGGCAAGCCATGGGGTCTGCACTCTTGTAGCGGAGCGCCCAGCCGAGTGCAGCAAGCTGCTGCCCCCTCCTCCGCCTTCCCTTCTCCCCTGGAGCCATGCCACCGCGTGCGCAGAGTGCTGGGGGCCGGGGCTGCGCACTCCCACGGGGCTGTGTTTGGCTCCGCGGGGAGGCAGACACGCTCCCCACTCATCCGGAGCCCTGCCGCCGCACACGCAGCATTCTGAGGGGCAGCGTGTCTGGCTCTGAGTGGAGCAGAGCATGCTGCTAGGAGCCTCATGGTAAGGGGTCCAGGGCCAGGGGGGTTGTATAAGCGGTGGGGGAAGTCAGGGGACAGGGAGCAGGGTGGATTGGATAGGGGGTGGGATCCCGGGCGGGGGGTGGGTAGGGGTTGGGGGGGTCTCTGGAGGAGGCAGTCAGGGAGCAGGGTGAGTTGGATGGGACATGGGATTCCCGAGGTCTGTCTGGGGATGGGGAGTGGATATGGGTCAGGACGGTCAGGGGACAAGGAGCAGGGAGGCTCCTGGGAGGGCAGTTAGGGTGGGGGTCTCTGGAGGGGGTGCTCAGGGGACAAGGAGCTGGGGAGTTGGATGAGCTGGGAGTTTGGGGGGGCTGTCAGGAGGCAGGAGTGTGGAAGGGGTTGGGGCAGGCAGGGAGCAGGGGGGGTTGTATGGGTTGGGAGTTCTGGGGGTCCTGTCAGGGGGCAGGGAGCGGTTGGATAGGCATGGGAGTCCCATGGGTCTTGCTGGGGGCGGGGGTGTGGATAAGGGTCAGGGCAGTCAGGGGACAGGTAGGGGGTAGGGTCCTAGGGGGGCAGTCAAGGGACAAGGAGCAGGGAGGCTTAGATGGAGGTGGGGTCCTGGGGGGCAGTTAGGGGCAGGGGTCCCAAGAGGGGGTAGTCAGGGGACAAGGAATGGGGGGGTCGGGGGTTCTGAGGGGGGCAGTCAGGGGACAGGAAGTAGGAGGGAGTGGATGGGGGCATGGCGGGGGTGGGCTGGGGCAGGGCTCCCTGGGTGCACATCCTAATGCAATGTGCTGCGCGCGCCTGTTTCCTAATCAATCTTAGCAAGAAACCAAGATCCATAATATGTGAATTAATTTCTTAAAGGTTTTTCCAATGCAATGTGATTCATCTAAAAAAGTAATTCCATTTCTGAAGAATTTAGCTCCCTGTGACAGCACTTTCACTTGAGAAACAATTTCCTTAGCTATATTTATATGTTTGACTGAGTCCATTCTAAGTCGGCAAATGTTGTTTTTCACTAAAGTTTCTTTGCAGATTTCAGAGTTGCTTTGAATTCTTAGGTTAACTAGCTCAACTTCCATAACATTCATGATGCTTCACTGTAAAAATATACTGATGGATCTGCCTAGTTATGTTTTTTACAGGCCATTTCCATGGGGGAAAATGTGCAGTTGGAGATGGATGAAATATTGCAATATGTCATAATAAACTATAATAAAAATTGGCATTTATGGTCATGTCTTTTGTTGTGTAGTGCTTGAAGATTATAGACCAGATACTTGGCCCTGTTCCAGATGCTTATTGTCCCACTCAACCCTAAAGTTTGGACCCTGCAAAATTGTCCCTGATTTAGGGTAATCATTGATGTTCTAGAACAGGCAAAGTGGCTCCTAGACTACTCCTGTCCCAACCCCCAATGCAAGGTGCAATCCAGGGAGAAAGAGGGTGAGTACAGAACATTCCTCTTCTCGCATAAGCTCTTGCTGCTGGAATAATTCTTTGTGAGCCCTGGGCATCTGTCATAAATTTGAGTAGATTGTCTCCTGACATCCGTCCCTGGCTCTTGCCTAATTCCATTCTGACTCTTTACTTACAGTTTTAATTGGAAATGAGTATACATTTTCATGTCCTGTCTTAAACTCTTACTGAGCACTATTAAACAACAGCTGCACTCCACTACAAAGTGGCTGCATTTCAATAATACACTTATTGATCCTCAAATAGCTACACAGATGAATCTGGATTTCAATAATTATTATTTCAATAATTAGTATATTGATCCACAAATATATATATATATATATATTAGGTCTGTCAAGTGATTAAAAAAATTAATCGCGATTATTTGCACTGTTAAACATAGAATACCATTTATTTAAACATTTTGGGTGTTTTCTACATTTTCAAATATTTTTATTTCAATTACAACACAGAAGACAAAGTGTACAGTGCTCACTTTATGTTTATTTTTATTACAAATATTTGCACTGTAAAAACCAAAAGAGATAGTATATTTCAATTGACTTAATACAAGTACTGTAGTGCAATCTCTTTTTAATGAAAGATGAACTTACCAATGTAGAATTACGTACAAAAAATAACTGCATTCAAAAATGAAACAATGTAAAACTTTAGAACCTACAAGTCTACTCAGTCCTACTTCAGCCAATCGCTCAGACAAACAAGTTTGTTTACAATTTGCAGGAGATAGTACTGCCCACATCTTGTTTACAATGTCACCTAAAGGTGAGTACAGGCATTCACATGGCACTGTTGTAGCCCGCATTGCAAGATATTTACGTGCCAGATGCGCTAAAGATTCATATGTCACTTCATGCTTCAACCACCATTCCAGAATATATGTGTCCATGCTGATGACCAGTTCTGCTCGATAACAGTCCAAAGCAGTGTGGACTGACGCATGTTCATTTTCATCATCTGAGTCAGATACCACCAGCAGAAGGTTGATTTTCTCTTTTGGTGGTTTGGGTTCTGTAGGTTCCACATTGGAGTGTTACTCTTTTAAGACATCTGAAAGCATTCTCTACACGTCATCCCTCTGAGATTTTGGAAGGCACTTCAGATTCTTAAACCTTGGATCAGTGCTTAGAAATCTCACACTGATATCTTCTTTGCATTTTGTCAAATCTGCTGTGAAAGTGTTCTTAAAACAAACGTGCTGGGTCATTGTCTGAGACTGATATAACATGAAATATATGCAGAATGCAGGTAAAACAGTACAAGAGACATATAATTCTCCCCCAAGGAGTTCAATCACAAATTTAATTAATGCAATTATTTTTTTAACGAGCATCATCAGCATGGAAGCATGTCCTCTGGAATGGTGGCTCAATCATGAAGGGGCACACAAATGTTTAGCATATCTGGCACATAAATACCTTGCAATGCTGGCTACAAAAGTGCCATGTGAATGCCTGTTCTCACTTTCAGATGACATTGTAAATAAGAAGCAGTCACCAGCATCTCTTGTAAATGTAAACAAACTTGTTTGTCTTAGCAATTGGCTAAACAAGTAGGACTGAGTGTACTTGTAGGCTCTAAAGTTTTACATTGTTTAGGTTTTGAGTGCAGTTATGTGACAAAAAAAAATCTACATTTGTAAGTTATATTTTCATGATAAAGAGATTGCACTATAGTGCTTGTATGAGGTGAATTGAAAAATATTATTTCTTTGTTTATGATTTTTACAGTGCAAATATCTGTAATAAAAAATAATACAAAGTGAGCACTTTACACTTTGTATTCTGTGTTGTAATAGAAATCAATATATTTGAAAATGTAGAAAAACATCCAAAAATATTTAATAAATTTCAATTGTTATTCTATTGATTAACAGTGCAATTAATCATGATTAATTTTTTTAATCGAGTTAATTTTTTTGAGTTAATCATGTGAGTTAACTGCAATTAATCAACAGTTCTAATATATAATGCATCTGGATTTCAATAATTATTGTTTCAATAATAAGTTTATTGATGCTTAAATAGCCGTCTGGGTCAATAAACCTAATTGAAATACAGCTACCTTATAGTGAAATGCAGCTGTTGTTTAACAGTGTTCAGTAAGAGTTGAATTCGGGGAACGAATCAGTGTACCACAGCCAATTAAAACTGCAGTGGGAAATTTTATATAATCATATTTATTTGCCCTAATTGGAATTTGGCAAGTACACAACCATCAACCCTATTCTTGCAAAAAGAATCATGATTTCTTCAAGGCCCTCATGTTCAGGATCTCAGTTTCAACTAATGGAAAGCACCAGAGTGTTCCTTAATATCACACAGAGAAACTGGTTCATTACTGACATGGGAGACTGCAACCTTCTAAATCAGCGGTGGCCAACCTGAGCCTGAGAAGGAGCCAGAATTTACCAATGTACATTGCCAAAGAGCCGCAATAATATGTCAGCAGCCCCCCAGCACTCCCCCGACCTGCTCCCAGTGCCTCCCTTCTTCCAGCAGCCTTGCCGATCAGTGCCTCCTCCTCCCTCCCCGCACCTCCCGATCAGCTATTTCATGGCATGCAGGAGGCTCTGGGGGGATGGGGGAAGGAGTGAGGGCACGGCAGGCTCAGGAGAGGGAGTGGGAAGGTGTGGAGTGGGGGCAGGATCTGTGCCAGAGCCAGGGGTTGAGCAGTGAACACCCCCCGGCACATTGGAAAGTTGGCACCTGTAGCTCCTGCCACGGGTTTGGTGCCTATACAAGGAGCTGCATATTAACTTCTGAAGAGCCACATGTGGCTCCGGAGCCACAGGTTGGTCCCCCCTGTTCTAAATCATTAGCCTCCTTGCATGTAGCCCCAAGGTTCTCTTTCATTAAGGGCTCTCATCCAAATACTAACCAGGCCCAAACCTGTTTAACCTCAGATCACATCTTGAGCCAGTATCCGTGACAGAAGACAGAAATTATTAGAAACATGGCATAACTTTTATTGACAGATATTGTAACAGCCTAGATATCTGATAACACGGTCATGAAAAGAACTGCAACAAAAATATTATTTTTCTAATCAGTGAGGGCATTGTTAGCAGGATTATATCAGCAACAATTTTATTTGAAAGATGCAGTTTCATCGCAATAGTTTAATGTCATCGTGTGCATTATATTAGTCTTGAAACATTGCCCAGAATAAAATAAAAGGTTGTCTCCTAAGGAAAAAGAAAAACAAAAATTAGTATCAGATGATGGCTAAGGATGTTATCATAGTCATCCATTCATTACAGTCCTGAATAAGTCTCCTGCAAAGAACACTCCAAACCATTTCCCAATCAATCCAAACCATTCAAGGTCTATGTCATCTAATAAAAGCCCTCAATGCACTATCATGAAGTGGGAATCAGTGGATTATTAATTTGTGAGTAAGAGTATTAAAATTCCACCTGCCCTACAGTTAATTCTTTTGTATGACAATGAGTTACTATAATAAAAAAAAACCTCCTTTCCTGCATACAGAATTTTAATATACTGATGCATGATCCAAAGCTCATTGAAGTTAATGAAAAGATTATTTCCATGGGCTTTGGTTCAGTTTCAGGATCACTTGGACGCTAGTGCTTGGATATCTACTCTATCTTAGATATTTACACTGCCAGTATTGGCATATCTGAGTGACTGTGATGTCAACAATCAACAGAGAATGATTTATCCCTCCATGTCTTGAGGCCTCTTCTATTTTTTTTCATTTTATTTTTCAGTACTGATTAAAATCATCTTTAAAATTTTGCTAACAATGTGTAGCAAAGATTCAGCTCAAAAGGAAATAATGGGCCAGATTCATCATTGGGTTGGTTCAATTTTAGTTCAGTACAACTGCACTGAAATCAGTGAAATTATACCAGTGCAAAACTGGAATAACAAAGTGGGTAATAAGGCCCAGTAACTCTGAAAAAGAATCATTATTTGTGTAGTACCAGTCCTAAAGTGACACTGGGTTTCTACATTATAAAAAACTGTCAGCTACTGCGTATTCTAAAAATAGTAAAAAAAATTTAAACAAATCCACTACTGAATAGGGAGACTATGAGGTTTTCAGAGCAGTACCGTGGCATTTCAACACACTTTGCTGAAAGGAGATACTTCTGCCATAATATTGTCCTCTGAACCATCTAGGTCCTCACAAATCCAGGTGAAGTTCACCATTGCGGAGATAGCCAGCATGAGTTCAATGCATCTCTTAAATCCAATTTAAACTATTAAAAAAGGCTGAAGTGGAATCTAAATGGCATATAAGCCTTTATCCTCTCTCCTATATGCACACATGACCTAGCATGACCTAACTTCATCAAAATAAAAAGACCAATCTCTTTCTCGTCTGCAATCAGGCCATGATTTGCAGAAGAGAAAACAAAGGCAATTATGCCACCTAATAACTCAGATTTAAACAAACAATTTCTTTGAACAATTTGTTTCGGTGCAGCTGTGTAGCTCTAGTCTTTGTGTATAAGAGAAAAAGTAGTTTTTTACTTTAATGTGATGATTTTTCTTATTTCTCCAAACTTCAAACATGAGTCAGTCTTCATCAGGTATTGGAGCAATTTTTCAGAACAAAAAAGGAAAAGCCAGTGGTGGAAAATGAATGCTTTAGCAATTTCCACAGACAGATCCATTCCCCACCCCCCATTGTTTCAAACAATAAAGGAAGTTTATCACAATAATTTGGCCACACAAGTGCTATGAAATAAGCAATATCCTAACATTACATGACTTCATATTAATTTTACATACCTTAAATACTTCAAATTTCTATGAAAAATTCCATTATCCTTAATCAAAATGACCCTGCTCCCCATTAAAGTAAATAGGAGTTTTGTCATGGGAAGTGGAATGAGGTATTTAGTGCTCTCAAATATATTCTTCCTCAGATTTTTGGCATTCTGATATATAGAGAAAGATTTCGAGGCTATCAAACCTCCAATAGATTAGAAGGTGGTTGCAAGGTTGAAAGCAGACAAAATTGCTTTGGGTGATATACTACAAGATGAGGGAATAGAGTGGAGAGTGGACAAGTTACATGTAGCTCTAACAGCCTCTAAACCTGCTCTGCAAGGAGATTGGAAGGATGATGAGGGAATAAAGAAATCCTTGTATTTCTCCACCACTTTGGGGAGTGGAAAGAAAGTTGTATGAATATTCATTTAAAATTTTAGATGAGAGCCTGAGCTGAAAAATTCTTTTCTGTATTTTGAACCCCATAAAATCCAGGCATGGTGGGATCTGAACTTTGGGTTCAGCCCCTTATAGAGATTGCCTACAAAATTCAGATCCAGATCTGGGTTCAGATTCTGATGCCTGAAATACCCAAGGTTGCTTCTGGCCCATTTCCATGTAGAAAAGTGACACGCTTGCCATGTTTCATATTGTAAATTCAATGGGTGGTTTTGCAGCATGAAATGTTAGTTAAGTCTGTACTCACCACGAGCTTCACGAGCAACATAGGTTGGAATTCCTTTGCACATAGATTCAACAGACTTCCCATATGGGGCCAGGTCACTGACTGTGGTTTTTGAGACGGTGAATTGCAGTTCCACTGGGGGAGGCCCTCAAGAGCCAGCTTCCTAAACATTCAGTAAGCAAAGCCAGAATAACAGCATTGAATAAAATCATAATCCTTTCTGTGACATTCCTAAGAGTGCACAACTTGTGACAATGTGGGTACAGCCTAAGATACCAGGAGCAAGCTGAGAGTCAGCTCTATTGCTCAGTTCTCCCATAGGGCACAAGTGGAGAATCCAAGAAGGTCTAGGGGCTGAAGACCCCAAAAGGGCACTGAAAAGAGTCATTGGAACAGTGAAGTGCTGCCAATATTTCCACTGCCATGTAAAAACCTTTCCCTTTTATCATTACTCATGCAAACTAGGGGTCCAGTTCACCATTAATCCACACCCTGGGCAGTCACTTTCACCAGTGGACTGCTAAGAGAGTCCGAAATGAGTATAGAACACTACCAGATCAGATTAGTGACATTTTACACCTGCCTTGTTCTGTTGTAAATGACTGCAGTAGGTGCAAGGCAAGAAAGAATGAGGCAATAAGGCTCTAGAATAAAGGCTTGGAGCAAACCATGCTTGGCGAGAAATGTGACTTTTGCTACTGGAGCCTTTGCCTCTTTCTACCATTTTAAGATGATGCATTTTCACAAGCAAACTCCCTAGCTCCACCCCCACCAATCAACCCTACCTTTCCCCCTCTTTCTTACCTTCTTTTCTTTAATCAGCTGCGGAAGCTCCACTGCATCAGGCATAACATTTTTGTTTATTTTAGCAATGATGCAGGCTTTTTTTGAAAGTATCCTGGTTGCAATGTAACCCTGCAAAATAAAAGTACAGAGAGAGTGGCATTTTGTTTCAAAGCAGCTCCTCTCTTTGGTCACAAGTGAAATAAGCCCTGGAATTTGGGGCTCAAAAAATACATGAAGTAATATTGAGAAATGTGTAGAGTAGAGACTTGCTATAATGCAAGCAAATGGTGTTTCTGAATTTTATTTGTTAAGTGATATTATCATATTGACTGGGGCATTTTTATTATGGCTGAAGCAAATGAGCATTCCAATGCAGCTATATGATTGGTATGCTCTGCTGTTTCAGGCATGTGAATGGATGCTCAGTTGATAATACTGGTGCAGCATATATTGTACCAGAAGTAGTAAAAAGGTTAATCAGGACATTTTCAAAGCCATTAAAGGATTTAGGACTAAAAGTTCCCTTGATACTCCCAGGCACTTTTGAAAATCTTTTCCTAATACGCTTGATTCTTTTGCCATGGAAGATCTGGACTCAGATTTAGATTGCAAGTGAAGCGTATGTTTGAAAGTTTGCACCTAACTGGTCTTGCTCATATTTTCCTTGGCTTCAGTGAGAACTACTCTACCGGTTTTGAATTTTAATGAAAACTAAAATAATTCTCTTTTCAAGCTGTCTCTGCTCTCACTTATACAGGCATAAATCAAAAATAGTTCTGCTGAAGCCAATGGAGTTAGTTACTTGCATCAGCGTAACATAGGTGGTGAGATGAGAATCATTGAATCAGACTCATTGAAGTCTTATTTACACTGGCTTAACTCCATTGTTTTCAGCACAGTTACTTACTAGTAATTGATGTCTCAATCCACTGAAGCAGAATGCGCGGAGCTATTGGCTCAAGGAGTCTCCAAAAATGCATATTTGCCACTTACATTGCCATAATCCCAGATGGAGTTCCATGAATTCCAGCCATTGTTTGAATCAATGTTGACCACGTGCTTATCATTGTTGATGCTCACAGTCTGGTGAGAGTTTCCGCCATCGTTTCCCTGATTGTTTTCATTCACATTTTGTTTATTTTTTTAAAAATAAAAAGACAATATGTTTCAATTTCTATAAATCCATGGAAAATCATTGGCCTTAAAATCACATTAAAGAGATATAACAGAAACACTTTGGGGAGTGGTTGGGATGCTGCTAAAACTATCTGAGCCAAAGCATAAAAGTTGTTAGACTCATGGACTCATAGACTGTAAGGCCAGAAGGGGCCATCATGATCCTCTAGTCTGACCTCCTTCAGATCACAAGCCACAGAACCTCACCCACCCATTCCAGTAATAGACCCATAACCTCTAGCTGAGTTACTGAAGTCCTCAAATCTTGATTTAAAGACTTCAAGTTACAAAGAATTTACCATTTACTCTAGTTCAAACGAGCAAGTGATCCATGCCTCATGTTGCAGAGGAAGGCATTTGACAGATATAGTTCCACATAGGAAATTATTAGTTAAATTGGAGAAGATGGTAATTAAAAGAAGAATCAAATGGTGGGTAAGAAACTGGTTAAAGGGGTCATGCTGAAAGGTGAACTCAGGAGGGAGGTTACTAGTGGAGTTCCTCAAGGATCAGTCTTGGGACCGATATTATTTAATATTTTAATTAATGACCTTGGCATAAAAAGTGGGAGTGTGTTAATAAAATGTGCCAATGACACAAAACTGGGAGGTATTGCCAATATGGAGGAGGACCGGAATATCATACAAGAAGATTTGGGTGACCTTGAAAACTGGAGTAATAGAAATGGGATGAAATTTAATAGTGCACAATGCAAGGTCATGCATTTAGGGACTAACAACAAGAATATTTGCTATAAGCTGGGGACATATCAGTTGGACATCACAGAGGAAAAGAAAGACCTGGGTGTATTGATCAATCACAAGATGACTGAACTACCAATGTAATTAGGCTTGTGCCGTGAAAAAGGCCAAAGCAATCCTGGGCTGCATCAAGTGAGGTATTTCCAGTAGAGATAAGGAATTACCATTAGACAAGTCCAGAGACCTCATATGGAATACTGTGTGCAGTTTTGGTCTCCCATATTTAAGAAAGATGAATTCAAACTGGAACAGGTGCAGAGAAGGGATACTAGCATGATCAGAGGAATGGAGAGCTTACCTTACAAGCGGAGACTTATGGGGCTTGGCTTGTTTAGTTTAACCAAACAAAGGCTGAGGGAAATATGATTATGCTATAAATACATTAGAGGGATAAATACCAGGAAGGGAGAGAAGTTATGTAAGTTAAGGGCCAATGTTGACACAAGAGCAAATAGATATAAATTGGCCATCAACAAATTTAGGCTTGAAATTAGAAAAAGGTTTCTAACCATCAGAGGAGTGAAGTTCTGAAACAGCCTTCCAGGACTAGTAGTGGGGGCAAAATATCAAGTGATCTTGATAAGTTTATGGAGGGGATGGTATGATAAGATTGCCTACAATAGCAATCTAACGAATTCCATGAAAAATAAAATACATTTCCCATCCAGCTCTCCCCATCATTAATTTGCAAAGAGACAGCCATTGATATAATTGTACTGTGTTTCTGTGATCAAATCCTCAATGCTATCATTATCCCAGCACTCCACACAATGATTTCATAATATTTATACTATTATCAATATATGATTTGATGTTTCCTAAACTGCCAATAATTGAGTTTTCCCCCTCAGTAAGTAAACAAACTAAATCTTTTCTTAAGCATGCAAACACAATCTTGTGCAATGTCAGTTTAATGCACTAAGGAAAACTTAGATTCTTTTTCAGAAATTTATTTTTCAGCTGTGAAAACTCATACAGCCCAAAAGAAACATTTTGATAAGAGTCGATCATTATACTTACATCATTAGCAAAAATTGTAGCTAGGAAGACTCCGAGCAGAGCAGCAATCACAATCTGAAATTAACATTGGAAGCATAACAATGTAAGTGCTTGCCTTGGTACAACATTCTAAAAGTTCTTTGTTGTCTAAAAATAGGCTTAGGCTTGTGCTTAAATTTAAGCACATACTTAAGTGCTTTGCTGGACTGGATCCTAAACTGTAATCTATTTGAAGATTATTCAAATATGCTGAAATATCATATGGGTAAATCTGTTACCTTTTCTGATGCAAATTCCTTTTAGTCTGGGCAGGATGCTTTGCCTAGGTGAGAAGAGCAACATTTGGCTCATAGTATTTGTGACTGATTTGGCAATTTCCAGCAATATCCTTGAAAAACCTTGCTGAATTAAGTTCAAATATGTTTGGAGTCCATTGTATGAAATGTAAAGGTTATGTATTATTGTGGGTCTGAATGATCAAAGTACTATATTGAACAATATGACAAACAAGAAGGGTCTTTTGGGACAGTACATGTGAAGTATATTTCCTGATAAATATCTAGCGAGAGGTGAATGCAAATTCCCCACCCTCAGTTATGCAAAAGCCCAGCCTTTTGAAGCTCCACCCTAAGCCTTTGTCTGCCGATCACCTGAGGCCAAGATCAAAGGGCCAAGCTGTCTAATGGAAAAACTGAATTATTCATGGTTGTTCTGGTTCTAAGCTAAGACTGCAATGAACTTGTAACCACGGAAAAAGGCTAAGTGGAGTTTGAAGTATTGATTCCTGCCAGAGCCTTTGATGGAGTTGGGGAGTGATCTCTAGTAAACTTATTAAGAGGTATGTAGGTTATTCTATTGTTTTTAATATATTTTCTCTGTAATGTTTTCACCTTAAGAATAAATATACTTGCTGTGTGTTGACTTGTTAGTGCAGACAATCAGAGCCATTCAGAGCCTTCAGAGAGAAAAGAAAACACAGACACTGGCCTTTTTGGATAGTTTGGCTTGCTGGGAATATCACAGTCAGCTATAATCAGGGAACTGTGCAGTCTGGAAAAACTCTGGTCAGGAGGGAGAGAGACGCAGGTCTCTGTCCAAGGGAGGTGACAGCTGACCAGCTGACTGTGTAGAATGGTTGTCCTTGATAGACCGTGGAAAGGGAATATATGTGCAGTTGCCCTGAACTGTGAGAGTATTTAAAACTTCCAAAAAAAAAGTGTATTTAAAAATAGTGAAATATCCAGGATGTGGGAGACAAGCTGACAAACTCTTGGATAGGAGGTGAACCCTTTGGATGGAATATTTCATTCTTTAAAAGAGAGTTTTAAAAGAGAGTTGATTTTTCCCTCAATGTTTTTAATTTGAATATTGACCAGAGCAATAACATTACATTATGTGTGTATTCATAAAGGGTTAGGGCATGCCTGATCAGCACAGTCTTGTGCTGAGAACAGTGCAGAGATACATAACCTGCCCATCTCCACTACCTTTAGGGTGAGGCATGCCCCGAGGAAACATCTTGGTAACATCTCTGTACTTCTCCAAGTGCATTTCTGGATAGCTTTTATGGCTTCTTAACCCCTTCCCCATGTGGGTCACACAGGGCAGGGGAATTCTCTTTAATTCCTTCCCCATATTGACTAGTCAAACTAAATCAAAATTCAGACTGGTTCAGTACCTGACTATGCTTTGCTGGAAGTGATTGGGTATTTATAGAGGACATAATTTAAGAGTTCACATCCGAGATTGATTTTCAAGTTGAGACAGACACAACATAAACAAACCCTGAAACTACATAAGTAGCACTTCTTTGTTTCAGTCCAAAGAAAATGTTAACAATACCCCTGAATACAGAAATAAATAATGGAAGGGCTGACACAGTCTTATTTATTGCAGAAAACAATAATGCTAAATGCTTTTGTTATTCTGTTCTAAATACATGCATAATTTTTACATAGGCTAAATATTATTCAAACTTCCCTAATTTATTTACTCTAAGTCAGAGCCAATACATATTATTGTAAGATTTAATAATTTTTACATTATGTCATTTCAAGACATAATTATTGTCTTAGAGACAAATTTTGAAATCTTTCCTCAGATGTCAATTCCCACTGACTTCCATAAGAGCTTCTCATGGGTAAGGGCTGAATGTGACTCAGTAACTTCTTAGACTTAATTCCTCAACAAACTAGGACGAGTTTAAATACAGTTTTGCTCTCCGGGCATATATCCAGATTCTCACATTTCATGATTCTATGGATCAGATTCTCCCTGCACTTCTGTGATCGTACACCAGTGTTGTATATAACCCCCTCAAATTTCATGGAATTGCTTCTGATTTATGCTTAGGTACTGTAAATGAGGATCGGGTACTCTGTAGACAATACCACATGTATTTAAGTCTAGGATAAAAATTATCTCCTATTTCCATTAAAATTCTAGAGATTAATGCATAGATGGGTCCATTTCCTTATGGAGTGAAATCTTTGCTGAAAGTACAATTTCTAAAACTTCTCATGAAGTTAGCAGTAGTTCTGCATGTGCATGGTCACACTCCAACCATGTGCAACATTCCTGTTGTATAAGAAGAAAGTAGTAAATGTACTCACAGCGAGCTTCATTTTGATGGCAGAGGAAATTCAAGATCTGCTGGGCTAAATGAAACAAACTCTCCTACTTTTTATACACCAGTTTCTAAAGTTAAATACGGGAAGGTTAAATACTGAAATAAACTTATCTTATTGGCATGTATCCATTCATTTATGACATTACACATTGTTTCCTGGTGTAATTGCTCTAACAAGCAATTTGTCACCAGACTGATAGTGTCAATCACATGTAGCAGATAAGATACCATTTGTAATGGTAAATTCAATATATTTTATCATAACTTTCTGTTATGCAGAAGTTACACACAGTACATTTCTTTTAACAATGCTTAATCAATCCTAGATGATTAATCCATAAAGTCAAACAAGATTCCCAGTGACAAATTTTGCCTGCATGTCAAAGGCCTCACCCCAGATATCATATATTCATAATTCATAATATTGATAAAGTATACCAGATTGCCAGCCTCAAGCATTCAAAAATTAGTCAAGCCCCACAAAATCATGAGATGCTCTAGGTCTAGTTGAAACACAAATTAAAGACAAATTTTTCACTAGAACACTCTCTAAAAAATTCTCATTTTCCAATCAGCTCTACTTCACACCCACTTTACAATGCCAGAGTGATATAAAGAGGCCTTCATGAAACGAAGAACTCAAGCAACTGGGTCAGATCTTCCAATCTATGTGCTTCCTTAACCTTAATGCAGTTATGACAATTTAAAACAGCCAATTGTACATAGAAGCATCAGGCCTGATTCTCATTTACACTAAGGCTATTTTGAAGTGAACCATTGTGATGTGTAAAGGGATGGTGCAACATTATCTGTTGTCTTGCATCCTGAGTTATCATTTACACTTGTGGTAAGTGAAGGCAAAGGAGCTGTAAAATTCTACATTTAGCACAAGGTATAAAGTAGAGACCACTCAGGCCAATAGACTGCTGAGTGGAATGATCTACAGTTCTTGTAATCTATCTGAATTGCAGATGGCAAATGGAGCTGCATATGTGTGCTGTCAATGGAATCCAAAACACACAGAACAGTACATTGTTCATGTCATCAACTCCCCTCTTTTTTTCTGGACCATTAATAAATTGGGTAGTGATCATGAGAAAGGGATCAAGGAAACTGAACTACGTAATGCCATTAAGCTAATCTCTGTGGTACCATTAGCAACAACTTGGAAAGTTCCTTTGTCCAAGAGTTCAATAACCAGAGCCATTTTGGCCATCACAGATAATATGTCTCACTTGGAAGTCTGAATCTACAATCCCCCATCAGCTTTTCATTGTTTATATAGTCTGTTTGGCAAACTTGTATGGCTGGAGTTATTGATTGTAAGACAAAATTATGGAAACTAAATAGAATGGTAGAAATCAGAGAAGGAAACGTTCCAGCTGTACAAGATCCCATTCCTTGGCCTATGTTTCCTGTAATATTATCTTTAAAGCTTTGCTCAGAACATTTTCTGTCTATATACAGACTCTTAGAGGTTATCAGACAACAAGGAAACTCATATTGTTAAGAACCAACTTAAACCAAAAGTGAATTAGTGTCATGGAGTCCCCGGGCGATGCTCCAGTCAGGACTTGGGGAGCCCAGGGCCGCCCAGCCTGGGGGGGCGGGAGGGTGGCAAGTGGGGCAATTTGCCCCAGGCCCTGGGTCCTGCAGAGGCCCCCACAAGAATATAGTATTCTATAGTATTGCAACTTTTTTTATGGAAGGGGCCTCTGAAATTGCTTTGCCCCAGGCTTCCTGAATCCTCTGGGCAGCCCTGGGGGAGCCTCCTCTCCCTTGGAGCAGACTGTCTTCAGGGCAAGAAACTCACATGGCTTCACCTTCCTGGGTCTGACCTTGGAGCATTCAGCATATGCCCCACTGTGTGCTTCCCACAGGGTGTCCGCCCAGGCTGGGTCCTGGGGAAGCCAGAGGGTCCTGCACTCACCCCCACTTCATGGTCAGATGTGACTTTTAGCCAGCCAGTAAAACAGAGGTTTATTAGACAACAGGAACACGGTCTAAAACAGAGCTTGTAGGTACAGAGAACGGGACCCCTCAGCCAGGTCTATTCTGGGGCTCAGCGAGCCAGACAACCCCCGTCTGCCCTCACTTCCCATCTCCAGCCAGCTCCAAACTGCAACCCCCTCCAGCCCCTCCTTTCTGGCCTTTGTCTCTTTCCCAGGCCAGGAGGTCACCTGATCTCTTTATTCACCTTTAGCTAGCCCCTTGCAGGGGGGAAGGACCCCGGCCTTTTGTTGCCAGGAGGCAGAGTGTCGGCCATTTATGCACACTGGAGACTTAAGAAATGTATAGGGGAAACTGATGCACCCACACAGTATTCTGAGGAAATGTTAAGAACAGTCCCAATTCATCACAATTAGATTCTATTTCTGAGGCCCAAAGACATTTTCATTTTATACATATATATTTGCTTTTTCATGAATATTTCCACATCCTTTTAAGCAGGATCAGAACTAGAAATAGTGAAATTAGGGTTGGACTAACCCAAGGAATTTTTTTTCTAACCATACGATTTGTAGAACCCTGAACCTGAACCTGCCCCTGCTCTTGGGGAATGAAACCCCAGGACAAAGGCTCTTGTAGGCAAATGTTATTACATCATGAGACAATATCAAGATATTACCAATGTGGTTATGTACTATGTGGTCAAAATGAAGCAACTAGTGGTAACTGGGAAAACTCTGATGAAACCATATTCCGTTGAAATATGTGGTTCAGTCAAAATCAAAATACTTCGTGAAATTGGGTCCATTTTGCCAAATTTACTTTTAAAAAATTTAAAATAAGCTCCAACAACATTGAAACATCCCATTTCAACATTATGGGAATGAAACATTTCAATTTTTCATTTTGAAATAATTTTCATTTAGAATTATTTTACTATTTGTACTATATATATATATATATATAATATAACTTTTTAAAAACTTGAACTTTAAACAAAACATTTCAGTTTTGTCAAAATGAAACATTTTGAATGGCCTGAAGTGAAAACTGATTTGGAATTTCCCTTCACAGAGAATTTTGAAATGTTCTTTTCCCCCTCCCAACCCAAGTTTGGAATGAAGCCAAATGTAGAAATCCTTTACAGAATGGATCTTCTGTTCTCCACATGTCCGTAGTAGCAATTTTCATTCAGGCCTGGCCAGTACAGGAATCCAGACACAGCTTCGTCTACAGCCCTTGCATAAAGTCCTGCTAAAGCAAAAACAAAAGAATGCAAAGGCTGGTGTGGTACAGTTTGTTGGTTTTTCAGGCGTGGTAGGCACTTTTTCCCTCGTGGTAGCTTATCTCTTCTGGATGGAACAAATATTTATCAAAACCACCCGAAGAAACCATGTTTCAACAAGGGAGTTTTTTGTATGAATATTTTTTTCTATCTTAATTTGTTCAATTTGATTTCCTATGTGGTGTTAGCCTTATGAATTTAAATTTGCTGGATGACTGGAAATCAGTCTTTAACTGAAATTGCACAAGTTTTTCCTTGATTCTATTTTTAAGATCCCTTCATTTAAATTATCTACAGTGGGTGCTGGGGCTAAAACAATGGGCCAGATTCTCCTTTTGGTTATACCAGTGTAACTCAAGAGTAACTCCATTAACTTTAAGAGTATTGCACTGATATAAATAAAGGCAGACTTGGACCCATGAAAATGACAAAGACTGACAATTCCTCGCAACAAGAAATTAATTTGATTTTCTCTATTTTTACAAGCATTTACAGTGCATTTTCTTTTGTCCCAGCACCTGAGTCCAGCTCTATTCCTTCCTCCCATATTCTCTGTGCAGATGTCACCAGTTGTCACCAGATCTTGAGTGAAACAACTAAGACAAAGTGGCTGATTTGGGGAATGTGGAAAAGAAAAGTTTGCAACCCCCTGACTTAGACCAAAAGCAGCCAAGGCAAGAAACTGGCTTTGGGACATGTGAATATTCAGCTGAAAGATCTGGTTCACAGAGGGATATTCAGACCTGAAGTGGTCACCTTATATAAAACCTCATTCTGCATGAAAGTTGACAGTAGTGAGAGCTGTGCACATGAAATTCGACATACAGGAGTCTCCACTGAAATGATACTGCAGTTTGGTCTCCGTTGGTCATTCAGTCCTTGATCTCTCTGCTGAGACTGCAAAGAAAGAAAGAATGCTGAAAGTAAAAGAGATGATACATAAAAGATATAAAAATAAAATATAATGGATTATTGTAAAGAACTAGGAAATACAGTATTTAGGAAGGAAAATTTTATGGAATTTAAACTCTTTCTTTGATATAATTTTAGACACTAGACCAAAATTGAAGACTATTATTTTTGAAATACAGAATGTGTCCTTTGTGTAGGACCTGATCCAATGCCCACTGAAGTTATATGAAGATTCCAGTGGAAAATAGATTAGGTCCAGTAGAACCGCTGGTGTTTTTCCGTTGACTTTGGTGGGCATTGGACTAGCCAACTTGTAGCATAATGCAGTTCTGGGCAAAGAATAAACCTGCTGGACTTAAAATGAACTCTGTTAAAACACATATAATTAGTTGGTCAAATTTATTTCTTAAATAAATGGGAAAACTGCCTGTTTTCTCTCTCTCCCTCATGCACCTCTGTGAAACAAGCAATGTCCAAAAGTCTCACCCTCTTCTTCTCCCACACCCACCCACAAACACACAGGGCTCCTTCCTTTGAACTTATATATTATTGGCAATGGTGGGCCTGTGTGTTTACTTAGGGAGTTCTCTGCCCCTGCTAGTGCCTTAAGGCAAAGAACAGGTAATGATGCTATTTTCACTTGTGCTATCTGATATGGAATTATTAAGAGAACACAGATGGAACGTATCCATTTTTATAGAGTAATTTTTCACAATACGACCACACTGTAAGGGAGGTAATGAGCTCTAGCTGAAATAAAGAACAGTTGTAATTTGGATTCTGTTCCACACTCTTCCAGTGATCCATCTTGTGACAATTCACACAATTCTCACGTCCTCTCTGTGCTAGTTTCCCCATACATCTTTATATCAGGGAGACTAAGACTTACCTAATTCATGCATTCAAAGCATTATTATTATTAACAATAATAATAATAAATCATTTAAATTACAGTAGTTTTTAATGTGCTATTTTGGAAGCAATAGCTAAAAACTGTGAGGTGCAGTAGCTGACTGGTTCAGGTGTTCAACTAAAATCCTGCAGGGTGTGGGGGTTTGGCTCAATATAACTCATGCTAAAAGGCAATGTCCAGTTTACCCAGCTGCAAAATGGGTACCTGATCTATCAGGTTAGGGCATTCAAAGGTGGTCACCTGTGATACTGGCCCCATAATGCCCTGGTGTTCCATTAGGGTGACCAGAAAGAAAGTGTGAAAAATTGGGACGGAGATGGGGAATAAGGCACCAATATAAGAAAAGGCCCCAAATATCAGGACTGTCCCTATAAAATGGGGACATCTGGTCACCCTATGTTCTGTTGGCTATGAAACTGATATGCACTAACTGCCAGCCTGAGGAGACATTGGCTTGGGGAAACCTTGACTTTGACCTATAAAGTTGACCTATTCTTTGATATTTAGCCAGTACTTGTGGGTTGCCATGAATGGATATTTCTGTCCAGGTTCATCTTTAAGCTATGTGAGTGTTTGGGGATGAAGATACAGAAAAGGAAATTTAAACAGTAGGAAAGAACAGTAGAGTCTTTCCTTATATCCATTTCTGCCAATAAAGAAGGCCTGACAAGTTAAAATTATGTATGTGTATCAAAAATTAAAATAGCACTTATATCCACTAGAGAATTAATTAGTAAATAATAGATATTTGTGAAGTGAGCAATTTTAATCTTTTCAGGGCGGACTAAAGTGCTTTCAACATATCAGACCCAAAATTCAGATAAAGCAGTTTACCATGGTGTGGCATGTAGATATGGAATCACTGAAGTCACAACGCATATTTCTGTCAAGTGTTTTCCACACCTATAGCAAGATATAAAAGTTACAGGTCTCTGCAATTTTTTTCCATTTCATCCACAACTTGTTCTTATCCGAAAGAAAAATGAACACAGTTGTGAGTATATTTGTCCTTTGTTTCAGTTGTAATTATTTTAAAAGCTACTACAGTATGTATAGAAAAATGTGAATTCTTTTTGACTAGAAGCTAGAGTATTCAGTGAAGTTAGCACTGTTTTGAGAATAATTATGTTTCATGTTTCATTTGCTGGTACAATAAGAAGGTACTGTTCTGCATTCTTTGTGCTGCAATAATCTCCTTGAAATCAGTGGGAATCATGCATTAACCAAGGATGCAGGATTGAGCCCAAACTTAAGCATGTTTCATTGCTAATTTTTGTTATAATTTTTTAGAGGAATCAAGAAATATTTTGGAAGCGATCAATGTAATTTTTGAATAGCAAGAAAAAATTAACTTCTCAAAAGGAAAAGTATTGTCTGTTGTTTTCTGAATGAAATAATTAAGATAACTGAATTTACAAATTTCAGAGTAGCAATCGTGTTAGTCTGTATCCACAAAAAGAACAGGAGTACTTGTGGCACCTTAGAGACTAACAAATTTATTACAGCATAAGCTTTCGTGAGCTACAGCTCACTTCTTCGGATGCATAGAACGGAACACACAGACAGGAGATATTTATACATTCAGAGAACATGAAAAGGTGGAAGTATGCATAGACTCTTCCTGTTGGTGTGCATGCTTCCACGTTTTCATGTTCTCTGTATGTATAAATATCTCCTGTCTGTGTGTTCCGTTTTATGCATCCGAAGAAGTGAGCTGTAGCTCACGAAAGCTTATGCTGTAATAAATTTGTTAGTCTCTTAGGTGCCACAAGTACTCCTGTTCTTTTTGTGAATTTACAAAATTTTTACACAGATAAAAGTGTGAGAAATGTCTCAGACATAGTCAGACAAGGAATGGTAAAATGCATATGAATATTACTGTCTGGTAGAAAATATTTAGCAAGTTTCATTTTTTAAATTTAGATTTTGGACTGGGTTTTGTAATATTTTATCTAGTAAAGTAGGCCTCAACCAAATATGGGAACCTAGGAAATGTCATACTAGATCTGACCTGCGGTCATTATAGTCGTACCAGTCTCAGACAGTGATCAGCACCAGATTTTTTCAGAGGAAGGTACAAGAAACCATGCTGTGGGCAGTTAGGGAATCATCAATCACCAGATATAAATATCCCAGATTTTGTGGGAGATCAAAATCTGGATATGCTTCTAGTTCCAGTGGAAAGGGGCAGGGATTTGGGGTCTGACCATCTAAAAGTTTTTGCTTGTTTTTGCTAACGCTTATTTAATGTCAATGACTAACATTTTGGAGTAAGAAAGTGTTTGTTAAATACCTTCTTCCCTTCAGCTGAGGCATGAGAGCTGATATACTTTGAGACCCCACCAACAGGCCCTCCAACAAAACTAGGAGACAGTAGGTTTGGGATTCCTATCTCTAAGACAAAAAACACAAGTATCAAAACAATCAAAAAGTAGATAGATAGATAGATACCATAAAAATTTAAACAAGTTCACAAGTAGAATTTTTTTAAATTCCTTTTTGGGTTCCCTTTAAGATTAAGCAGTTTTTATAAAGTTTCACAGTGATACAAGCAAAATGAAACGTAACCAGGAGAAACTTACAATTGGAAAATGTAATTATTTTCAGATAAACTGCATGCAATGCAAAGTGGATAATTTTTCAAGCTTTGGGAATAAAATAGCTTCCCTTGATTCATTAATTGTGCAAGCTCTGAGTTTTGGCCTGAACTCTGTCCATGTGTCATGGTGGTTTTTAGTGTTTCTACTGCATATGAATGCTGTTATTTCTTTTTCAGGCTACAGTAATTGCTGTGCTGGGAGTCTTCTGGATTCAAGCTTATTCATATGAAGTAAGTAGACTGCCAATGCTTTGTACTGCCTAGTATTCATTTGTAATACATTAGGTCCCTGGAGAAATGGGGTAACCAGGAAGTAAAGTACTGAGGAAGTTAATAAAATGCTTATTGCTGAGCACAAATGAAAATGTAATCTTCACCAAATCAGACAATCCTATAAATTAAGGAGCCAATCCTGCTGTCATTGCTCAGGAAGAACTTCCATTGACACCTGCCTGAGGAAGGACTGTTAGATAAGGCCCCAAAGAAGAAAAAGACCTGTGAGGTCACCTCCTTCCATCTCACTAAATCAGTTCAGGATTATTCCCTACTGTATAGATATTTGCCAGCGCAACACTTCCTAGGCAAGAGTAATCCACAAGCCAATGGATCTTGCCATAAAGAAATTATTGCTGCTTTATACATCCTAAATAATTGTGTTCACTTTATAAATCGTTGCTCCTGGTTATCTCCCTTCTAAAAAATATCTTCACTTTCTTAATATTTCATCATATCATATATAGATAGTATCTCCCTCCTTAATCATCCCTTAGTGAAGCGAGATGCAGCAGGCCTGATTCTTATTTACAGTAAAGTCCCTTTACACCACTCTGGTAGTGTGAAGGGGCCTTATATTGCCAAAGTGATGCAAAAGGGCCATAGCGTAAATAAAAATCAGACTCATTTTAGTTCTTTGACTTCATTAGTCCTGGAATCATAACAGGTAAAATACTGTCTTTTATGTTGCACTTTTCAGATGAGTGAAAAAGGTGACTATCACATATTTTGTGTTTTGTAATCAGATTTATAGCCTCCCAGGAACAAATGGTGACTATGTCCAGCAAACTGTGACTATTAGCAATGAACTTCATATTGCTGATATCCATATCCATGCTGGGATATGCTCCTCTGATACCATTTTTGACTACAAACATGTAAGTGAAACCAAGAATCTGTCTTGCCTCAAAATCATCTCAATGGTTTTTTTCTTTTTTTAAACACAGTAAACTAGCTTGATACCTCTTCTTCCTCCTCATGAATAATCCTTAAACGATGTCTATTTTAGTCATCCATCTCTTTGATTTCTTCATATGTCTATGCAATGCAACAGAAATACAAAATGAAGAAAAGATAAATTTTGCCCTTAGAATGGTACATAGACATAAACCTGGAGATGTAAATTCTGTTTCCAGTTACAATGGTGTGAATGCAGAGTAACTCCATTGAAGTCCATGTATTCACTCTGATTTACACTATTGTAGCTCAGAGCAAAATTTGGCCCAGCATACAAAGAGAATTAACAACTGGGTAGCAGTAACTGTTTTCAAATTATAAACCTGCTCTTGTATATCACAGGGATATATTGCTACAAGGCTGTTTTCCCGGAGGGCCTGCTTTATCTTGAAAATGGAGAAAGGATATATCCCAGAGCTGGAAGAAATTGGACGGCTTGCTTACGAGAAACAGGTAATTCTCTGAAGTATTATGTACTATATATAAGCAAGTCACGTTAGAGAGGTGGTGTGATGGAAGTAAAAGGTACTGCCATCTGGAATATTCTCTTTTCTTAGGAGTCTTTCTTATTAGACCGGTGATAACAAAACAGAGACTTTGATACTACAGTGATGCAGGTTTCAGAGTGGTAGCCATGTTAGTCTGTATCAGCAAAAAGAATGAGGAGTACTTGTGACACCTTACAGACTAACAAATTTATTTGAGCATGCTCAGGGATTGCATAACTAGTTAGCATGCCAGAGTCTCTGAACATCTGGTCATCAGTTTACTTGGGCCAACCCATGAAGTTCCTATATACAAGCAAAACATTCACTGAAATCAATAGAGATTTGGCTTGAGTGGGAATTTCGGAATTCAGCCTCTTATATGACAGGTGAACAATAACATATTCATAGCAAAATTACTTAATATATTTATAATAACTGTACTGATTAGGAGGGTGAACATGGAAAACAAAGTGAAAGCTGCCAAAGTGTAAAACTATAGGGCTGATCTATATTATTATTAATCATTATTAAGTATTTTATTAATGCAGTTTATTTTTGCTATGTGTATATAATTACCAGTACTCTTCAGTGAACTTTGTGGCTATTTCCTTCTTTGTAATTAACAATCTGTTACTTCTGTAGATGATGCTTTGTATGTGGCTAGAGAAAATTTGTTAGAGGTGGGTGGGTTTTCTCACAAGGATGTTACAGAAGATTAAGGAATAAGATGTCTTGCTAACTATATTTTAATATTTTCTCCTTTAAGATGATGAACAAGATGTTTTCCCAGAAAAACCTGTGGGTGCAATATGAACCCAGTGATTCTATAATTGGTGAAATCAAGGAGTGGCTTATCTTTGGTAAACCCATTGAGAAACTCTGCAAAGGTGTGCCTGTCTACAGGGTTCACAAGGTTGAAGGTGAGTAACAAGAATGAAACCAAATTCTTTAGAAAGTGGTGAGTCATAAAGAAGCTGTTTTCCTAGTTCGATCTCTGGTTCTGATGTGAGCTATAGTTCCTAAGCACCTCACACTCCTTCGCATATTTCCTTGGGATCAGTGTTATTATTCCCCATTTTATCGATGGGTAACCAAGGCAGAGAGAGGCTAAGGGTGGAACGCTCAAAAGGAATTAGAATAACTCCTTTTGAGCATCCTACCTTAAGTGACTTGCCCAGGGTCACACAAGAAGTCTCTGGCGGAGCAGAGAATTAAACCAGGTCTCCCAAGTCCAAAGTTAATACCCTAATCACTGGTCTGTCCTCCCTCTCCTGCTGAATATAAAATAACAGCTTGGGCTTATCTGTGTTAAAGCAACTCTGAACTCCACAATTTAGTAATGAGATGAATTTGCTGGAGTGGTAGCCCAGGATCTGTCTTGCAAGGCAGACAATGTAGCACTTTCTGGAGCCCCTATTGATGCTCCTCCATTACACCCTGTTGCTGGCATAGAGGGTGTGACCATGGGAAGGGCGGTGGAGCCAAGATACCTTTGTTCTCTAATGATCCCCTGCCAATGGCTATAGTAGGTCTAACTTATGCCAGAGCACTGACTTGACACATGGCTGGCCCAGGACCAGAAGCACAAAAGGTAGCTTAAAACTGCATTTGCATCTCCTTTGTTTGAGCTGCACCATAAGAGTCTGATCCAACTCCCACGCAAATCAACTGGAATCTTAAATGTGTGTTCAGCTGAACCCTAACTGACAATCAGGTCCTGTACTTGTATTTTATTGTATTTTATTGTATTTTATTTTATTGCTTGATTTTGGAGGAATTGTGACTGAAAATATATTTGTGTCCTTGTTTCCTATTTAGGTGCCATAAGAGCTGGTGGCTGTGCTAAGGCAGGAATTCTGGGCATTTTGGGCATTTCAATCTGCGGAAAGATCGATATTTAGACATAACCCTGGCAGTGCCTTTGTTTGGAATGGGCTTATTATTTTCTAGGTGTGCTCATACTTTGTAAGTCACGAGCAACGTTATTAAATTGGTATAGATCTCATTGTTCCAGATAATCAGCCTCTCCCAATCTTTCTGCAAACTATGATCTACTAATAAAAGAATGAAACATTCCAACTGCCTTGTTTTTCTTTTGCAAAACAAGCAGCACACAACTAAATGAATCCCCTCTCCTCTTATATTTGTGCTTTTATTCTTCCCTCCAAAGCAAAATAAAGCTGTCCTTGGTCCATTCATCTGTTCAGCATGAAATGTATCATACACAAAACTCCCCAGGGAAGTCAGCACCTAGATACTTCAGTGACTGGCACTCCACAAATGTGATGGCTATAGATACTGAGATAGATAGATAGATAGATAGATAGATATCCAAACTAGCAGCCAGATCTTTAATACTTCAAAACTCCCTTTAGGATGTTTTATTTAAACCTTACTTTTAGAGATGCATCTGAACCAAATACCCAGATCTTAACATCCTCAAACTTTGAGAAAGTTTAGATCTGGAAGTTTACATTCAGCCCCTATTTTTATTGTGAGATGAACCAAACCAAACACTGGATGTGAACACAAGCCCAACTTGGGAAAAGTCTGGATGGGACCCTTTGTTTGGCAGTGCATTTCAGGTTCCTCACTGACTTAGATTGCAATTTTCAAAAGGGGCCTTCATCAACTGGAATTGACTGCCTAATTTACTTATACCCTTTGAAATGTCACCATCATTTATCATCATTAATAATAATTGTTTGTGTTGTAGTAGCAATTAGGGCCCTAGTCAAGGACCAGGTGTTGGGTGCTGTAAAAATACAGAATGAAAAGATATGTGCCCCTAAAAGCTTACTTCCCAGGTTATAAAGAACCTTTTCCTCAGCACCAATTCTAAAAGCTGTGCCTATTGCTAAGTGTACTTCACATGTTTTCCCAGAGGGCAGCTTGCAAGGGGAACTGAAGGACACAAGGTAGCATAGCATAGCTACATCTCTGTCTCCTAGATTTCAGGAGGGAATTAATATTTGCAGTGTTTGGGAGGAATGTATATTTTAGAGTCGGAAAATGCAGCCTACTGAGCCTTGAAAGGCTGCCAGTGAGCAGAGCATACTTTGGAGTCTGGGGAACTGGATAATTTCCTAACCTAGCCATTTTCAAATCTGGCTGCTTATCAAACCATCTGTCACTTATTAAAGGAGCATTTTATCTTCTTATGATGAAACTATTCTGTTAGACAAATTAATCCTATTCACAACAGGCTTCATGATTTTGGTGATCCAGAAAAATGTATCTAGAGAGTTCAAGGGTGGCAATTAAATCCAGGAATATTTGTGTGTGTGTGTCCAAGAGATAGGTTTTTCTATTTAATAACAGTTTATTGTGAACCCAGTGCTGGTGAAAAGTGCAGAATTGACAGTCTTGAAGTGCAAGGTCCTCTATTGGTCCAGAGAAGAGGTACAGCCTGAGAAAACTTCCCCATCTTGTCCTGCCAAAGTGCCCCAACATTGCTGGAAGGGTGAGAAGGTAGTTCATTCTCCACTCAGTCTTTGGGCTCTCTCTTGAGGGTGCCATCAAGAGGAGCTATTCAGTTGAAGGGATTTCTAATGTGGACAGCTGTACTTTAGAACTGGCCTGGGACAAGTGTTGGGTGAGAAATAGTCTTCCCGACCTATGATAATTTTCCAAGATTTTGAAAAATTTTCCTACCCCAAATCAGGACAAAAGGTCAAAATCTTGAAAATTGTCGTGAACTGACAAACCAAAAAAAAACAAACCCAAAATGTTCAGGTTAGTTGAAACTACGGTGACCAGATATCCTGATTTTATAGGGACAGTCCCAATTTTTGGGTCTTTTTCTTATATAGGCTCCTATTTCCCCTCACCCCCTGTCCCAATTTTTCACATTTGCTGTCTGGTCACCCTACTTGAAACCTTTTGCTTAGATACTTTCTAAAGGTTTTATTTCAATTTTGAACTTTTTAAACCCTTTCTTGTCTATATTTGTTAAAATTTGTAACTGAAAAGTCATTTCAACTTGAAAAACTGAAACTTTTCATTTCAAAAGCCAAAATTTTTCATTTCAACAATTTTGAAACTTTTTTTGCCAACAAAATTTCAAATTTGGAGATTCATCGAAACTATCCCTGTTTCACAAACAGTTTTGTTGTTGACAGATAGGCATTTTTTAATAAGAAATGTTTCAATGGAAAATTCTTTACCATCTCTAACTGGGACCTTCCACTTGTTTTACAGTGGCCATGGAACAGCCTCCAAATGTTAATTATATGTGGTTATCACCACTGACACGGACTGTCTTTAAACTGATAATGTAGATGTGAAAGTCTGCCTACATATTCCCAGTTCCTTGAGCCATCCAGTCCAGACATAGAAACTGGTTGTTTCTATTAATTTATGCTTTATTACACTGGATTCTCAATCTATATAAGTCTCTGGTTATGTTGCTCAGGGGATGCTGGTTTAAAATCTGTTATGGTGCTAAGACTGAAAAAAGCCTTTGGGGAACTATCCTGCACAGTCCCCTAAGAGATGTGTTGGTTGCACAAAAATAAGATAGATAGACAGATATTAGTCTAGGATTATTATTTAATAAAAAAGTATTTTAAAATAATTAATTTGCATGTATCTGGTTATCTTAATCTGAATTTGACTGTATACCTGGGTTTGTATTTTACTGCCTGTGCACTCCCTTTAAGACCCCCATGCTGTTACAACTGGAGAACCCACTACTACTGGAATGCTAGTGCTGTGAAAGTGAAAGAGCTTCTGGGCTGCTGCAGTTCTCCTAACAAAATGGCATCAAATCTGTGTCTGTGGCTCTCCTTGGATTTAGGTCTATATCAATATACAGGTCCTCTGTCATCATACTTCCTGGCCAATATTTTTTCAGCAAGGCAGAGAATGAAAAGCAGAATAAGGCAGCAGTGTGGGGCATGACCCTACCATGGTGTTTTAATTTCCAGTCAATATCCTTTTTATTAAACTCTGAGAGGAAATAAAGAAAGTCAGGCACAATCCCTTTCATGAAAGCACTTTATTTAACAGTTGGAGGCCAGATTTGAAATCAAACAATGGAAAGTATGAAAAGGTGTATTTCTAAAAATAGAACTAAAGAGACAGATAAGGTGAACAGAGAATAAAACACGCAATGCAATAGGGCTCCTGAATGATAACCAACAGCTAAGCTTAGCAACCTGAGATGTTGCCACACAGATAAATGCCAAACAGGCCCAGGATTCCAGCATCAATACAGCCTTGAGACTCAAACAACAGGGCTCCTCCTTTAAGGGAAAAAGAAAAGATGAGAAATGATTAGAATATAACGAGATACTTCTGAGATCAATTAATTATACTGCTTAGAGAGAAAGTGGCTTCCGAGAGCAGCTGAACAATGCCCTACAAATACAAGTTTCTCTAGCCCATTATCAATCTCATCCAGTCCCCATTCAATGCAATAATCTACATTCCCCTTTTTCATGCATTATCATATTCTAAACACTCAGGCAAAAGTGCTCACCCTGATCCTGTTGTGCGTAGTACGTAGGGACTCCTTTACAGAGATTGCCAATGGACCTTCCGAACTGGGCAACATTCCTGACGCGGGTCTTGGTAATCGAGAATCTCAGGAAAGGCGGTGGTGGCGTATCCTTGGCTGGCTATACCATAGCAGAATGTGAAGAATACAATCTTTAAGATATGTGTGAGTGTTCATTTGTGTCACCTGGATGTGTGGCCTTGACCCAGGAAAGCATCTTTACTACTGAGGTTTGAAAATGTTCGATCAAAACTGCTTTTTGACTGAAAACTGAGTTTTAGACTCAACACAATTTTTCATGAAAAGCATCATCACACTGGGATGTAGCTGGAGAGCTGAGCTACAGGAGTGGCACTAACAAGGAACCCCACTGCAGGGTGCCAGTCCTGGGGCTGATATTCCACATCAGGAACAGGGAGCTGGAAAGCAGCCCAAGAGGCTCAGGCCTGGAGAGGGGCAGAAGAAGCTTTGGTCATGTCTAATTTTGCTTGTAGTTTTGAGTTCTACAGAGAGGCCCAGGGAGAAGCCCTGGGACCTGGTATTTTGCGAACAAAGAGTGTGATTCTATTAAGTCCTGTCTGAGTTGGAAGGACTTTGCTGGTGGCCCAGGGAGGAGCTGGGCAAAGGGGTTTTGAAGAGGCCAGCTGAGCAAAGCTAGCATGGGGACCTGACCAACTACAGCTGGGCTTCTGTTACCTCAAAAGGGGAGTGAACTTTAAGTGTGACCTGCCCAGAGGGCTGAGTCACCCAGAAGAAGACCACAGAACCAGATTAGCTGATACAGGGTATGCAAGAGTGGAAAGAGTGGAATGCCACATCCTGACCTGAGGAGGGTGCTCTAGTGATGCATTTGCCCCATGACACACAAAGACCTTGAAACAAAATACATTTGGCGAGGAAACAACATTGATTTTGGGTCCCAGCAGAAGTAAATTCTTAAGAGATCCACAGCTGGTGTAAATTAGCATAGCTCTCTTAAAGTCAGTGAAGCTGTGCTGATATTCACTAGCTGAGTAGCTGGTCTTAGGTCAGCCAGTTAGGGAATAGTACCAAAACCATGGGACTGTAGCCAGTCATACAGCTAGTTTATCAAATACTTAAAGGGATTCTCTGAGTGGGTAGCTGTATAACAATCAATAGGCAGCAAATTTGTTCATGCAGGGTGAAATTTACCCTTGTGTAGAGAGCCAGTAGGAAGCTTAGAAACCATTTATGACCCATATAACTCAAACAGAGTCCAAGTGGTGTTTAGGCCTCAGACTGGCCCTATGCATAGGAGTGAATTTCACCAAGGCATTCATCAAATAATTTTTGAATAGTGAATAAATTCATGAAAATTGCTGTGCATTTGTGGATATTTCATGAATAAGGGGGGAAAGGTCCCATTCACTAAATAAACTGCTCATTGTAAGTTGTTGGCTCAGCTGAGAATCTGGCCCATGAAAAAGAAATAGATTGAAAATGCATTAAGATGAATACATGCCCAGGTTAACAGCATTCTATGTCTGTCTTAGATAAGAATGTGCTATGTAATTGAAGAACAGCCTAACATGGTGTACATAGCGGTATTTGAATAACATTTCAGAACTTACGCAAACAGCAATGCTAATGATACAAAACTAAACTGAAGAGGATAATGCAGCTTCTTAATACTGTCGTATTAATACAATGGGTGTGAACCTGTAGGTTCTGATCTCAGTTATGTCTGTTTTGTACTGATGTACATTTTGGCGTAACTCTGCTTTTCACTGATGTAAGTGAGAGAAGACTCAGGCTCAATATATGGAATACAATACCACATAGACCCAGATCACCATGCTTTTCTGTCCCATTGAGCATTTTAGAGAGTGTGGATGTGATTCTCCGCTCTTTTGCACCAGTTTTAAACTGATATGACTGCACTGAATTTAAGAGCTATGGACTCTTCCATGGATCCCAGTGACAAAACTCCCATTGACTTCAGTAGGAGCTGGATTGTGCCCTGTTTCTAAAAGGGTTTGTTTTGACTAACATTTCCTCATATGTATTGACCTCTCACCTTCTGGTCCTTGAACTTGCTGAGTTTCTCCAGACTTGGGAATGCATCTTTATTCATCTTTGCAACAATGCAAGCCCTCTTGTTGAACAGCCTGGTGGCAAAAAGTTCCTTTAAAACAAAGAAAAAACTGCTGACATGTATATTACATAACATTGAAGTGAATGATTACTTATCTGATTCTGTGTAGCACCTTTTAACTAAAACATTGCTCCACTGACGAAAGCGCTGTATCTTCTTTGCCTTAATCTCCTTCTGTTGTACTTTGTGCTCCTTTATGCCTATGTATGAATCAAATTTCATGAAGCCAAAAGATTCCAAAGTTCTTTCCAAATTGCTATGCCAACTATTTAGAAATTATTTCACCTGACTTTAAAATGTAGCCATCACTAGAATAAAATAAAATGGGTCTTTAACTGCTAATAGCAACATTACAATAGCAGTTTAGGACGGGAAACAAATAAGAATACTACATCTAACCAAATTAAGAAAAAGGGAATTCTCCCTCTTGGAATTTTAATATAAAAACAAATGCCATGGGATCTTTAATAACTCCAAGCGGTCAGAACCTCAGTTTTATATATGATCTGAAAGTTGTCTGCAATTCTCCAGGAATTCATTGTGATGGCATATATTTTTGCAGATTTTTTATGTATTGTTAATGACTTGTCTACTTTAGAAGGTTGTACCAGTATAGTTAACGTGATAAAATCCTTGTGTGGATATAGTTATATTGATATAAAGGTGCTTTATACTAACACAGCTATTTGTGTACAGGAAGAGGAATAAGCTATCCCAGTTTATGGCACCTTTATACTGGTCTTGCGGTTCCCACACAGGGGTGGCAGCGATATAACTATTTTGGTTGAAAAAAATCACACCCCTACAGAAATAGTTATATTGGTACAAAAAGTCCAACTGACATGACTTGCATTTGTGCAATGTGCTGTCAGTCACAGACTGAAAACAATTTTGGATTAGACTGTGCAATTTATACAGAGTCTGTACATGTCCATGCAAGGGCTGATCAACCTCTGTCCAGAGGATATAAAGTACAGATGTGTAAAATAGGGATGGAACACTGAGTCAGGGCAAGCTGCATCTTTACATTTCAGGAACCTGATCCAGAGCCCACTGATGTCCATGAGAATGTTTACATCGACTTCAGTGGACTTTGGGTAACGCCCCAGAGCAATAACTGATTAATATCTGGAGTCAGGAACACATTTCTCCTTGGCATGTAGTAATTGACAAGTGGCTCCTATAGGTGGAGGAGGAGTAGGGGGTAAACCTTTGTCCATTCCAATATGTCAACTGTGGTATATCAAGAGCAGCACGATACAGTGGCTATGACAATGCACCGGGAGTTAGGAATCTGAGGTCCCACTGAAGTAGATGGGGGCTTTGCCAAATGCTTCAATGGAGCCAGGATTTCACCCCGAGGTCCATCCCAGCTCTGCCACTGCTTTTGCTTTGTGACCTTGAGCAAATCACTTCCCCGCTCTGTTCCTCAGTTTCCCCATCAATAAAACAGGGATAGTGACATTTCCCTTCTATTTGCAGATCACTTTGGATGACAAGTGATGTAAGCACTCCATGTCATTATGAACACCCATGTTCTTACTGTATCCTCACCTTGCTATAGTCCCAGACTGCAGCCCAACCCTTCCAACCATTGTAGCTGTTGATATTGGCAATGTGGTCTTGGTTGTTGATGTTCACGTTCTGGTGGCTGTTTCCACCATCGTTTCCTTGGTTATTTTCATTGACGGACTAAATGAAACAGAACAGCATGAATAAGAATGACACAGCTTCACTGCAGTCTCACCTAGGGCAAAACAAGACTTCAATGAGAATTTGGTCTGGGTGAGAATTTTGGGACCTCATTTATATAGTAAATATTGGGTCAAATGCTCCTGTGTCACAAATTGAAATGAATGGGCCTTGCCAGTGTAACTGGGTGAAGAATTTGGACAGCTGTGCATAAGATTCTTTGCTCAACCTGAAGGTATCACTCATTAATATGAATGGGAATTATATTCATTCACTAAGGATCAAATTGCTGGACAGGGAACTGGGAAAGAAGCCTCTTCCCAAGCCACGAAGTAGCTGTGAGACCCAATGAATCAACCCATTTCCCCACGCTCCACCATGCAGGAACAATCACTATAAAATCCTCAGTCTTTGTGCATTTCTTCTGCTCCATCCCCTGCATTCTGCTGGGCAGGGGGTCCCTGCAGAGGAGGCAGGGGATGTTCCATGCTGGTGCCTGGTGCCTTCCTCATCTCTTTGGTTTGACAGCAGCATGATGATGATGCTGTCAAGGGGCCTTTCATGGCCCTGGAAAAGAGAGCAATATTTACCTCCCACTGTCAAATCATAGGTCAGTATGTGCCTCAGACACGTCATACTGTAATTTTAGGGGGAGGAAAGCCAGACCATAAATGAATACAAAATACTTCAGATAACAGCGGGAAACCTGCAGAGTCTCTAGGGAGCTGCCTATCAATTTGAATACTGCAGTGCTGATTAAATCCCATTGCACAAACTGGGTACTTTAAGGCAGATTCTAATCTCACTTATACCAGTGTGAATCCAGAGTGACACCGCTCCATTGTGTTTACTCCAGATTTACACCAGCATAACCGTGATCAATATTTGTCCATTTTACTCTCCGGCGTGTCTTATCTCTATCAGAAGTATATTGTGGACTTTGCCCATTTCATGTTTTTTATTGTTTGAATATTGATTTTACTACTTGTTTCGATAAGCCATGCACACAGAAAAGTACTTGCATCCACTTACATCTTCTGCCAGGGCCTGAGTCAGGAAGAGTGCCAGGAGAGCACCAATGATTATCTGAAACAGAGACAAATCATGCAAAGTAAAGTCATGGAATTTCTGCACAATATGTAGCATCTCATAGACCATCACAAAGCAAGGAGTTCTTTCAAAATGAGTCTAAACTTGCTCTAATGTTGGAAGTGTTCTAGTGTAATATACATTCACATGGCTAAATAACCAGCTTTTAGAAATAATTAAGGGTGAAATTTGTCCCTGTGCAGAGGGACAGCAAAAGGTCTATGTATTGCTGAAATCTTATTTATGCATTATTGTGAGTGCTTAAGTGGTGCATGGAGCTTATGATGAGTCTATGTCACCAGTAAGGCTATATTTTCAGAAGTAGTCTCTAATTTGGTTGCTTCCCTTTTTTAACATCTGATCCAATGCTCAAATTGGACATTCAAAATGATTATTTATTATTTGTATTACAGTAGCGCATTATGACCTCAGTGTGCTACGTGCTGTACAGACTTATAGTGAGAAACAGTCCCTGTCCCAAAAAAGTTTAAGTCTTAGTAAGCGAGGCATTAAAAATTAGACACTCGTTTTTAAACACTGAACCTTAGCAATTCTATATTTGTAAGGCCAGGTCCTCAGCTAGCGTATATCTGCAAAATTACACTGAATCCAAAGCATGAGATTCTGGCCCTACTGAAGTCAGTGCGAATTTTGCATCAATGTCAGAGGGGCTAGGATTTCACCTAAAGACTGTCTGTGCAAACTGCAAGCAGACCCAGCTATCTGGAAGTTCCCCTTGAATAAGGGGAATCCATGGGCAGTGTACAGCTGTGGTAGTAGTTCTGTGCAACCCTGTGTATTCCCTGGCATATGGATGATGGTGAAGAAGAGTGATGTGGCCAGAACTCCCTCCACTTTAGAGTTCTCTAGGTGTCACAATGGTGCATTAAAACTATAGACAACTAGTATACATTAGAGCAACCCTGAGGCTGCTCTAAACTGAAGTGAGGAGTTGGGGACTAAACTGGCCCTAGGCAGCATTGCAAGCTGCAAAGATATCATAAAGCAACTTTTACTTCCCACCTCTCACCCTGAAATGATCAGAGAATCAGGCCCTATTTCCATGTTTTTCTCTTTTCTGTTCCTCTTTCTTTTTAACATAGACTCAAACATAAACATAATAATTATAATAGAATTAACAATTATTGCAACCCAAGCATAAAATGTATATTTTACGTGGTGTATATGTATATATGCATGTTCAATACAATATAAAATAAAACAGAAGTATAATGTTACAATATTCATAATATTGAAATAGTGTTGCAATACAGAATATACTATATTTGAATAACTGATACATTCACTTCATTCTCAGTACATATCCCATTAGTGTTTTTTTAATTATTACAGTGTGGTTATTCAATGCGGGCATGCAGGGAAGCATAAGGGACAAATGTACCTATCACTGAAACAGAGGGAAAAACACCTGTTGACTCTTGTAGAACTAGGGCGTGGCCCAAGCAGTATAAATTCATAACAGAATCCATGTCCATCTAAAAGCTGACTCTGATCTCACACTGATTCTCCTGCCTTCAGTACAGTTACTCCAGACTCTAAACTCTTCTTGAGGAATTGTTTTGGGAAAGGAAGTCTTATGGCCTGTGTTATGCAAGAGCTCAGATTAGATGATCACCATGGTCCCTTCTGACTTTGGAATCTCTGATCGATGCATCCACCAGGACATCAGTGACAAGGTGCATATAAAGGAGATCAGTCAGACACGCTGAGTCTTAGCGGATGAGGGTTGGATGGCTCAGGTGATTGTTAATGGAATACAAAACCCTTCACTTCAAAGGGTCTGATCCTTCGCAGCTTCACTCAGTAATGATCATCCATGAGAATAATCGCATTGATTTTATGAATGAGAATTACTCATCACTCTAAATATTGCAAGACCTGCCATTACCAGTTCAAATCCAGTCTTGCTTCATGGTTCTATGTGAAATCAGCTGACAGTCCAATTCCTAGAAAACAGGCATCTATATTGCATAAATAACCACCACAGCTGCTACTGCAGGAACCTTTATTGGAAGTGTCAACATTGCACCTAAGTACTGAATGCTCCAGAGGGCTGAGCGATTTGCCTTTGATGGTTCCAAGACACTAACTACCCGTCTCAGATGATTGAGGCCCATTGGGAGTACAATGGAGGGGAAGTTTCCATTGCTTCTGTACCTGCTCTAGAGATAACCAGATGACTTCAGTCTCTGCTAGCACTCTCAGGGTTGCGCCTTTTAAATTTACTGCAAATAGACTTTAATAAAACAGACTTGCAAATCCCTCTGTCTGATTTGAGCTAGATGCCCAGCATTGTAATGCCGTAAAAAAGCAGAGCAATTCCTTTACAGTAATAATTTAATAAGCATCATACTGAAGATAGAACTGTGACGAACTGGGAAAGTTCTTAATGTTTTCTCTGAATACTGTATTGGTGCCTCAGTGTCCCCATGGCAGTTCTTAAGTATCTGGCAGAGCAAAGGGCCAGTGCACCTAAATGCCTGACACTCTGTCTCCTAGCAACTGATGGCCTGGGCCCCTCCCCTGCAAAGGTGCCAGCTGAAGGTGTTGGAGCCAAAGGGATCAGGTGACCTCCTGGCCCGGGAAAGGGGCTGAGGAGAGAGGAGGGGCTGGGAAGGGTTGTTAGTCTGGAGCTGGCTGGGGTCAAGGGTGGAGGGCAGACCTGGGGGTCTGGCTCACTGCCTCCCAGAATGGACCCAGCCGAGGGGTCCGGTTCGCTGTATCTACAAGCTCTGTTTTAGACCCTGTTCCTGTCATCGAATAAACCTCTGTGTTACTGGCTGGCTGAGAGTCACGTCTGACTGCAAAGTGGGAGTGCAGAACCCGGTGGCTTCCCCAGGACCCCGCTGGGGTGGACTCGCTGTGGGAAGCACACGGAGGGGCAGAGGATGCTGAATGCTCCAAGGAGAGACCCAGGAGGTGAAGCTGTGTGAGCTGCTTGCCCTGAACAAGTCTGCTCCAAGGGAGAGGAGGCTCCCCAAAGTCCAGCCTGGCTTGGTGGGGAGGAGTTCCGGAGCATCGCCCGGTGACTCCGTGACAACTGGTGGCAGCGGCGGGACGTACTGCACCCTGTGAATGGCGCTGCTTGCAGTAAGTGACTGGGGAGCAGTAAAACAAAGGAGGGATAATGAGGACCAGGCATGCTGAAGGCTCAGAGAGGGACGGTTTCAGGGAGCAGTTAACCTCTGGGAGTGTGTGACCAGCGAGAAGGACTGTTGGAGTAACGGGGTCCCCCTGAGGACTGCAGCGAGCAGTCTCGGGGCGGAGGAGCTTGCCACTCGACCCTGGGAGAGAGAAGGATTTTGCAGTAGCAGGGTTCCCCTGGGGATTGCAGGAGCAGTCCCAGGGGCGGAGGAGTCTGCAGCTCGACCCTGGCAAAGAGGTGGTGATCACGAGAAGGGCTGGCACACCCGGGGTTCTTCCTGGAAACCATGGGGGAGCCAAGAGCACACAGGCCTGTGAGTCCAGAGCCACTTGGGAACGGTGAAGTGATGGCCTATCACCATCTCCTTGAGAAGGACATTGTGATCCTGTGCACAAAGAGAGGGTTACGCATGGGGAAATTCAACAAGGCACAGTTAATCGTGCAGTTGAAGGAGAAGCACCGCTCTGAGGAGCAGATTCCTGGCCCAGATGGGGCTACAAGAGGATCTGAGAGCAGCTGGAGCATCAGCCAGGCATCCCCGGGAGTCTGGCCCCCAATCAGACGAGGGTCTTCACGATTGGGTTCCCCATCAGGAGATTGGAGACGGATGGGATGGGAGCAGAGCCCGAGAGAGCGAGAGGACCGTGAGAGAAAGCAAGAGCCCGAGGAAAAGCTGCAGGAGAAGCAGCAGCAGCGTGGACTGGTGATGGTGGAGCAGAGAGACATAGGGGGCTGCCCAGGGGTCAGTGGGGAAACACGCCTGCGAGGGCGAGACCCTGGGACAGAGAGAACTGTGGTGGTGCAGCCCCAGATGCTGAGGGACTGTGGGACCTGGGTGAAGTTCCCTGGGGTGAGGCCCCTCGCCCTGCCTATGGCCCAGATCCCTGTGCAGACCCAGGAGGCGTCGGGCTGGCTGGTGGTTGGGGTTGTCCAGGATATCGGCTGGGAGGCCCTGTTGGGGGGTGACTGTCTCCCCATGGGACAGGATCCAGGCCCCGCTCCTGTAACGTCCGAGGGTTTGAATTCAAATCCAGGGAACCAATTGGCTAGGATTGAAATGGTCAGTGAAAATGCAAATAACCTGGCTGGCAGGGGGGAGGGGCTGCTGGGCTCAGGATACCTGCCTACCTGTAACCAGCCCCCTGGGGCTGAGTGGGAGGGAGAGATGCTCCCTGCCCCCTGCACACCGGAGAGGGGGCTCACGCTGGCTCTGATGCTGTGACCAGAGCAGAGAGCTCGCTGCCTGCCCCCACTGGGACAGCAAGTGCAGTGCTGAGCACGGGGGGAGCTGAGACCCCAGCTGAGTGGGGGGACACTCAGGCAGGGCAGGTCAGCTGCCAAACAGGTTTGCCTGGTCCAGACGTGCTGCTGGGAAGTGATTACACAGCAGGGAGGGAGCTACCAGGGACAGGGCTCAGGGGAGCTGTGACCCCAGGCCCAGCCAGTGAGAGGGAGCAGGTCCCACTCCCTGCCCCAGCTGCTGAATCCCAGACTGAGCTGCAGAGGGATCCCTCCTTGGAGAAGCTGAGAGAACTTGCTGGCCACAGCGCTGCAAACCCCCTTGGGGAAGACTGCAGGGACAGAGTCCTGCAGGAGGAGGGATTCCTGTACCGGAAATGGGCTCCCCAAGGGGAAGTAGAACTGGGGGAATCGGGAGACAGCTGGTGGTGCCCCAGGAATCCACGGGGTTCTTCCCTTTCGAGCTGCTGGATGGGAGGAGAGTGAGGGGACCCCAGAACCTGGAGAGAGAGGTCAGGGACATGCTGGCTTTAGATGGGATCCAGCCATTTTACAGCCCATGGGCCTCAGCCGTGGGGCTGATCCCCAAGCGAGACAGGATGATCTGGTTTTATGGGGGCTATCAGAAGCTTAAAGCCATCACAGTGTCCGATGCCGACCCCATGCCTAGGCCTGGGGAGATTCTAGACAAGCTGAGAGGGATGGAGAACTTGGCCCTGGCAGACACTGATAACATGTGCATCTTTAGCCAGACCTGGGAGGAACAGGTGTCCCAGGTGAAGAGGGGGCTGGGCTGCCTCAAGGAGGTGGGACTGACGGTAAAAGCTGGAAAGTGCAAGGGGGGACGGCAGAGGTGTTGTGTCTGGGCCACAAAGTGGGAAGCGGCTGCCCAAGCCCAGAGCTGGCAAAGGCCAAGATGGGGGCTCTTAACCAAGGGAGCCCGAATCACAGACCAGAGTGCTGGGAAAAGACCCAATCCCAGCTTGAAGCCCAGGGGTACTGGGGTGGCAAAGGGTGTGGGCTGCATAAACCTTCCCACATGCGGCCTGCAAGTGCCATCAAGCACACCCGACCTAAGGGAGGGCGTAAGACTGGACTGTCCTGGTGTAACACACACCAAGGGATGGGAGAGATGCTGGGGCATCCATGGGAACCTTGGTGGGTTCGAACTTCCCCAGGTCACTGGCTGAAGTGACCTCGCTCAGTTCGGTCTCGAAGGGGGGAGAGATGTGACGAACTGGGAAAGTTCTTAATGTTTTCTCTGAATACTGTATTGGTGCCTCAGTGTCCCCATGGCAGTTCTTAAGTATCTGGCAGAGCAAAGGGCCAATGCACCTAAATGCCTGACACTCTGTCTCCTAGCAACTGATGGCCTGGGCCCCTCCCCTGCAAAGGTGCCAGCTGAAGGTGTTGGAGCCAAAGGGATCAGGTGACCTCCTGGCCCGGGAAAGGGGCTGAGGAGAGAGGAGGGGCTGGGAGGGGTTGTTAGTCTGGAGCTGGCTGGGGTCAAGGGTGGAGGGCAGACCTGGGGGTCTGGCTCACTGCCTCCCAGAATGGACCCAGCCGAGGGGTCCGGTTCGCTGTATCTACAAGCTCTGTTTTAGACCCTGTTCCTGTCATCGAATAAACCTCTGTGTTACTGGCTGGCTGAGAGTCACGTCTGACTGCAAAGTGGGGGTGCAGAACCCGGTGGCTTCCCCAGGACCCCGCTGGGGTGGACTCGCTGTGGGAAGTGCACGGAGGGGCAGAGGATGCTGAATGCTCCAAAGAGAGACCCAGGAGGTGAAGCTGTGTGAGCTTCTTGCCCTGAACAAGTCTGCTCCAAGGGAGAGGAGGCTCCCCAAAGTCCAGCCTGGCTTGGTGGGGAGCAGTTCCGGAGCATCACCCGGTGACTCCGTGACAAGAACACACCCATGAGTAACCTAATATCCATCACTCTAAAGGTAGAAAATATACTTACTAGGTTCTTCATTTTGTCCTCAGGGTGATACTCAAAGAAACAGCTAGAAAATATCTCAAGTTCACTGCATATACAACTATATATATACTTCTCTTATCAGCAGCTAGGAGGTGTATGGAGATAGGAAATCTTCAGCACCCTAGAATGATTAAAGTTTTTTCTCTATCTCAGTGAGCATTCCTGATGAACAATCTAATCTTTTGTCTTACATGGACTAATCAACGACTGGTTTTAAAGTCAGCCTCCTCCATCTCTAGCTCCAAAAAAGAAAATAACAAAAAAAAATGACAGCTTAATGTATTGAGTATTATTTGCCCATGGTGCAGTGCTCTGAGATAGCTACCTAGGGGATCTGTTTAAAAAAGAAAAAAGACTGAGAATGTGACGATGTCAAAACTACTCTCTTTTTGGCTGAAATTCACATACCTGCAGGGAGCTCACAGTCATTAGATCTTATGGAGTCTTGCCCTTTGCAGCACCCTTGATTTCCCACTGGGCCAAATCTTGAAGTCTCTTACATAGGCAAATCTCTGATAGAAATTAGTGGTCTGAATAAGGATGAGGCCTATTGACTCTAATGGGAGCAGAGGGTATGTAGCACTTTGCAGGAGTCAGTCAGTATTTTGCAAGTTCAGGCCTATGTAGCGCTTTTCATCTTCAAAATGCTTCCCAAACAATGTTGATGATGATCATAATTTATTATGGCAGTGCATAAGGACCGATTCAGGCCCATTGGTTTAGACATTGAACACCTGGTCCCTGCCCCAAAGAGCTTACAATCTAAACAGACAAACATGGCCACAGTGTGGGGCAAAGGAATAGAATACACAAGCAGAGCGAACAGTGCAATGGCAGCAAATTTCATATTAGTTCTATGTTTTGGGGAGAGTAGGTTTACTTAGGAAGGGATAGGCTTTATATCTGTCCTCACAGCACCCACGGGATTCATATAAGTGAAGACAGTTATCCCCATCTATGCAATGGGAAAACTGAGGCAAGAAGATTAAGTGATTTCACCAAGTCTTCAGAGGAAGTCGGTGTCAGAGCTGGGATTAAAACTCAGGAGTTCCTAGTTCTATTTTCAGCCCAATACACAATGACTCTTTCTCTCTGGCTTCAGAGTAGCAGCTGTGTTACTCTGTATTCGCAAAAAGAACAGGAGTACTTGTGGCACCTTAGAGACTAACAAATTTATTTCAGCATAAGCACATCCAAAGAAGTAAGCTGTAGTCCACGAAAGCTTATGCTGAAATAAATTTGTTAGTCTCTAAGGTGCCACAAGTACTCCTGTTCTTTTTGTCTTAAATTTCTACATTTAATCCTACTAAAAAAAAAGGGACACATTTTCATGGTGGGAGGGATACCGAGCTGCAACCCCCACCTTTTTAGAAGTGCCCCTCACAGAATCATGAATGGGAGAGACAGATGAATAGCTTCCAATCATAAATAAATCAATGCAGTGCCATGCAAGGAAATGCAGGCAGTGCAATGCAACATTGTTCATATATACTGTGTCCTGAGATCCTTTGCTGGATGGATCCGCTCTAAGCTGCAGGTTGAACTTTTTTGTTCGCACAGATGGAGGCAAGATTTTTGCAGTGCTCAGAAAGAATGTCTAGAGTGTGCGTGGTGCTGAAAGGCCTGACAGCAATGGGCCGACCTGGGGAATATCAAGGTGGAAATGGAATGATTGGAAGAGTGTTTCCCTTCAGCATATATCTGCTGGATCAGAAGAGACATGAAGGAACAAGGTGGGGAGATTGTTAACGAGCACTATCGCCTCTTTCTGGAACATTGTAGTGAGAGAAGAACCTGACCTCTGCTCCTCAGCTATCTCACTTGTGTCAATTCCCCTGTCCACTAAGCATGGCTTTGTTCATTACTCTTTAGATTATTTTTTCTGAGCTTTAAAATTACAGCAAGCAGTATCAATGACATTGCTTTTAAAGGTGTAAGGCCAAATTCACCATCGGCTACTGTGCAAGCAGCGTGACTGAAGTGAGTGGGGCATGAATCACTGCTGCCTAGGTGGTCACATCTCTAGTAAAGGCAGGGGAGCCAAATTTAGTGTTTGAGGTCCATATCTGCAGAAGTATGTATGCTCCTAAGTTGCCTGTAGATGTTGATCAGTGGAAGTTGTTCCTTCTGATACCTGGGCTGAATTTGGTTCAATTGAGCTCTGCCTGGTTATCCCAGGGGTGAATTTGACTCACCATAGCTGTTAATTACAGGTCAGACACTAGACTGGGCTCTGTCTACCTGTGTTTTAATAGTGTACTCATCTCTGCCCCATTTAATGCCTAGCAGGGTCTTTCACAGAGTAGTCAGAATTGCTGTGCAGTCTGCATATTGTCACAGCCAAGACTTGACCAGACTGCCTCTAGGTGTCATCTCTGCCTGCAGCTCCCTGGTGCAGGATCAGGGTTCAAGACAGTAAGAGCTGGGCTAATCTCACGGCAACTGACAGCTGCTCTTTGCCTATTGTCCCGAGGGAGACAATGCATGTGATAGTGGGATTATGAGAGACAGAACAAGAAACTGAAATAGTGCAAACCTGTTGTTACAATTTTAACATGAAATGTTATTGATTTTGTTTTTAAAAAATGGATTTACAGCACAGCTTATAATATGTGCACAATCACACTGCACATCTGAATAACTGATCTATATACCATATGTTGCAATTCACATGTGCCCACCAGATAGCAGATACATATTCCCAAAGGGCTTGGTCCTGCTTTCCTTTCTCCTGTTATTGGGAGTTTTGCCTGAATATGGAGTTTAGGAGTAGGGCCTAAATCAGCCCATGACATAGATATTGCTATATCGGGCAATAGAGGAGCAGACCTTCTGTTACAGCCAAGGAACAGACAGAGCTAGTCAGAGTACACATGCAAAGATGTCATCAAACTTACCTTTGCACTCCCCTGATCCTGGGGACGAAACTAAATAGAAGGAAGCATTATCATCCCATTTTTATAGAGAGGGAACAGTGGCACAGAGTCTCAAAGGTAGCTAGGTGCCTAGTTCCCACTGAAACCAAGAACCTTTGAGGATATAGGCCACTGAGATTGATGGCGAGTCTGTGACAGAGCCATGGACTCAATCTAAATCTGCTGAGCCCTCGTCTAGTACCTTAACAAGACAAGCTTTCCTTTCTACATTAAATGTACTTTTCTTCATAAAAATGGCAAACTCAAAAGTAGGGGGCTTTGTCCTCTGAGAAAGCAATACTGCCCAGTGAAATATTAACAAGCCTTTAGTGTACATTGTCTATTAGTTTTGAAGGCTGTGCTGTATATTCTGTAGATTTGTGTTTGGAACGCAAGCCAATGGTGAAACAAAGAGCTTCAGTGAAAAGCTCCTAGATACACTATCATGCTACCATTTGGTTTGGCTTGAGAGAGGCAAGATAAAGTGTTCTGAGTTCTGCCCCTTTTGTACTCAAACATGGAAGGAATTTGATCCAACTTTTCTTGATCTCTTATTTTAAGCTTAATTTAATTTATTTTAAGCCTTATTTTAAGGTATTTAGGTTTGTGCTCAAGTGTGTTATTGTCTGAAAAATGATGTTGCAGAGTCATATTTATCAATTTCAGCCACTTCCCAATTGAATTTGCTGAGGTTACTAGTCAAAATATGATTTTTCTAATAACCAATGCTGCAAATTTCACCAGAAAGCTGAGGGGCAGGCCCTCAGCGTGGGAAAATCAGTGTAGTTCTGTTGAAGTCAATGGAGTAACACAGATTTACACCTGTTTAAGATTCCGGCCTTGAAACTCCAGCTAGGCTATTTCTGCCTCTTACCCCAATAGCAGCCAGAGAGATTCTGCAATCAGAACTTA
This sequence comes from Gopherus evgoodei, assembly GCF_007399415.2. NCBI lineage: Eukaryota > Metazoa > Chordata > Testudines > Testudinidae > Gopherus > Gopherus evgoodei. The sequence continues at coordinate 152,803,764 of NC_044323.1, forward strand.
ACTAACAATTTGCTGATGATGTATGAGCCAGAATAGAATCCAGCTCCTTCTCCTGTAGCTGAATTGTGTCTGAGGAGTTAAAGCTCACTTATCCTTAGTGAGGCATTTGACCTCACGAGGGCATAGAGCAGAACTGCATCTCTGCAGGTAAAGTTAAGCATGCTAGGCATTTATTTCAGACAAAGAATGATTGTAAATCCATTTAATCACCATACATCATTGACGGCTCTGAACCTTTCCCATGCCAGGTCCCCCCACCTCTTCCACAGAGATGGGACTCCAAAACTATTTAGTAATATGAGCAGGGTAAGCTGATCATGATCCCCTGGCATGTCTTCCTGAGAACTCTCAATTAACAAGCAGTCTCACCCTACATACAAACTTCAGGCCTAATCCTGTTGCCATTAGCAGAATTCCCATTGACTTCAAAGGGGAGCAAGGATCAGCCCCGAAATGGCTGTAGAGCAAAGCTGAGGAAAACCAAAAGCTAGACAAATACAAGTGCACACCCAGCTGCAGTGTAAAACAAAAGCAGACTTGCAAATACTGAAATACGTAGAATAGTTTTGATAGCGTATCAAGTTGATATTATTGTTGATTATTGGCATTTCCTGCCTAGGAACAGGCAGGAAAATATATCCAAACATCCAAAATATATAGATTCTACTAGGTCCAGTTGTTGGGCTAAAGGGAAAGGCTTGGGAGATAAATCAAGGGAACAATAGAGAGGTTGTCCTCTGGAAAGGTGGCTCACATGTAGACTTTAATTACTCTAACCTGACAGTGTTTTTGCCGTCTGAAACAACAGCCTGATAGCAACAATGTTTACCTTAAAGAAATTTATCTCTCTACATTTACATATGACTTAACTTCACAATATGAGATAGAAAAGCATTTGATGTTGAATATCTTATGATGTAACAATAATATTAGTGGTATCCAGAACCCTTCATACTGCAGGACATCACAGTTTCACCAATTATATGTAGAACCTTAACCAGCTCCTCTGAAGTTGATGGAAAGAGAACCATTTACATCAGTGGGAGACGAATTGGGTCCCAAGACCATCAACAGTGTACAGCTCCCTTTTGGGTGGAGGACAGCTGGCAACCAGCAAATCGCAGACAGCACAACGGTGGAGCGAGGGAAGTTTTGTTCAGACTTGACAAAGGAGATCCCTTACTCTTACCCAAATTTCCAGAGGATGGTCAGTGTAAACAATGCACTGAGAACACAGGATACGAGGGTTTGTTAGCCACAATGAGAAGACCTGCACAGTGAAAACTGCATGGTAGTTCATATAGCTACATTAGAAAGAATGAAAGGTTGCATCTGTTGGACCAGGATTTGAACCTGTGTCCAGGACAGACTGAAAACAGCAGGAGTGAGCAATTGCATATAGGTGGAAACACTAAGGTCTGGTATACACTGGGGGTGGGAGGGGTTGATCTAAGTTATGCAACTTCAGCTACGTGAATAACTCCATCTGCACCTCTCACAGAGGTGGAGTACAGGAGTCAATGAGAGAGAGCTTGGGAGTCGATTTATCACATCTAGACTAGACATGATAAATTGACCCCTGCTGGATCAATCACTGCCCACCGATCTGGCGCGTAGTGTAGACCTACCCTAAGAGGAGTTTGGGGAAGGAATCTGGGAAGAAAAGCAAGGATAAGAAGATAGCAGGGTAGGGTTGTTACTCTTTGCAAGTTATCTTAAAGAACCCTGCCAACTGCTGACTTCCGTCAAAGTGCAATAGGGAGTTAAATTTACTTTGGCTCTGATCCAGTCCTATGTTATGTCAGAGCTTTGGGAACTTATTTTATAATAGAGGAGAAAGGGAGTGTGTATGTATGTGAATTTGCCCATCAGGAGTGTTTTCAAGCAGCTTTTACTAGTCTAATTAATGAGGGTGTTAATCCCAGACCAAGATATCAGCATAATACTGAGAATGGATTTCCGTCTTATTGAAACCAGAATGGTGATTAAAAGCTTGTCTGGGATCCCAGAGCTGGTATCATTCAATGCACATTGACAAGCAGTTAAAATATGTCAAATATTCCATGGTGGGAACCAGCACAAATTCCAGTCTCATCTCTCAAGCTCTGCTACATTTAACCTTTGTCAATCCCCATGCTCATCAGTGGGACAGTAAAGGTCTATGGTCATCCACTCCCAAGCACAAATATTTATCTAATCACACACACGTCATGCAGAAATCCAGGCTCTTTTTAGCATTTATCCCATCCCACACAACAACTCCCCCCTTCGGTTTCCATATATCTCTCATGCATCATGTGGAATTCAACGTATTGCTTTTATGTTTATAAAAATATATGGGACAATATATGAAACATTGTGCTATACATAACATGTTGGGCAATTGCAATCATTTTAAGAACAGGGGGCTGATCCTGAAACCCTTACTCCTGTGAAAAATGCCATTTAAATTAATGGGACTAGTCAAGTGAGTAAAGACTACAGGTTTGGGTCTATCTCATCCGATGCATGGGCCAGATCCTCCAATCTTCCGAATACACTTTGTACTACGCAATTAAAGTAGCTGCATATTTTCATGGGATAATTTCCCCTGCATGTGGATTATCTCCACCAGTATAAAGCTCACTTTAGACAGAACTCAGGCAGTGTGGTGAATCAAATCCAATAGGTTATACTTAATAACTAAAATATTGGATCTAATTCACCACTTCTCTGCACCTTTTGAAGTCATTTACACCTGGACAAAGTGGTTGTGAATCACAACCATTGGGATTTGATAGCATGTTATACTCTCTTTGCAAAAGCATTAAATGATTACACAAATCCAAGCCAGCAGAGAATACCAAACACCTAAGCTTTAGGGGGGGAAACGTAGAGGACCAAATTTTGAATGGGTTGCTATGCTTGCATAAAGCTCAGTGAACAGCAAATTGCTACAGTCTAGTCTTGAGACAATGAAGGCACAAATGACATGACCTGGGCCACTTGCCAGGATCATCTGGGTATATCTCATGTATTCAATTCCCAGCCATTGCATGGGCCTTGAACATTGGTACATGTCAGTACCTCCTGTTCTCTGCCTGTGGCACATGACAGTCTAATCTCCTGTGGGCTGTAATACTTTGATCTAATTTCGGTTGTTGGGTTTAGTGCGCTGGTGGCTGGGTGGTATTAGTAGCCTGTGATATACAGGTGGTCAGACTGTCTGGTCTGGTGGTCTCATCTGTGCCTAAACTCTCTATGCAAGATCTATGTTCATGAGAAAAGGATGAACTTTCCAGAGAGAGTGGAGACATTTACCAAATTTGAATATAGGTGCCGAGATGTAGGCACCCAAGTTTGAATGTATCGGCTGAGATGAAGGTGAGTTAGGCTTTGCTAGGTTACAGGTTTAAAGAAATATATGCCCTCCAGTGTCATTTGAAATGAACTTTCCACAGCACATAGTCTGGCCCAGGAACAAGAACTAACTACTGATGTAATTTTCATTGACCACTAGATGGCAAATGATTACAGTAATCCAAGCAGTGATTCTCCTCAATGTACTTCCAAGTTCAGTGTTATTATTGTTAGTCAGCGCTGGTGTGTTGCTCTTATTGGGTTAGGTGAAAAACTAAGATGAAATCCATAACTTAATTTAAAAAAACCCACCTCATTATCTGATCAACTTGAGACACGTGAATCAAGAAGTAAAACATAGGTCAGAATGCAGAGTATCAAAATTGTTATTTTTTATTTCCATATAGTTGAGATGTTTGTTTTAAAGTGAAAAGTGCTCAATTCAATTAATCTCCCCCAATTTTTTCAAACCCTGGACAATTGCCACTTCTGTATTGTAATAAATAATCATTAACTATTATCCTGCAATAAAGGTTTGCATTTACCCAGGGCTTATTACCCAAAGATCTCAAAGTGCTTTAGGAATATAACTAATTAAAATTTATAACATCTCTGTAAAGTAAATTGGATCATCTCCTTTTTATAAAAGGGTACAGTGAGGCAGGGGGAGATTAAGTTACTTTCTCCTAGGTGAAACACATTGCAATACCAGAGATGGAAATAGAACAGATGAAACCAACATCCCAGACATTCGTTCTGTCCACAGGGCCTCAAATTAGTCATCTTCTAACCACTGACATGTGGAAGAAAAAGAAACTAGACAAATAAACCCATTTGCATCACACGCGCTACACGTCCCCCCCGCTTCTTTATCCTTTGCAGAAAAGCCTTAGGATTCTCCATGGTCATGCCCTCATTCATCCCCTGCCGTCTCCTTTCTTCCAGTCCTGCCATTCCTTTCCTCTAGTCCTCCAGCTCCAAACTTCTCATTTCTAGTAACATGGCTGCCAGTCAACTCAGCAACTCCAATTTCAGTGGAAAGCTCTGTTTTCATGCACTCCCAATAAAAGAGAAGTGCACGGGGTTCATAGAGTCGTATGGTGAAATCCTCACCCCTGCTGCAGTCATTTTATGCTGGGCAAAATGGGCTATGTAGCACAAAGGGTCCCAAAAGCCTTGCCTGTGGCCAGAGGATTCCCCCGTGTCCCAGGCACTGCAGAAACAGCATCACAAGCGCTAGCGAAGGAGGTGTACAGGGGTGGAACTGCACCAGGAAGGGCATGTCGGGGGTAAGGATGCAGCACTGTGGAGATTTCAAGCTAAAGCCATCTCAGGTCCCCAGGCTGCAAGCTCTGTACTAACAGCCCACAAGCAACTCAATGGAACTAGAATTAGCAAAAGTAGGTACATTTGTCTAACCTTTATTTTGATTATATGTTATATATTTTATTTGATGTTGGGATTGGGAGGAAAAAACACAGGAGAAGTATTGTAAATTGTATGGGCTGATGTAATACATTGATCAAATGTACACAGTAGCCATGCAAGTGCAGCTGCAGGAAGCTCTAACATCTGAAGATATAAAGCTTATCATGCCTAAGGGCTTGTCTCTATGGACATTTAGTTCATGATAAACTGGGGTGTAAATCTACCGTGCACACACTAAATGGCTGTGAGGACCCTGGTGCCACACACTGACAATTCTGTAGTGCACTTTGATCTATCTCAGTCTGAAATGGGAGTAGATTAAAGCACATTAGGGAACATTTAGTGTGCAGCAGGCTAGTGTAGGGCATATTTGTACGCAAGCTTGCCATGAGCTAAGTGGGAGCTAAGTGTTCATACAGAAAAGCCCTGAGATTCTGGAAACTGATGCTTCAGATTATATAACAGGAAAATTAGGATGGCAAACTTCTAATTCTCTGTTACTCTTGTCTATCATGCAAGCTAATTTCAAATTTCCCCTTTCTCATCTTCCTAGACAGAAATGTTGTAGAGAATTTGACTTATCTCTGGCTTAAATCAGAGAAGTTGATTCAGATGTTACTCTGAACTTTCATAAAGGCTTCAGATGTTATTCTGAACTTTTTATCCATCTTAGGTTCACCATGTTGTTTCCTTTCCTTCTTATGTCTTTGTCCAAAATGAGACAAAAGATCTAGTGTGGAGTTATGTTTCTTATCACTGAAAGTGAAATGGGTTAGTTAATATATTGCAAATGAATGAACCAGCTGGGTTTGCTGCTTGTCTCATAAAACTGCATGTGAAGATGGTTGAAAAATCTACACTGAAACTTTTTTCTGTTAAAAATGGCTTTTTGGCAAAACGGAAATATTTTTATTTTGTCAAAGACTGCATTGTCATAACCCTCCAGAAAAACTTTCTAACTGAAAACGCTTGGTTGCTAAAAATGGAAAAAATATTCAGTTTAGAGAGTGTCATTTTTCTTGTCTAAACCCCAATGAAAAATACCGACAAAATTTTTTTTTGTGTTGTTTTTGCCAAAAAAAATTCAGAAGGGAAAAAATCATTTCCTCATAGCATGAGGCTTATTTTCTGTCCTGGAAGCTAGCCAAAGTGGGGTCCCACTTTAACAATAGAACTGATGGTGATCACAAAGACTATATATGGGTCAGCATTCCTGTGTTATTAGGCCACTTGGCTGGTCATACACCAGTGCATTAAGAATCTCCTCCATTCTCTTCACCAACATTTATTATGAATTATAATAATTACTACTACAGTTATATTAACATGTATAACATACACTGAACAAATTCTGTATTTGAAGGCCTTCCCCGGTTTCACTCCATTTAATTAGTGACACCAGCAGAGTCCAAAGGCTATAGACTGGGCAAATCTGTAATGTGCTTTCCATCAGCCTGCACATCTCCTCATTTTTCTCAAAGTCGCTTGGCAGATAGGAGTGTCTTATGAGGCGTGGATGGCAGCTTATCTTACTGAGAGCACGGAACTAGCCCCTAGCAGTCTCTGGTGTTAAAGGGCTCACTTATCTGCAGCTAGAGGCAGAGTGCCCTGGCTTAGCTCTCAATGTAATGCCCCCAGGGACCTCACTTAATGTGTTACTGTCAAACACCTCAAAACGGGCTCAGAGCAAATTTCTAAAGCATGGACGTTTCTTCAGAGGAAAGCTGCACCCATTTCACACAGCACAAGACTGAAAAACTCACTAGCTACCAGTAGGGGCTCAGACCCAGCCTGAGTCAGCAAGACGCGCGTTTTTGTCTAAAATGATGCACATCTCTAAATGCTTTGCCAAATAGGGATGGACTTAAGACACAGGGCTGAGATGATCTGCTAGATAAGGACGTCAATGCAGGAATTACTGGGTGAGATTCTCCAGCCTGTGTTAAACAGGTCAGGGTAAAAAGAACAGGAGTACATGTGGCATCTTAGAGACTAACAAATTTATTTGAGCATAAGCTTGTGTGGGCTACAGCCCACTTCATTGGAGGTATGTAGTGCAACATACAGTAGGAAGATATATATATATATATACATGGAGAACATGAAACAATGAGTGTTACCATACACATTATGAGGAGAGTGATCAGTTAAGGTGAGCTATTACCAGCAGGAGAGAAAAAGAACTGTTTGTAGTGGTAATGAAAATGACCCATCATAACGGTTCATTGTGGTCTTAATTCCTTTGGGCAAGATTCTGTGTGGTGCATCTTAGAGCTGGTGTAACCCACTGGTGAGTGTGTTAGACGTCCCTCTCTGTGCTGAGCTACAGAGGATGCAAGCTGGTAAAGCCCCGGGCTGTGGTGCTTTAGCTCAATATAGCACAGCTTATGCTTTCAGCACTGAAGGGCCCTGGTTTCGTCCTTGTATGTTGGCAGTCTGGGAGACCTATAACACTTGCCAGTGGATTACACCAGGGTCCTCACAGCCATTTAGTGTGTGCACGGTAGATTTACACCCCAGCTTATCATGAACTAAATGTCCATAGAGACAAGCCCTTAGGCATGATAAGCTTTATATCTTCAGATGTTAGAGCTTCCTGCAGCTGCACTTGCATGGCTACTGTGTACATTTGATCAATGTATTACATCAGCCCACACAATTTACAATACTTCTCCTGTGTTTTTTCCTCCCAATCCCAACATCAAATAAAATATATAATATATAATCAAAATAAAGATTAGACAAATGTATCTACTTTTGCTTATTCTAGTTTCATTGAGTTGCTTGTGGGCTGTTAGTACAGAGCTTGCAGCCTGGGGACCTGAGATGGCTTTAGCTTGAAATCTCCACAGTGCTGCATCCTTACCCCCGACATGCCCTTCCTGGTGCAGTCCCATCCCTGCACACCTCCTTCGCTAGCGCTTGTGATTCTGTTTCTGCAGTGCCTTGGACCAGGGGGAATCCTCTGGCCACAGGCAAGGCTTTTGGGACCCTTTGTGCTACATAGCCATTTTGCCCAGCATAAAATGACTGCAGCAGGGGTGAGGATTTCACCATACGATTCTATGAACCCTGTGCACTTCTTGTAATCTTGTAACTGATACTTGTAATCCCTCATAACCCAAGCCTGACCCCAGATGTACAGTACCTTCCCATTTAACTTGTGTAAATTTGACTTTAAACATTAACTTTAATAAAATTGTTTTATGGCCAAATCCAGTGCCATTGATTGATTTCAGTAGGAGCAGGATCAAACCCTGGGTTAGTATCAAAGTCATCAATTAAATAACTTCAGAGGATTATAGTTATCAACCAAATAATTTCTTTATTAGACCTTTAGTCTCTTCTGTTTTCTTCCAGCCATGCCTTTTCATGCACAGCTGTCTAAGAAAGGACAGGATACATTTAGTAATTGCTCCTTGGAATTTTGTCCTTTTAGGGTTCACATAGTATTTAAATGGAATTCTCATTAAAGAAAAGTATGCAAATCTTGAAATAGCCCCCAGGACACAGCTGAAGAAGATAGAGGAACAGGAGTCTGGAACAAAGTTGGAAATTTGTGAAAAGACTTTGGTCAGTCTTCTTGCTTTTGTCAATGTCACGGCAGCTCCCCAAGAACTTATCTGTTGCAACACCCAACAGTTACAACAAAAGACCTCGATGATGAGAGAAAAAATTCCAAAAATTTCCAGTGAGAACTTCCCACCGTTCCTTTTGTTTTTGGGCTTTGCGCTGACCCAGGGAAGTGAAGAGGAAGTTGTATTAAATAACATGCCCCTTGTGCTATGTGAGTTAATTTTGCAGTACAGCAAGCTGCCACCTTTTAGCTGAAGATATCAAAGCACTTTACTAACTTTAATTGATTAAACCTGACAATGTCCTTCCTGATGGAGACATTATTAGATCTATGTTACAGAAGTCAGGACTCAAGTGACGTTCCCATGGCCACACAACATATTGCATGTAGCAACAATAGTTTTGCTCTAAACCCTATGTTCACACTGCCTCCCTTACCAAAATAAAAAGGACCCCCAGCTGAAAGACATGGGTCTGTGAACTTTTTCAGTGTTTGCAGGTACTACATTTTAAATGATGTTTTTTCCCTTGGGATAAGCATCTATGCACATGCACATATACACACGGCAGGAGTTTGAGGGCAATTATTTGATTTCTTGAGGAAGCCTTCAGTTTGGCAATTAACTTCAGCACCCTATGACGAGGTGGACAAATCCCACACTGGGCCCATAAAGGTTAAAGGACAATACTGGGCCCATGTAGCCCTGCACCTCCAGACCTGCAAATCATGCTTCATCTGGAGAGGAAGATTAAAAGGGAGCTACCCAGTTGAGTCAGGGAGAGGCTGCAGAGGAGGAAAGACCTACCTTGAGGGCTCCTGGACAAAGGAGCCAAAGAAGGCTCAGGACTGCACTCTGAGCCCAGCTGGGACTGAAAGTTTAGGTGTCTTTTCTTCTTCTTTGGTTACATTATATTGGACTTGGAGCCATGGGGGAGAGGCAGATGGTAGGAAGCGACCCAGGGAGAGTATTTCTGAGGGTGCTCCAGGGTGCCAGACATGGTTGACTCTCATAGGGCCCGGGTTGGAGCCCAGTGGATTGGGAGGGCCTGGGCTCCCCTCCTAACTGCTCTCGCTGCAAAAGGCGCATTCCAGTCTTCCTCCTCCTCTGCTAAGAAGCAGGCAAGGTCATTGCAACCTGAGGTGAAGCTAACCCCATCCTCTGGAGAGGAACTGGACTGAAAGGCTTTTACTCTGAGAGGGGATACTGGGTGCACTGCCACTGGACCACCTGACCCTCCAAGGGCTCCCATACACGCCCACTTAACTTGACTTCATTTGGAATACTCACATGCTTAAAGTTCAGCACATATGCAAATGTTTTGCCTTATTAGGGCCCAAGAAAGGACTAAAGGGCCAAAGGAGGAGAAAAATGAATGCTGGAACTTACAGAAGTGAGTGACATTGCATAGATCTGCTTTGTCATTCTTCTATAAGGTCATGTTGATTCGTTTGTATATTTCAAGCACTGTGTTTTGATGCTTGCTACACCATTATCCCACTGGGAGGCTGATTTCTGTAATGCATAATGGAGCAGCATTAGAACATGTTGCCTTTTATTGACAGTAATAAAAAAGAACCAAGCAGACCAGAAAACAGCTGCTCTTCCAAATAATTATGATGGAAACAAGCAACCTGGGAGCTACCTGGGCCTCTTCGTATAATAGCTAAGCAACATGTTTGCACTGAATGCTCTGCACGTGACACTGAGAGCATGTCGCCAAACCAATTTAAAAAATCCTCTATGCCATTCCACAGTCTGGGCTTCTCAGTTCATCTCATTTCTTCTGTTCGTTTACAAACTCTGATAAATATTAATATTTATCTTTTATATTTATTAATAACTGCACGGCACTTTAAAACTTCACCATGATCAGCGGTGTGGGACAACTTCTACCTCTCACTCTCTGCAGCTATCAAACACCATGAATTTGATACAACCAGTATGCTTTCAGGAACCTACGCAACGGATCTATATCCCACAAATGCCTACAATCTACTATGGACATAGGAGGACCTATGGGATCACAGAAGCAATGGAGTCTCCATTGGTGCCCTGTCATCAGGGCAAAATCCCCCAGCCTCATCTCCGTGCAACAACCCAGTTAATGTAACTATCTCCTTTAGAATTTCCTTTCATGCCCATAGTACCTATAACCCATTAGCTCAGACTCTGTGCTAGGGTGAGGATTTGTTATTATTGTTTATTTGTACTGCAGTAGCAACTAGTGTCCCATGCTAAGGTCAAGACTCCGTTGCTCCACAAACACATAGTGAGAGACGTTCTCTACTTGAAGAGTTTAGTCTAAACAGAGAGGTGAAATGAGTTGGCCAAGGTCATGCAGCTAAGTGGTAGAGGGAGGAATAGAACTCAGCTGAAAGTGAAGATGTGCCACAGACTTCCCACATAAAGCTAGTGATGGATGTTTCAATGTTCTTTTCACAAGATCATGTTGTATGGCATGCTGCACCAGTTCCTCTCTGCCAATATGGCCACACAACAGCTTTCCCTCTTCTCCCTGGGTTGGAGGGTTCGTGATATCTTGTGTTCCTGTTTCATAGGGTCACAGAGTTTAAAGCCAGACAGGATCATCAGATCATCTAGTCTGACCTGCTGTATAACACAGACCCTAGAATTTCACCCAATTACCCCTGCATTGAGCCCAGTGACGTGCATATGGCTAAAGCATATCCTTAATATCTAAGGCATTGTACATTCTCTCCCTCTGGACTTCTTTTTTTTAACACCATCTTACGCATTTCCAGTGACATCAGAAATCAGCTGGGAACAGTCCATTTATGGAAAGGAGCCCAAGAGCAGCCATGAACCAAGACAGATGGACTTAGCGAGATGTGGGATTGGAAACTAATTTTAGTTATTCCACTGAAAGCTCATCACACTGTCAGTGTCACACGCTTTTTATCTCCCATATCACATCCAACAGTTACCTCATGCCAGAGCCATCTTCTGATGGAGACCATTGTAGGGAATTTTCCTAATAATTTCCTACCCATATTTTGGAAAACGTCCTACCACGTGTCACTGCCCTCAATAGACCAGCATAGGTCACATTGCTCCATCACTTCCCCAATTGGCACATGCACGAGTGTTGTCATTCCGATTAGAGAGGGACCTTGAACCAGAATCCTTGCATTTGAGCACCCTCAGATTTAAAGAAATGTGCAAAATCTGCCAGATCTGAATTTTTTGAATGGCTCTTATCTTTATATTGGCTGGGCTAAGGAACCCCCTGTATATTGAATTTGAATTTTGAGATCTGACCCAAACACTGTTATAGAATGTTATTGTAGCATCCTCTCTCTGCCTATATCCTGCAGTGGATAAAATGTGTGTATTTGTCAGAAGGAGATTTTTAAGTGCATTTATAAGGACAAGCAGTATTTGGCATCCATGGACCTTGAAATATTGCACATGCTGACTCTGAAAGTAAGAGGCATGCACATTATCCCATGAAAATACACACTTTTCACCTTCCTTAATCTTACATTGCTTGAGTGGAAAAGGCCCATCATGACCGGGAGCTAGAGCACTCTGTTATTCATTGAAAAGGCACTCATTCTTGAAAGTGAGACAAGACAGGGGTTTTTAAAGGGCTGCTACATCCTAATGCACAAACAAAATGTGCTTCATATTGAAAGGCAAATAACTTGCAGAACTGGGAACATAGAGCATATCTGCTAGTGATTAAAGCAGGGCACTGGAGCTAGACCCTAGAGAGCTGGGTTCAAGCTTTGGCTCTGCCACAGATAGCCTGTGTGACCTTGGGCAAGTCATTTAAGCTCTCAGTGCCACAATGCCATCTGTACAATGGGGATAATAATAATTCCTTTCTCTCACTCTTTGTCTATCATGTTTATTTAGACTGTAACCTCTTCAGAACAAGGATTGCCTCTCACTGCATGTACAACACCTAGCACAATGTGGTGGTGGTCTCAGCTGGGGCCCGTAGGCATTATTATCATGTAAATACTAATATAAAATATTTGTTCACATGGTGAATACTTACAAATAATAGATACACCAATAGAAATGTGGGTCAGTTCATGAACAATTTGTAAGCAGAACAGAAGGAGGAGCTTTAAAATGAATTCCACGCACAATGAATATTATTTGCAGTGAAGAGTTCGAGCAGCTGTAACAATAACACAGAAAGGTATGAGGCTTAATTAAATGATATTTCGACAGTTCTTTGAGATCTTTGGAATCGAGCTAGGTATGCACCAGATACTGGTTCTGAACCTGCTTGGATTTGGAGGAAGTTTGGGATTTGGATCTGGACCTCAGCTCTGTAAGAAAAGTTCCAATGAGAACACACTGGATCCAATCCCTATCATACTCTGGGAAAGTTTAGAGCTGGATTGGGCCTGAACACGTCCCATCCTTAGCTGGGATGAAAGGTGCTGTGGTATATCCTAGAGGTGATCAAAACATTTTATTGAAATGTTGTTTTGATTTGGGTTTGTTTGGTGGTGGATGTTTTTCCTGGAAAATGCCTTTTTGGTTAAATAGAAATTTTTGCATAATTTTTTAAATATTTCAGATTTTTGTCAGAAAACTGAAAAAAAATTCTTCACAGTTGCTAAAAACTGAATAACTTTTGGTTTTCAGTGTTTTGATGATAACCAAAAAAGACAAATTTCAACAAAAATGAACAAAATCTTGTAAAGAAAAAAATAATTTCCTGACCAGCTCCGTATATAGATGCAAAAAATTCTTAGAATTCTTTAACGGAACTAGTTACTGCATATATAAAATCTACTTTATTGGATTCATATGGTGAGAAAGACACAAGACTTTATTATACCTAACTAACAAACTTTTGTACCAGATTTGAAATAGAACTACCCACAAGTTCAAATCCAGTTCTTGATGGCACACATACAGTATCATACTTTTTCTTCAGGGGAGGCTCAGTTCTAGGCAGGGTAATGAGAACAGATGACTGTCACTTAAAAAATAATTATACTAACGAAAGGTGGGACCCCATTAAAAATCACTTCACATTCTTCTTCCCCACTTCCTCTTGCAAAAATAAGGATCACACCCTTTCAATCATCACATATCCTCGACCTTGACACTTCTTAAAAGCCCTGCTTCTTTTTCTAGCCTTTCAGCACCAAGCATGCTTCACACATTCCTTCAGAGACCCCGGCAATTCCACTGCCTCTTGAGAGAAGAAACCCAGAGAGGCTGCTGCTAGGCAGAAGGTGTGGGCGACCCGAGATCAGATTCCATTTTGGAGCCACTTCCATTAAGGAATGACCCTCTGAAAAACAGAGCTGCTCTGGGGAGCTGTACTCCTTCAATTCCTACTGATGTTAACTGGAATTAGGGGTGCGCAGTATCACCCCTGACATGCTCAGCACATAAAAGGGGGAAAATCCTTTCTGTGGTCCATGGATTGTTCCAGGTTCCCCGATTTTCATGGGGATATAAGAACGGTGATATCAGATTGGACCAGTGTCCCATCCCATCTCCGGCAAAGGTCAGTATCTTCAAGGGAAGGTCAAAATATTATTTAAATAAGGTCAAATGAGTCACCCTACATGTGATGAGGCGACATTGTTCCTTGACCTTCTTGTGATCAGCTTAAGCCCAGAAGGAAGCTTGAGATTTCATTAGCTATATCATACCATGCACAACTATAAATGTATTAGTGGAAAAAAAATTATCCCATCCTTCTTTAGATTGTCAATCACATCGCAAAACACATTTCTGGAAAGCGCTCTGACATTAGGGTAGAAGAGAATTTACAGTATCGTTAATAAGAAAAATACAATGCAGCTAGCATTATAAATTTACATGGCACTTATCAGCCACCCCATGACTCTGATCCAAGGCCCTTTGAAGTCAATGGGTATCTTTCTATTGATTTCAGTTGGAGGGAAGAGACTTCACTGGCTTGCTTTAATCCCAAAATAACTATCTGGTAAATAAACACAGCAAAAGAGCAGAGCTATATCTACTTGAGTGCTTATTAAAATAATCTTCTGTTTTTACGCTATTCCCTCACCTGAACTTCCCTAAGGTGCCTTAGAGTGTTTTGTCCAGGTTGGCTACCAAGAACAAAAAAGGTAAATTAAATCTGATTTTAGATGAAGGAGAATCAGGTTGCAGGAGAAGCCCAGGTATGTAACACTGGCCTCCCTGCATGCTCAGTAAAGCTCTCTTCCCTACAATGCTGCCTACCTGTCATATCACTTATTGCTCATAAACAGGCACACTGTTAATGCCTTAAAGTTAATGATCACAGCAAGGATCAGAAATATTCCCTCTCCAGTAAGCCTGCTTAATCTGTTTAACATAGTTTTCTGCATTTAGCTCAAAGAACGTTTCTTTTTCCACTCACCTCTATCACACATATGTGAATATATATGAGAAAAAAACTGTAATTCTTTTAAATGAGTTTCAGTGGAAAAGTGAAATATAACAGCCTTATTTCTAGGCCGTGAAACCCAGCCTTTTAATTCAGCAAGAAAGCTGCATGGTTTAAATTCTTCATCCTGAAAAGCAAAGGAAACAGGAAACTGTTTTTATTCCAGATGTCATGTAGTGGTACTGTACATCTGGCAACCCCCCAACAGCTGTACAAGGGCTAACCCAAGCGAGCTAAGATATTCAGCAGTGGCTTGTTTGTGTAAGACAGTAGGCTGTGTTGCCCTTAGAAGGGTTGTTCAAAGATATCAGACAAGAGGGGAAATGCGAAGAGATTTAGAATGCTTGAACTGTAATTCTGCTTGTAACAAGGTATTGATGAGAGATGGCACATTTATAGGTTTCCAAGATATATGTCAGATTAACTCATAGACTCATAGACTCATAGGTCAGAAGGGACCAATATGATCATCTAGTCTGACCTCCTGCACAAGGCAGGCCACAGAACCCTACCCATCCACTTTTATAACAACCCCTAACCCAGGACTGAGTTATTGAAATCCTCAAAACTGGTTTGAAGACCTCAAACTGCAGAGAATCTACCAGCAAGCGACCCATGCCCCACGCTGCAGAGGAAGGCGAAAAACCTCCAGGGCCCCTGCCAATCCGCCCTGGAGGAAAATTCCTTCCCGACCCCAAATATGGCGATCAGCTAAACCCTGAGCATGTGGGCAAGACTCACCCGCCAGCACCCAAGAAGGAATTCTCTGCAGTAACTCAGTTCCCATCCCATCCAACATCTCCCCGCAAACCACTGAGCAGATTTATTTGGTGATAATCCAAGATCAATTGCCCAAATTAAACTATCCCATCATAGCATCCCCTCCATATACTTATCAAGTTTAGTCTTGAAGCCAGATAAGTCTTTTGCCCCCACTACTTCCCTCGGAAGGCTGTTCCAAAACTTCACTCCCCTAATGGTTAGAAACCTTCGTCTAATTTCAAGTCTAAACTTCCTAATATCCAGTTTGTACCCATTCGTCCTCGTGCCTACATTAGTACTAAACTTAAATAATTCCTCTCCCTCCCTAACGTTAACCCCCCTGACATATTTATATAGAGCAAGCATATCCCCCCGCAGCCTTCTTTTGGCCAGGCTAAACAAGCCAAGCTCTTTGAGTCTCCTTTCATAAGGCAGGTTTTCCATTCCTCGGATCATCCTAGTAGCCCGTCTCTGGACCTGTTCCAGTTTGAAATCATCCTTCTTGAACATGGGACACCAGAACTGCACACAATATTCCAGATGGGGTCTCACCAGCGCCTTATATAACGGTACTAACACCTCCTTATCCTTGCTGGAAATACCTCGCCTAATGCATCCTAAAATCGCATATGCTTTTTTAACAGCCATATCACATTGGCGGCTCATAGTCATCCTGCTATCGACCAATACCCCAAGGTCCTTCTCCTCCTCCGTCGCTTCCAACTGATGCATCCCCAACGTATATCTAAAATTCTTATTATTAATTCCTAAGTGCATGACCTTGCACTTTTCACTATTGTATTTCATCCTATTACTCTTACTCCAGTTCACAAGGTGGTCCAGATCTTCCTGAATAGTATCCCTGTCCTTCTCCGTGTTAGCAATACCCCCCAACTTCGTGTCATCTGCAAACTTTATTAGCACATTCCCGCTCTTTGTGCCAAGGTCGGTAATAAAAAGGTTAAATAAGATCGGTCCCAAAACCGATCCTTGAGGGACTCCACTAGTAACCTCCTTCCAGCCTGACAGTTCACCCTTCAAGACGACCCGCTGGAGTCTCCCCTTTAACCAGTTCCTTATCCACCTTACAACTTTCATATTCATCCCCATCTTTTCCAATTTAACTAACAGTTCCCCATGTGGAACCATGTCAAACGCCTTACTGAAATCGAGGTAAATTAGATCTACTGCATTTCCTTTATCTGAGTAATCCGTCACCTTCTCAAGGTATACCTTATATACTCCAGTCTTTCCTGACGTCTATGGTGTATGATGGCTGCAAAATGTGACAGTCACTGTAACGCTTTGTGATTTTATAGCCAAATAAACCAAATTTGCACTGTAGGCTAGAGATTCTAATCTACAGTGGCATGAATCTGGAGTGACTTCACTAAAGCTACTCTGGATTAGCATGGGTTTAACTAAGAGAAGAATTTGTTCCAATATGTGGCCAAAGACCAAAGATAGTCCCGGGAGTTATAAAATGCAACTCACAGCCATGGAGTGAGAACTAAACCAAAACCTTGGTTACAAACAGGAGTGCTCAGTGGTTTAAGCATTGGCTTGCTAAACCCAGGGTTGTGAGTTCCATCCTTGAGGAGGCCATTTGAGGAATGGTCCTACTTCAAGCAGGGAGTTAGACTAGATGACTTCCTGAGGTCCCTTCTAACCCTGATATTCTATGATTCTAACACACACAAACCCCCCTTCCAGCTCTGAATCTCATGGCAAACTCCTGCCTGTAATGGGTCAGAGCAAAACTGTAGATTCAAACACTTCCCAGCTCTTAAATGCAGATCTGCATTTTGCTGCTGGTGAACTCTAGCAGCAATTTCTGTTCATCTGTCAAGGAAAAGCCAGATATGACCATGTACTGATGATAAGGGCAGTTAGGGCCCAATCCTGCAAGTTGCTGAGCAATATCCCTTGTGTCATAACTGTCCTACTCAGATCTGAACCTTAGAGTTCAGAACATGAGAAGCTAGCATGAAACCTCCAAACTTAATTACCAGCTTGGATCTGATATCGCTGCCACCAGCCAGAATTCCAGTGTCTGGCTCACTCTGGTCTCCCCAAAACCTTCCCTGGGGAACCCCCAAGACTCAGATGCCCTGAGTCTCACCCAAAGGGAAATAACCCATTTCCCTTCCCCCTCTTTACCTCCTCCCAGATTTCCCCGCCCTGGGTACTCTAGGAGATCCCCTGCTTCAAGTCCTTGAAACACAAGTACCAAGAGATCAAATCTCTCTCTCCTCTCACCCAGAGGGTATGCAAAGTCAGGCTTAGTAAATCTAACACACAGAGATTTTCTCTTCCCCCCTGTCTTTTTCCTCCCACCAATTCCCTGGTGAGCTGCAGACTCAATCCCCTTGAGCCCCCACTAAAAAAAAAAAAATCCAACAGGTCTTAAAAAGAAAGCTTTATATAAAAAGAAAGAAAAAGACATAAAATGGTCTCTGTATCAAGGTGACAATATACAGGGTCAATTGCTTAAAAGAAAAAATGAATAAACAGCCTTATCCAAAAAGAATACAATTTAACACATTCCAGCAACTACACACATGTAAATACAAAAAAAACAATATAAACCTATTGTCTTACTATCCTTGTACTTATAACTTGGAAACAGAAGATTAGAAAGCCTGGAGATTCCTGTGGTCACTCTCAGAGCCCAGAGGGTCACCGAACCAAGACAAAGAACAAAGAACTCACACCCAAAACTTCCCTCCACCCAGATTTAACAAAGTCTTGTTTCCTGATTGGTCCTCTGGTCAGGTGTTTGGTTCCCTTTGTTAACCCTTTACAGGTAAAAGAACATTAACCCTTAGCTATCTGTTTATGACACCTTGAATTCAATGGAAGCTGTGAGCATGCACTATCTCTCAGTAGATGCTCACCTCCTTGCAAAAGGTATGCACATTTATATGTAAAATCAGTGCAACCTTTAGGTGTTTGACAAGTTCAATGCATGGCCCCTGGTGTTGACCACATCTGGCATATCTGAAATAAATCCTGATACAAAAAACGGAACATGTCAAGAAGCTAAGAATGCAACAAGAGACTGCCAAAGATGGAGGGCAGAGGTGAAGGTCCAGTGTTCTGCATAAGCCCAGTCAATCAAAACACAGGACCTTTTGAAACCACCTCTGTCTACAGCTAGCAGCATAGCCCTTGTGGTAAATCTACAACCCGTCAGAACATATTTTTCCAAAACAGTCTAAATGCCACAATTCCCACTTGGAATGGTCAGACACAGACACTCTGAGATGGAAAACTATGAAGAACTTGTAGGCAGTAACTTGTGACTTCCTTAATCTCCACCACCCCCCATGCAGCATAGCCTAGAGATGAATCACTCAAGAAAGGAACTTTGCGCTTTCACTTTTTAATTAATAAATAATGACAAACTGGGTTCAGATCCAAAACCTCACTAAGTTTTGGGCTGCTCAGGTCCACAAAAGCATAAAATTCAGATACAGACGAAGTTTGGGGATTCAGGTTCAGATTCATAGATAGCCATGAAATTCAGATCCCGCTTTGAATGTTCTTCCAAGGAGGGTCTGGTTCTAGCTGGGCCTATATGTAACAATAAAAATGAGCTTGGTCACTTATTTCATTAAACTTCCATAGTAAAATGGCAAGCTGTTTGAGAGGAGGGTATTTGAATGAAACAAAATAACAAAGGGTGACATAAATGTATGGCTCGATGCTCTTAATTAATGAAAATTCCTCTTTGTGAAAATTAGCTGAATAAATACAATTGTCCTTATTCAAAATTGCATAAATGAGTGCAACAGAAATGAAGTTAGCTAGAGTTGTGCCCTTTGTTTTTATTTGTTTGCCTGCAATACTCAAACTTTTTGGAAAAAATTCAAAATTCTGAACATCCCTGCTCCTTCGCCCCCAATTTTTTTTTTCTAGAAACAGGTTGAACATTTTCCATGAAAATTTTTCTGTGGTTTTCAACTTGTTCTGGTCACAACGTACTGCCCCTCAGCCACCGTGCATTGATCTACAGCAGTCTGTGGGCCTTAAGGTTTCGTATCTTGCCGGTTACCACACAGCTCACTGGTGGGAAATGAAATGAGGACACTAGATGTAACATAGCTCATCAGTGAATGTAACCTGCCAAGCCAGACACATGAGAAGCAGTAGGGGCATAAACATTTTATGAGCCTTTTGCAATGGCTTCAGTGCTCCCTGCTGATTTTCTTTCTAAACATTTCTGTGGAGGTCATCAGAGCAGAACTCCTCTCCAGTCAGCTGGTGTAGCTGTTTTGGGTTGAACGGGAAACAATGGTTTATAAAGAGAACAACTAACTAAAACAAACACTGCTAAAAACATTTGCTAATTGCCCGTTACACATACAGGGCCAAAGATGGTGATGCCAACACAGGTACCCAGTGTCCGTATGTAGGAGAGGAGAACCAGGCACAGATCTGCTGGCCATGCCAGAGGCTGTCCCCTGCCTGCATTTCTCCTGTCCACAAAACCTTTTTCAGCAATGCAGCCCCTGCATAAACACAAGCCCACAGCTGCAGTGAGTGCAAAATCTCTGCCTTCTACTGCTTAATATAATCACACCAGTTCCATTGTCTTCAGGGCCTCCCGTGGTCTTATTATTGTTGCTATTATTCATTATTTGTGTTACCATAGTGCCTAAGAGCCCTATGCCTGGACCAGGACCCCATTGTTCTAGGTGTTGTACAAACAGACCAAAAAGATGGTCCTGCCTCAAAGTGCTTTTCATCTAAGTAAAGCCTTTACTTGGGCTGGACAATTTAGCTCTGGAATAGGGGACAAGAGACACAGGTGTAACTCTGTTAATATTTAAGGGGCTTTTATTTACTGTTGGTATAGAATACAAAATCCTAGACTTAGGCTTTGTGTCATTTGCATGTTCAGCTGAAATCGTAACAAAGCTGCATGGATAAAAGTTGGCCATGCATGCCAAAAAAAGTCAGCTCCAAGAGGAAAAAGGAAGGGCAGATCCAGTCCAAGAAGAAAATTGGCCTATCTCAGAGGGTCCAAGTGCAGAATGTTTACAAAATGCTCATTAAGGGAGAGGGGGTTTGTGAGATAGCAACAGAAAATCTGGTGGACAGCTTACACTACAAGAGATAAGAGAGGCAAGGCTACCATAGGAGAGAGCGTGTTATATCCAATTACTGAGACCTGGTTTGGGAGGGTGTGGGGGGGAGGGAGAGAGCGCGAGCAAGGACTGATCACAAGCTTCAGGCAAGGGCTTCCAAACTTGTCAACTCTGTGACACAAGCTGCACACAACCCAGAGGATAAAATAGCCACTTAGCCCACACGAGAGCTAAATCTTGTTGAGTGCAGCTGGAGGCTAGAGCGGAGGAATGGATACTGTTGCCATTCAGCTGTGGGCAACCCTCTCTCTGTTGGTGCACCTTGCAGCTTGCAGTCCCATCATGAGCTTGGAGCAGACTTCCCTGGAGGAAGATGTGCCCCTCTTTGATGAGCTCCTTTCGGAGCAGGACGGTGTTGATTTCAGCACACTGCTTCAGAACATGAAAAACGAGTTCCTGAAGACGTTGAATCTCTCTGATATTCCCCTGCATGAAACAGCTAAGGTGGAGGCCCCAGAATACATGTTAGAGCTGTACAACAGGTTTGCCACTGATAGGACCTCAATGCCATCTGCAAATATTGTTAGAAGCTTCCAAAATGAAGGTAAGAGCCGTACTTCTTGAAGTGAACTAAGAACGAATGGGCATTGCTTATAACCAGCAAGACACGTGTTTACAATGCGTGGAGCGTGAAGACTGAATTGGGGGGAAAAGGAGTTTACAGCGATTAGATAGAGATGCAGCTGGAGTTAACAAACTAACACGGCATGTGCCCATAATCAACCAGCTCACATTACTTTTCTGATGTAACCTTTCCTCCCATCCTTTGCCTATTATATCTTTGAGACAGTAAGCACTTTGGGGTAGCGGCAATGTCTTTTTTTATGTTTGAATATTATGGGTGTATAATACAAATAAATCATCATCATCCCAGGAAGCATGTGAATCACTTATATGTTACCTTCGTAGGGATCTGATTTTCAAAGTGAGTCAGACGGTAACTGAATTAATGGGAAAAATCCTCTTTCACAACCCACACAATGGTACAAATTCTCCTTTGGGAAGCCCAATTTCTTCATGGATTCCTAACCAAACAGTGAATGACTCTCTAGTAATATATTCCCAATTTAGTCTTCAATGGGTCCCAAGGCTTGGTGTGTGAAGTAAAGTCAGTAGATATATAGAAATATCTGCACCTAGCAGCTCTCTATGATGACTTTTGCTAACCCTTGGTGTTCATTTTTGAGGAAATGAAGTAATTTCTATTTTTCAAAAAAAATTACTAAAAAATGCATAAAATCATGAGTTTAGACGGTTACAAATATCGTGCATTGAAAATTTCCTGCAATGGCTATATAACAAGAGGAATGTAAGGCTCACATACTAGCTGCTGATGATTTCTTTATGCTTTATGCATTATGCATAAGTAACAATGTAGGCTTTCTATTTAAAAGGCTTTTCAACAAATCATTTATGCCCCCGAAACATTCTGTTTGCCAGTAGAACTGAGTTGATTTTTTTCTAACAACTCAGCTTTATGTGTTATAATTCAAATAAAAATGGCTCTTCTGTCATGCCAGTCTCAGTTTTACTGATGAACTCCAAAACTACAAGATAACAAAGCAAACACTGAGGATATGTGACCTAAATTTGACAACTCAGCTAGATGCTCTGACTAGTTATGGGCTAATCTATACCTCATTCAGATATGTGCATTCTTATCCAGCCTCATGTTTCTGGTTTTAAAAGGCTCTGCCTTAAAGTTCAAATCCACTTTAACTGTACATTTCTTCAACATATAGATAACATTTAATTGACTGAGGGCTGGATTGCAAACCACTTATGTGTACTGAAGACGATGGGATGAGTGACTGCCCATGAGCATAGAGAAGGCATTCACAATCTGGCCCTGAAGGAATATGGAATAATGAGTATTGTCCTTTTCTGACACTTGCAATTTTAAGCTGAAAAAGTATCAGGAATATAAATGGACTATAATTGGGCAAGTGAGGGGGAAATCCTATGTGTTTTACTAGTGTAAACCAGCAGTCATCCTTTATTTTTAGTAAATTTAACAATGCACAGTTCTATTAATTTTCGTAAACACAACAGAGGTGCCAAGCATCCTTTTCACCATTACATGAAGTCTGCAATGGCCATGTCAAACTCAGGGTAACTTCCTATCTTCTTGGCAGGTTCCTGTCCTTTCTTCTAGTCCAGAACTACAGGCATAGATTCAGATACTCATATGCTAATACAAATGCTTTCCATATGCACACATATAGTACAGAGGGTTTATTTTAATTCTCTCTCCTTTGTATGTCTAGAAAGTCAATAACAAGTAGGGAACCTGAATTTTATGTCTTATGGGCCTTTTAGTGGTTAAAAATAAAGTGCTTGCAATTATATTGATAAAAGAGATGGAACAGATCACACAATGCAATCTTTATACTTATCTGCTTGTGTTAGTAGAAGACGATAATGGAAATTGAATGGCTGGAAGCAGTAGAACTATATAACGATTGTTCATTAGCAGTTTTAGCTCATGGAGCCATTCAACTCCATTGCAGATATGATTCTAATATGGTCATCACTTAAAAATTTAAATAAACTTTTCTGGGCTAAATCCTCCTCCTTCAGACACCAGTGCATCCTCATTGACACCAGTGAGGAAGTATGGGTAATAGTGAGAGGGGAATTTGACCCTTTGAGTTTTCCTGCTCAGCCAGTCTTGTGGGCAGATGCCCATCCTGACTTATTTTTCTCTCTAATCAGGAAGTGAGACACCCAGTTTCCCATAAGGGCGTGTCCCTAACCCCTTCCAATGAATTATTCATGTCTATCTTCTATGCAGTCAGCTGACTTTTCCCCACCCCAAGACTGTACATATCCCCATGACAGTGGACTTGTTCTCCAGCATCCTGCAGTCTGGAAAGCCCTCGCGGTCACTCTAAGTTCTGGTGCCACTTCCAGTTTTAAAGTGAGTCACGCTCGCTAGACATGCAGTGCTTTCAAACTCCCAACTAAAGTCAATGGAAAGAGAGGACAAACGGGACCTCTCATGTTTGGCCTCTTCGATTTTTTTTTGTTTTTTAAACAACAGATGGGTTTGCAAACATCAGAAAACACTGAAATCCCATTAAAGTCAATGGGGCTACTCATGTGCTGAAGTGCTTTACTAGCTCAGGGCCAATATTTGTAGCTGTGTCAACCAAATGTTTCCATAAATATATCAATCTCACAGTCATAGAAATCAGAGATGTACAGGTTCCATGCAGTCCATCCCCTCCACCCTTGTAGGAAGGTCCACTAAGTCTGTATTTCCTAATCTGGTTGTTATTGATATTAGGGAAATGTAGCAATAAAAACAAACATTTTTCTAAATTTCCTATATGTATGAAGAAATGCAGATGGTGTATGTGTAAACATAGATAGATAGATTAGATTCGATTGTTTGCTTGTTCTACATTTGATTAACTAATACTCTCAAAAGCTCCTAAGTACAGCAGTTTTCTTTTGCTCCTTTCAAGACAGATCCAAAACCTATTGATGTCAAAATAGGAATATTTCCATGGCTTCAGTGGGCTTTGGATCAAGACCTAACTTCCCATTCCTCCTAGTTATAAGCCTAGTTGCATCACCCTAAACAACTTGTCTCTTTCCTTGGTGGTTGCAGTCTTCAGACACTGGTGGAAGCTTATGGTATCATTTGTTTCCATTGGGAGATCTATGTAACACCTCATCAGTAATAGCAGATCAGCAGTAGGGATTTTAATGTGTTGTATCAGATCACCAGTGAAGATACAAATTCACTATATATACCTGAGGAGTGTGGCACTGTAAATAGGATCAATTGAAGGTAAAGGAGATCACACTATTTATGAGGGGATCTACTGGATATTCCATAGAAAGGCAGATCCTTTCTTAATAGACAAAAAGAGAAACAGATATGAATGCAGCCTACTTTTGCTGCAGAAACAGTTTGTGTCATTCTGCCCATCTCCAATCCCCCATGTGTCTTCAGTTGGATATAGTATTCTTCTTCACTTCCTATCCTAAAATCTCGTGTAATGTTGATATTCACATGTTAAACAGCTGTTGTATTTGCACTCCAGAGATGGCTTCATTTCAGTGCTGGGCAAAGAGATTCCTATATACCATAAACATAATGGGTACAATCAGTAAAGACCTTTTATAAAGCACTTCGGCAGCCATGTTGGAAGAAAGAGAGCTATAATTCCAAGTTCATTGCCATTATCATGATCTGACCTTGTTTTCCTTGAAGATCCAATACAAACCATCCACCTCACTGACAACATGAATAAAATTTTGTGTGACAATCCCTTATACCTATTTATTATCATTTTCCTGTAACTGTTCACACTGAAACCAAGGAATACAAAGTATGCAAGGCTGAGT
Source organism: Gopherus evgoodei (assembly GCF_007399415.2). Taxonomy (NCBI): domain Eukaryota; kingdom Metazoa; phylum Chordata; order Testudines; family Testudinidae; genus Gopherus; species Gopherus evgoodei. Next base: position 152,828,777 of record NC_044323.1, read on the forward strand.
TCCATACATGCATATTTCTGCTGGAAATATTTGCAGTTCCAAAGTGTTTATTTATGTTGATCTTTGCCATTTCCAGATCTGACTTCCCACCCTATTGGTGTCACAGGAATCCGGAAATACCCTCTTCTCTTCAATGTCTCCATCCCTCACCATGAAGAGATCACGATGGCAGAGCTGAGACTCTACACACTGGTGGAGCGGGACAGAATACTCTATGATGGGCTGGATAGGAAAGTCACCATTTTTGAACTACTGGAGAACAACCATGCAGGGAGAGAAGGAGAGGAGAGAAAAATGGTGGCACTTGCATCCAGGCAGATCTACGGCACCAACAGTGAGTGGGAGACCTTTGATATCACAGATGCCTTGAGGCACTGGCGTAGATCAGAGTTGACCACTCATAGGCTGGAGGTGCAGATAGAGAGCGGAGAAGGGGAGGAACCAAACGGAGAGGGGAAACTCGATATTGACATCAATTCCGAGGCCAAGCATGTGCCTCTGTTGATCGTGTTCTCAGATGACCTGAGCAATGACAAAAAGGAGGAAAAGCAGGAACTTGACGAAATGATAGACCATGAGCAGCTGCTGGATTTGGAGAACCTGGGCATGGGCAACTTCCACAACGGGCCAGGTGAAGAGGCGCTGCTCCAAATGCGCTCCAACATCATTTATGACTCCACTGCCCGGATCCGGAGGAACGCCAAGGGCAACTACTGCAAAAGGACTTCACTCTATGTCGATTTCAAGGAGATTGGCTGGGATTCCTGGATCATTGCCCCGACGGGATATGAAGCCTATGAGTGCCGTGGAGTGTGCTCCTACCCTTTAACTGAACACGTCACGCCAACTAAACATGCCATTGTCCAGACTTTGGTTCACCTGAAGAATCCTCAGAAAGCTTCCAAAGCCTGCTGTGTGCCTACCAAGCTTGATCCCATCTCCATCCTCTACTTAGACGCAGGAGTGGTTACTTACAAGTTCAAATATGAGGGGATGGCAGTTTCAGAGTGTGGCTGCCGATAGTAGAAAGGAATGCATGCCCCGTGCGTGCACCAGGGGAGTATTTAATAATTCAGTCTGTAAATTTGTACATTTTGCATTTCTTATTTAATAAGGTTATTTAATGAGGTGTGTACAGATAATTGTATGTCATGTCATAGGGAACGGGTAGGTCATACGATTTTACGGAATGTATATTTTGTTCCAGTGCTTGCTTCTTCTGTTTCACTTCTTATGAGAAAAGCTTCCTTCATAAACAAAATAAAGAAGGAAAACCAGATCATAGGGTTGTTGGGGTTTTTTGCCCCAAAATAGACAACCTTAATGCCATGGAATAACATTCATGGATTTTAGTTCTTAAAAAAAATAATTGTTGTGGTCAAGGACAGTGTTTGAAATGCATCCTCACTGCAGGGATTAAAACATGGACTGAATGAACATAATAAAGTGATATGTTACATGCTTTATATTATGGCATATTCTGACAGGTGCATTTCCATCCTTCCCTTCCCCTTACAAGCCCAAGTTAACATTTTATTCTCAGGAATGTTCCTGGATATTTATGCCCTAACTTTTCATTGCATTTCAGTAGAAAACAATTCCTTGCTGATGTGTTTGGAGTTAGTTAAAACAGTTTTGAAGTGATTGTGTTCACATTAAAATTTGCAGTCAGTGAAGCTGTGAACCTGTTGTAATACCCACTTGAGTGTTTGGATTGAATAATTGGCTAAGATTGAGAGATAAAGTCTTTGTCAAATAACCAAGTAAAACATTTTGCAAAATCATCCCATTTGGTGAAAGCTGGTACGTTTCAAAGGGCAAACATCATGGATAGATGCTTAAAGTGAGTTCAGAGCCTAAATTCCATTTCCCAAACAGATGTAAGCACTTGGGGCCAGATTTTCAAAGTACTTAGGTGCCTAAAGATACTGGGATGTTCAAAAGCACCTAAAGGAGTTAGGTGCCTAATTCCCATTGAAATCACTGAGAGTTAGTCTCTAAATTGCTTAGGCATCTACTGGGATTTTCAAAAGTGTCTATCTAGATCTTTAGGTACCTCAATACTTTTGACAATCTGACTCTTTGGAGCAATCACCCCCATTAAGAGTCAGTGGGACTTAGGCTTCTAAGTCATTTAGTTGCTTTTGAAAATTTTACCCTGGCTCTAAAAGCCATTTTAGCAGGGATAGTTTAGCAGTATCCAAAGAGAGGGATGCAGGGGTGGCTCTAGGCATTTTGCCGCCCCAAGCACAGCAGGCAGGCTGCCTTCGGCAGTTTGCCTTCGGGAGGTCCCCAGTCCTGCGGATTTGGCAGCATGCCTGCGGGAGGTCCATCGAAGCCACGGGACCAGCGGACCCTCTGCAGGCATGCCGCCGAAGGCAATCCGCCTGCCGCCCTCGTGGCGACCAGCAGAGTGCCCTCATGGCTTGCCGCCCCAGGCACGCGCTTGGCGTGCTGGTGCCTGAAGCCACCCCTGGAGGGATGGAAGCCATGAAAAGAAAGAACATTTCCCCTCTTCTAACGCCTCTCAACCAAACACTGCCTATCTGCAATGTTAGGTGGGGGCAGTGCTCTGGCAGACTGCCCCTTTGCTATTACACAAAGCAAGAATCTACCATTTGTTTATTATCAAATCCCTTGCATATAGCAGGGCTGCTGACTTTAGATGTAAAATTCCACATTGATGAATGTTGCAATTCAAGGGCCAGGACTTTAGCTGGGCAAAATCTGCATAGTACTTCTATTGAACTCCTCAAAGATACACTGAATTACACCGGCTGGGAGCCTGCTCTCCATTTGGCTAATATGTTGTGTATAACTAAATCTATATAATCCAACTCAAATGGCAAGTAAGACTGTGCTTAGTCCGTTTAAACCTAGGCAGAAAAGGAAATCCCTCCACCCCAACTATGCAGAGAGGATCTTTCCTTTCTGTACGTGTTGAAGTTGTCAATTCATAAAGACACTGCTCCCGCACACACACACACTTAAACTATATATGATGGAGTCACATGCCATGTTTCCGCCACTCTTCTGCAACAAATCATAGTGATAAGAAGGTGTCGGAGCTGAGAAACAATAGGCCCGTCACTTTATTTATATTAAGCTGCAAATTTGTCAGATTCTTGGGGAAGTGTAAGTGACGTTGACTCCCCCAGCCTCCGCCAGAGCCTACTGTACTGTCCTGCATCTGTTCTACACTTTTAAGGCAAAGTTATCTTCACTGGAAGAGATAAGAGACTTGTCTTTGAAAGAACTGACTCTGACACCTCATGGGAATGAACACAAAAGACTTTATCGAGCATCAACTGAAACCAGTTTCACCGCCATCCACGCAAATCCTTCTGTGCTTCCCATTATTTATTGATCTATTTATTGACTGTTCGCCTTTGTAATATAATGTAGAATACAAAATGTTTTATTTTTGTGCTCATATGTATTCCCACTCTGATAAAACCTTGTACTGAACAACTTATATTTTGAGGCCTTCTGTTGAGCATTGCTCCAAAGTGGGTTAGGTTTTTGTTTTGTTTTGTTTTGTTTTTGGTATAGATCTTTGTAAATATAGTACATTATTATCATCTTTCCTGCCTTCAGACAATCCATCATAGTGATTTAAGAAAGCATCTTGGAGAATGCACAATCTTGTCTGATAGATACAAGCTCTATCAAGGATATAATTGCTTTAAGTGCTCTAGCTATGTAGTCTACTGTAAAGTAGTGCAGAGTAGGTGGTACATTTCCAACTAGCAGGTTCAGTCAGTGGAGCAACATTGATTTAGATCAGCTGGGAAAATGACTGTCATTTCCTTATGAACCATTCCACTTTGCAACTTCATAATCTTAACCTTTCATAAATGGCAGGTTAAAAACATGTAATAGATGTGAAATCTTCTTAATACGCTAGCATGAATCATTTCAAGTGAGATCCCCACAAATACCTTTTAATATGGCATGCCCAAAGTATCTGCAGTTCATATGAAGCTAGTACAAACCATTCACCGTGTCAGTGGCATAACAATTATTTTTTGCAATAATCCATCATTTATTTTATCATCTCTTTTCTGCCACAGGCTTGTGTATATTTGTACCCCTTTCCTCTACTGAATAGCATCAGAAAGGCTCAACCGCATAGCCTATGACCTATACTGTTAACAGCTAGTGAAGAATCTCCTTTAGCTTGAGCTCAGGTTGTCGGAGGCTACAAAAGGACATTTGTTCTGTTCCTGCACTTGTCATCATAACGGGGCCATGTGGTAAAATAATGAATTGTCATAGATTTGTTACATTATTGTAAAAAGAGTAAGAAAAGTCTCATTGCCTATGGTATACATGCAGGATAAGGTCCATGGTATGAGTAAAAAAAAATAAATAGAATGTAGGGATCAATTCTGCAAACATTTATGCACAGGAGTAATTTTACCTGTAAGTGAAGTTGCATGTATAAGCATTTACAGGTTCAGTACATAGGCAAGTCAAATTAGCACAGTGGATCATCCAATCTATTATTAATTAACCTTTATACTGCAGTACAACAAATGGCTAAGGTACTAGTAGAGTGTCAGGTTTGCCACAATTCAGAAGCAAATGCTGAAGGCACTTTAGCTACTAGGCTTTGTAGGCACTAACCCTGGCTAGTAGTGGCTGCATCTTGTGTCTGACTGTGGCCAGTCAGAGGAACCCAGGTATCAGAAACCAGGTATCAGAGGAATGTGCAAGAAACTCCCTAATGGCAATTAGTAAGAAAAACCTTATTATGATGTTCTTTGGGAAAACATTGTTAAACCAAAATTTTAATATCTCCTGAACCACACATTTGTGTATGCTCTATATTGTTCATAACCTGAGATTTTAACTGTTCAGAATATTTCCTCTCTTTGTAAGGTTTCTGTTTAAAAAAAGGACATTTGCTTTACTAGAATGACTTCAATCCAGTGCAAAAGATAACTGGGTAACTACAATTTGCTGGTCCATGCATTACAACTACAATATAAATATTGTTGATATTATGACCATGCACGGTGCAGTGGGAGTATGTGGTCTATTTTTTTTAAAAGCGAGTTTTTCTCTGTGCCATTTTAAAATTAATAAATTAAGCCTGATCCTGCAAACATGCTTAACTTAAAGCATGGGCGTTGTCTCCCTGAATTCATACTTTATATTGCAGCATATAGCAATGTTTTGAGGTTCAGGGCCTTAGTTACTAAAAACAATACAATACAAAATTTAATGTTTCACATGCTGTTAACAATAAATCAAATATGAATCCCTTGAAACATTTTCCAGGGCTGGGAAGAGATTAATTATATTAATGAAAAAATATATAATTTATGATTTCTGCTTCTTACATTTTTTACACATTTATTTTTCACTTTAACTAGTAGCTCAAATTGATTTTCTTTTCTTTCCTGACCTGCTTGATGTCAATGTTAATGGACTTTTGACTCTTATTTTTTAAAGCCAAATAAAAAAGAAAAGGTATTCCTAAGAAAATAGCTTCAATTTTGGAGTGTTCTTTTTTTAATAAATTTTGCAAAATATTCCTAAAGTGTTGCACATTACCAAAAGATATATTCTTTGCAAACTACCTACTGCAGCAACCTTTGCTCACATAAACTATCAACTTGAACGGGATTCCTACTTCTGACTGTTTATTGTTTATATTAGAGTAGCACATACCATCTGGTCTACACTTAACATTTAAGTTGCCATAGCTGCAACTCTTGGGGTTGGAATAATCCACACCACTGAGTGCCATAGCTATGTCAAGCTAATCCCTGGGGTAGATGCAGCTAGGTCAACAGAAGAAAGCTGTTGTCGACATAGCTACCGTCACTCGAGAAGGCAGTGTTCCTACAGCAACAGAAAAACCCCTTCCATCGCTATAGGATGCATCTACACTACAGGCTTATGCTGGAGTAGCTACAGCACTGTAGCTATGCTGCTATAGTTCTAGTGATGTAGACATAGCCTTGGGGTCCCAAGCAATTTTAGGTCCCCTTTGTGCTAGGTACTTCTACAAACATATAGTGGCAGACAATCCTTGCCCTGAAGAACTTGCAACCTAAGAAGACAAGACAGACGAAGGATGGGAGGGGAAACAGAAGCACTGAAGTCCAAAGTCACACAGCATGGAATAGTGTAAATCACGTGTTAGTAAGGCTCGCAGATCCGATCGTGGGTTGTAGAGTTCTGCTCTCAGATCAACACACGTGGTTCTGAGTGAATTTGAACCTCTGAGAGTTTTATTTTCCCCTGGGGAAAAGATTCAGCATTTGTGGCCAGCTCAGATACGCCGCTAAAAGTTTTGATGTTTCTCCAAACTATCTACATCTCTTGGGTCTGCAAAACTGGACTAGAAATTGCCCCCAAAATAAACTTTCCCATGTGGTTTTCTTGCACTACCCCTTCTAGGCCTGGCTGAAGATAACAGAACCCAGGAGTCCTGATTCATGGTTCCATGCTCTCTCCACTAGATCACAGCCCATCTCATGGTTTCTTGGCACTTTGCAGATCCGGTCATACCCAGGCTCTGAAACTGTACCCTAACTTGGTAGCTCAGAATCTTCTTCTCCTGCACCATTGCCCCCAACTCTGTATAACCCTAGCCCCTGAGATTGTGAGCAGTCTGAAGTGGTTTGCTGAGCCAGTAGGGCAGGCAAAGCTGCATGAGAAAACCACACAATGAACTGGCAGCAGATCAGAGCACTCTCTCTCCCAGGCTGTGGCTGGTTGTTGTGTGAGAGGAAACTGGCCATAGGTGCTGACTCCGTGGGTGCTCCCGGGGCTGGAGCACCCACGGGGAAAAAAAAATCGGCCCCGCTGATCAGCTCTTTCCCCTCCTCACCTCAGCGCCTCCTGCCCACTGGGATCAGCTGTTCAGCAGAGGGTAGGAGGCACTGTGGGGGAAGGACGGAGCGAGGGCAGGGACCACTCAGAGGAGGGGCAGAATGGGGTGGGAAGAGGCAGGGCAGGATGGGTCCTCGGGGGAAAGGATGTGGAGGGAGCGGGACCTGGAGCAGAGGAGGGGTCAAGCACCCCTGCAGAAATTAGAAAGTCGGCACCTATGAACTGGGCTCTGACTCCCAGCAAATCACACCCTCTTATTCCTGGTCATCACCTTCCCCCCACTACCAGGGCTGGCCTTAGACGAAATGGCGCAGCAGGTGAGGATTGTCTTCGGCACTCCTCCCCCTCCATTCATTAAATGTTTGAATACCTTAATTTTTATTTCATGCATGATTTGCATGCATGATTTCTCCCTGTCATATAAGACAATGAATTTGCATGCTAGGATCTGTTAATCTGTACTTCTACCTCACTGACTGACTGGCGACACCTCAGCCCTTATATACCTGTGAGGACATTCTAGGTTTGAGGAAAACATAGTTCTCAGAAAGTCTGGAAGTTTCCACAAGATTCTACAAAGGCCCAGAACATTCTAGGTGGTTAGTGAAAAATGAATCCACACACAGAATAGCTGAAACATGTGACTTCAAAAGTTCTATTTTCCCTTTTGTAGCTAACCACAAAAACAGCCCCCTGAGTCCAGCGCCACCAAGCCCTGCACCCCCAGCGGTTGCCTGAGTTGCCTGCCCCTAAATCTAGTCTCTGTGGTGCCCTGGTTCATCTTTGAAACCCCTCATGGCTCTTTTTAAATCTGAGGCAGAGAGAGAGCCAGTTGCTCCAGTTTTAGGTCCTTGATGTGGCTGGCTGTGCGGGGAGGTCAGGATGCCCCCAGGAAGAGTGGAATTAAGGAATCTGGCCTGCAGCAGCCATCTGTGAAGCAAGAGGTGGCCATGAGGTAACTGTACCCAGATTTGGGATTAGCCCTTGGTTGGAGATGTGAGCCCGGGCAAGGGGAATTTGTCTCTGAAAACCCCTCACAGAGCCAGCTCTCTGACACTCAGATCTGAGGGAAAAACAGAAGATGACTTCAGGTAAGGACACGTTGCACTTTTATAACGCCCTGGGTAGCACTTCACAAACAGGGACTCACTGGCCTTCACCACCCTCTGGGCTGATAACTAATATCATTGCCTCTGTTTTGCAGACAGGCAAAATAAGGCAAAGAGAAGCTAAGGCCCAAACATTTCAAACCTGGCAGCTTCTAATTCTAGGTGCCCAAATTGAGGTCTACTGATGCCAGCGGGAAGCCGTGGGTGTTCAGACCCTCTGCTGATCAAGCCTTATGTTTCTTTAGCGGGTCACCCAAAAACTGAGGCCTTTTCAAAATGTTGTTCCTAAGTGATTTGCCCAAAGTCATGCACTCAGAAGGCAGAGACAGGAGTAGAACCCCAGAGCCCTGACTCCTGCTTCCAGCACTAAACAACACTTCTCAGGGTGAACAGAGATCCACCTGAGTGCTCTGCCTATGTGAAAGAGGGGATTTAAGCTGGAATTTTCAAAGGAGTCATGAAAATCAGAGGGGGTTGTGTGCTAATTTCTCCATGCCCCTTTGAAAAATCCAGCCTTAGCCACCAATAAAAGAAAAGATACAATGAAGCATTTTCTGTACACAACACTAAGTTAAATCCTCGCTACGCCCTCATAAAAAATGATTTTCTAGCACTTATAACATTTGCTCCAAGTGTTTGAAAAACTACAGCCCAATGTTAATTTAAACTTCCTTAGGACCCAGTTCAGCATTTGGGGAGCAAGCATGTTTAATAGGATGGGAACTGTGTTGATGCTGGGTTGCTTACTATGTCGGGAAAAAAAGCCAGAACAAAAACCAGCCTGAGATAGAGGTTTTGTTTATACTGCTGACCCATCTGTCTTCATTAATGCGCTATTTACAGGAAAAGTTAAAAAACCGGCTTCTGCTCCTTCTTTAGCTGCAACAGCAAGAAAAAGAGGCAAAAGGGTTTGTTTGCCCCCAAACTAAAAATGGAAATGCTTATCAGAACCTCTAGGAAGGAGATGTTTATTATAGAAATTTTATTATTGTTGGTTACTAGAGTTGGACTCAGCCATTTCAGCCAGAATTTGTTCATTTCTAGACACAGAAGCCTAGATCCTCAAAGGTGCCTAGTTCCTAATGAAATTAATGGGAGTTAAGCACCGGAATACTTTTGAGGGGCAGTGCTTAATTTGTGCCAGGACTTGCCAGAGCTTAGCCCCGGCACCTATAAGCCCGGGAGTTCATCGCCCCACCATCTCTGGGCTTGCTGCATCAGTTATGAAAGTAAAAAAATGTCTTGAGTCCTGGCACCTCTTTCATTACAAATGAAGTGCTGCAGAGGGGTTTAGGAAGGGTGGGTGCCCAAGTGAATATTTTGCTCTCCTCACTCTGAAACAACAGCACCTCCAGCATTCTTACAAACAGCAGATCTCTGGCAGTGAAATGGAAGCACTGATGAGCCCTGAGCTTGGCCTTGCTTCATTAAGCAAAATGTTGTTCATACTTCACATCAGTTTACAGGATTACATAACAGGGTTGCCTGCAGCTGCAAGGGAGTGGACTTGGTGACCCAAGAGGTCTCGTCCAGTCCTATGTAACTAACATGAGGTAAAACTCTAGGGTAGTTTTTGCACAAGTTAACAGGTTGAGGTAAACCCTAAGCTCTCCCACAGTCTTTACCATTGACCTACTAACTTGTGTCAGAACTACAAACTGCCTTGTCTTCACTAGGGTTTTCCTCATGTTAGTTATCATGTATTAACGAACACCAGGTAAGCCCACACCTTCACATATCACTATGTGAGATATTTCCCCTGTTTTCAGACTTTCCTTAATACTAGCTTAATGGAAGGGGTAGGGCCACTGCCAGAATTTTGCTAAGGAGGAGGCAGAGGTTATCTGTCTGGCTGCTCCAATTTTGAGTTACATGACAAATCCATGCACCAAGTCACAAAGCTACTCACCGAAGCTTGGCCCACCTGCCCATCCATCATGACATGGGGCGGGGTGGGCCCGGCAAATCTGAGTAAGCTGTGTTGTGACTTGGCTCACAGGGTCACATCATCACTTATGTAAATTTGGCCCAGCCATGCCTCTATCATCTAGTCAGGCGCTTCCTCCACCGCCTCCCTGACAAATGCAGAAGGAGGGTTTAGTGATTAGGGTACAAGCCTAGGAATTTCACTATAAGCTAGAAATTGCTTTAGTGTCTAATTTCTGTAAAGGTCTAAGATACATCCCTATTCATACTTCATTCCTGAGTCATACTGATCAGCCTCCTTTTCAATGTTTTAGAGGCTTCGCTGCTCCTTTGATTGCCTTTTCTTTCTAGTAAACAAAGGAACTGTGAAGGTTAACCCAGTAATTAATGGAGCTGCAATAAAGGAAATGATAGGAAAGGAATGGATTTCCTTGGCACAAAACAATGCTTCCTTAAAAGAATGACTTTTTTTCTCCAGGTTCCAGAAGAACTGTGGTTTCTCAGCACTGGGATACTAAGATGAGGCAAAGCCTGAGACACAGCCAGTGGGGAGATTTCTCCTTTACTTCAGTGAGTTTTAGATCAGGCTGAGATCCTTTCAAACTAAAATCATTTTGCTCAGTTTTTAGGAAGCAAAAGGATGTGGATAATCATAGAATCCTAAAAATATGGGGCTGGAAGGAACCGCAGGAGGTCAACTTGTCCATTGCCCTGCTACAGGACCAAGTATACTTAGAAAATAAAAATCTACTGCAGATGTCATGTTGGGCACATTATCAGCAACAGAGATCAAACCTGGGAATCTTAAACATCAGCCTCTATTGCTGGAACTAGAAGACCCAGCTCTTACGAGTTTTAAAGGAGTATTAAGCCTGATTTTTCCATCACATACTCTCATTTTTTAATGGTCATGACTCGCCTGAATTCAACTGAGTTACTTCAGTCTCAGCCAGAGGAGAATTGGGGCCTAGGTCTCTTCTTTAGACAGAGAGAAAGGACTCTCATCACCTCATTAACTGTTGCTGCAATTCATGCTGCTCTGGATGCAGATGATCTCACACCAAGGCAATAGCATCTCATGAGTACAGAGAAGTTTATGAGCCTTTAGATCTCATTGTAAACAAAAAAAAATCCTTTTTTAAAAAAGTTCTCCTTTGACAAGTGGCCAGTGTGGACAGTTTTGATGTCTTTCACCAGTGTAGCAGCTGGACACTCTGTGTTGTGAATCAAACCTTAGCTTACCCTGATCATGCCCTTTTGCTGCTTAATATGATACATTTCAGTGCTGGTGTGTTGATTGAAAAGGTGGGGTTTGACTATAGGACGTAAAGGCAGCGTGTCAGTGGAGGTGTTCCATTGACTTCCTTTGAGCCACTCCTCACATCCACCAGTGTCAGACCCAGATTCAGTATTGCATTTAGGCATGTGCTTACATCACACTGAATGGGACTTAAGCACATTCTTAAAAATAAGCAAGTGCTTTGCTGAATCAGGGCTCACATAAGTAAGAGAAGAATCAGACCAGGGGCAGCTCCAGGCCCCAGCACGCCAAGCCCGTGCCTGGAGCAGCAAGCCACGGGGGGCGCTTTGCTGGTGCTGCAAGGGCGGCAGGCAGGCTGCCTTCTGTAGCTTGCCTGAGGAGGGTCCGCTGGTTCCACGGCTTCGGTGGACCTCCCGCAGGCCTGCCTGTGGGATGTCCACCGAAGCCGCGGGACCAGCGGACCCTCCACAGGCAAACCACCGGAGGCAGCCTGCCTGCCATGCTTGGGGCGGCAAAATCCCTAGAGCCGCCCCTGAATCAGACACATGGTTTCTCAGGGCTGTCGATGACTCTGAACTACTATATTACCTTGAAGATTACTTAACACCGGATCTCGTTGAATTCATTGAGTAGGTAGCAAATATTCCTTGAACCAAATGTGACCTGCAAATATCTTAACAGGGCTATGCTACTAGCAATTTTTCTCTCTCTAAGTTCTTTGAATACATTAGAAACAAACAGACATATCAGGAGTCAGTTAGATGTTTGAGTGCCAGGCATGGAAAGTCAACATCAGATAAAGGAGGCATTGTTGAGATCTTAGATGATTTCTTTGCTTTAGAATTTCGCTTTATAAATGAAGTGGAAGGCGACATCCAAGGAACGTGGGTAACATTTCCTTAACGAAAATGAAAAAAGGAACTCTGGTTTTTGAGGAAGTTCTATAGCATTGTTTCTCAAACTGGCATCTCCGCTTGTGTAGGAAAAGTCCCTGGCAGGCCAGGCCGGTTTGTTTACCTGCCCCATCTGCAGGTCCGGCCGATCGTGGCTCCTACTGGCTGCGGTTCACTGCTGCAGGCCAATGGGGGCTACTGGAAGTGGCGGCCAGTAAGTCACTCAGCCCGCGCTGCTTCCAGCAGCTCCCATTGGCTTGGAGCAGCGAACTGCGACCAGTGGGAGCTGCGATCGGCCAGACCTGAGGACAGGACAGGTAAACACTGGCTCAGCCCACCAGAGGCTTTCCCTGCACAAGCAGCGACCCCAGTTTGAGAAACACTTTTCTATAGCCTGTGTCAGGCAGGATGTCAGACTAGATGATCACAGTGGTCCCTTCTGGCCTTGAAATCCATTAATTTATGAAAGCCTCCAAACCTTTGCATGGTCTTTCAAACTATACTCGCCCAGTGCTGCAAATGTTGGACTTAGATTCTAAGGTTAACTAAGGACTTACTTTTAAGATGATCAAGTTAACTATCCCTAGATGTGTGTGTAGCCATAAGAATGCCAGCTATGTTCTGTGATAGTGACATTTATATCATGTGGACTAGATAAATGTCAAAACCAAACCTCTTTCTCAATCATTATTATTTCTTCATGTCTTGGGTCAGTGTGCTCAGTGCTGAACAGACAGAGGCAGAAGTTTGACAAAAATAAACCACCAAATCAGTTGATTGAATGCCTCCGAGGACTTGACAGAATGTGGAAGGCTGCTGGCTTGAATCTCGCTCGGGCTGATGGTGCCTAAAAGTTATTTCCATCTAATGTCTGACTAGTCAGTAACCTGGGAGCTGATAATCTCAGTCCAGTTCCTAGTGAATAGGTGCCCCCCTTCACAAGTGATACTATCTTAGTCAAGAAGTCCTGGAGTGCCTGGGCATAGAAATTGAGTTAACCCCTCGCTCTTTCTAGTTTGTCCCTCCAGTGCACAGCTGCTTGAACTATATTAATGAAAGGCTACTCTTTGCGTTGCTTTGGTGTCTGGTCTGTGGAGAGCTGAGGGGGAAATCTCAGTCTCTAGGGGCAGTCAAAATGAGAATCTTTCACCCGCAGTGCATTCATTTTTAAAATCCTGCAGGTTAACTAGCTCACTCCTTTATCCAGCAGAAAGGACTTACAAACACAGATGCCATGGATTTATTCCTGCAGACAAACTCCTACTTGTGTCGAGGGATTTCCTGGCACTTTTGTCTGCATCAGGATTTCAGGATCAAGAGTTATATAGGCCTTGTCCATTTTATGCATGTGCACGTACGCACACACACATTATTTTATTGATAATTATTATCATTTAGCACTTTAAAAATCATTGATACGTAAAGTGTAAACTCTTTGGGGCAAGGACTGTCTTTCTGTTCTGCACTTGTACAGCCCCTAGCATAGTGGGGTCCATGATGGGGGCTGCTAGATGCTACTGAAATACAAATCAGAACCATTACAGCTCCTTTCAAGGGAGTTCCTGGCACTTGTGTCTGCAAAAGGAATTCAGGATCAGGCGATGTATGGATCCAGCACATTATATGAGTTGCCATTGACACAGAGATCTAGGCTGCTTGGCTTTTTTCTTTGGTACTCCCAAACAATGTCAATTAGCTGTGTGCTGATGAAGCTAACCAGGATGCAAGCTTAAGCTGGTGTTGAAAAGATATGCGTTGCGTTAAGTGAGATGGTTTTAAACACAGGGTGGTCTCTGAAAGCAAGTACAGTAGTTCACTAGCAACCACAGCTAAACAACAACCCCATTGTCCATAGCGCTCAGGTTTATGTTGGCTTTGCTGTAGCAACTCCTTATCTTTTTGGAGATTAGAATATTTTAGATCAGGAGTTGCGAGATTTGGTGGGATCCATTTTCTGAGCTGCCGCTGCAGGCTGATCAGGCAAAGTCGAAATACGAAGCTTCAGGAGACAGCGGTAATGCTCAGATAATGAGGATATTCAACTAGCTGCTAAGGTGAATGCCATTTACTGAACATCAGACAGAATACTCAGCCAAGGGCAGTTCTGCTCCCTAAAGTTTAAGCCACCTATGCTGAAAACAGAGTGATCGTCATACCCCAGCAATAAATGGGACCATTTATCATTTTTGCAATCAATTGTTCACAGAGGGCAACCATGCCAGTGTAATTGCCAGTGATTATCCATTCCCAGGGATTATAACTTTATCTGTGTGCCCACCTCTTCCTGTTCAAGTCTCCCTGGCCTCACCATCACTGGACACTGAAATGCTCTAGTCTTCAGCCTCATGAAATCCAAATTGCACTGCCAGGCAGTGTGAAAGCAGGGAGAAGGGGGTGAGCCCAGACTCCAGCAGAAAATTGGAACAAAATCAGACCTATATGAGAAATAAACAAGATGACATGACATGAGAGCAGAGTGCAAAGTTGTGACGGGCATGTTTCTGGGGCTGACATACATAAGTAGCTCAGCAACTGCCTCAGATGAAGGCCAAAGATGGACTATCCTTTATGCCTTCCTACCACATGCTCTGAGGGCTTCTCTCCACACAGAAGTTGCAGCAGTTTAACTTAAATTGGTTTAAAAGCCGATTTAGCTAAACAGATGTAAAGCCCAATGTGGATACATTTATATCAGTTTTAATCTGGTATACATTGATTTAATTGCGGTTGTTACAGGTAGAAGCTAAACTGACAGAATCCATGTTTGAAGCAATTTAAGTGTGTCCACACATCAAGTTGCTTTGGTTCCATGCAATGGTTTTAAAATAACATCTTCAGTTAAACCAGTGTCTACCCAGCATTTCTTTTCCTTCTTCCCTCTAGGTTATACCAGTTTACACCATGTCTCACTGCCTTGTCACTCACCAAGGTATAGCTTCCAAGCTCTGAATTTGCCCCAATAGTATTGATTGCATGTATATTTCCTAGGCTTCAGAACTCTTCTGGTTTCCTATTTCATCCCTAATTAGGATGTCAAAGATAAACAGTGCCCTCTGAGCAAGGACCTTGCCCCCTGTTAATGGCAGGACTGGGAAGGCACAGGGAATGAGCCATGCTTTGTGAAATGTAACCCATGGAAACCCCTTCTCTACGTGGGCTGCAGCACACATTCCTCTGTGACATTGTTCAGGGCACTGTGTGTAACACTAATGAGCTTCAAAACAGGCAAACAATTTAGACAGAGAGCTCGGCATACTCCCCAGAGATGCATTAACCCCTGCACTTTATTCATGATGCAGCATCATACTAATATTTGAGGCACAGACGTCATCCCAATAGGATCCTGCTGCATGTCATGAGCCACACATTTAGAATTCACTCACCATTGGAACATAGTCACCTCTGGGATTGATGGGAAGTAGGTAGAGTACTGAGTAGTCGCGGAAGCAAGAACAGATTTGGGTTATGGATACAATGACTAAGGATATATAGTAGACAGAATGCCCCTGAATGAAGTCTCACCTGAAAGACCCATTCCCAATGGTGCTCAGTTCAACTGACTCTACAAGGATTTCAGTGTAAATTGCTAACAGTCAGAGTAATTAACCAGTGGCACAATTTACCAAGGGTCGTGGTGGATTCTCCATCACTGGCCATTTTAAAATCAAGTTTGGATATTTTTCTAAAAGCTCTGCTCTAGGAATTATTTTGGGGGCATTCTGTGCTATACAGGAGGTCAGAGTAGATGACCACAATGGTCCCTTCTGGCCTAGGAATCTATCAATCTATGAGCTTGTGGGTCTAAGGAGTTTAGCTTTTATATACCACAGGGCTGGGCCACAAAGCCACCCATCCCTCAGCATGGCAAACTAAGGGGAAGCTCTATTTAAATGCCACTTAAAGAACAAGGGTTTGATTCAGTCCCTACAAACCTGGATAGCCAGTGGAACACAAGCTGTGGTATCCCAGAGACAGTAATGGAATGATGGAACTCTCATGCTGTTGGGACTGGGCAGAACAACCTCATCAGTATGTGGAGCAGAGATGGATTGATCCAGTATGTCTACTGGACAGCCACCTCCAGTGAGATGCCAATGGATTTTATGGCTGCTTTCCCTTAGAGAAAAGCTACAAAGCAGTGCAGGTGCCTCCTTGGGTGTGAATTGACACTACTAGGGCTAGATCCAGCCCTGTGAATGTGAATTATAGTCATGTCTTCAAGGTGGTCTATGGTGAATACTTGCTTGCTGATTGACATTTCCCAGCATATATAACTTTGACAAATATGTATATTTCATAAGCATTTTTGAGATAGAACAGTGATCATACACAAAGGCTCATGAATGTTTATGTCTAACTGAATAAACACTAATATAATGAAGAGGCTGATTTGGTTAGTTTTTTCCCCTCCCCAATGGTCATTTTCTCTCTGCTCAAGGCAGATAAGCAGCTATTCAGCATCATCTGGCCTTTGTGCTGCCCCTTAGTTAATGGGTAACCTGGCAGAGCATTTTTGTGGTCAAAGGGGCCATTGGTACCAGAGCTGGCAGCCTCCTGCCTCTATTCCTCAGCCAATTGATCTGTGGGGGCAGGAGGAGGTCAGGATTATATGAAGACCACCAAAGTCTAATCAGAGCAGGTAGTTTAGAATCCAGGATTCCTAGGTTCTTTTCTGGAGCTATTCCGTACTAGCTCTGTAACTTTGGACAAGTTGTTTAGATTTAAATTTTCAGCAGAGTTTTGTGTATCTCGGTTTTTGGGAGGCCAATTTAAGACACTAGAGCTAGATATTGAGAGGCACTGAGCAAACATCTAGTCAATTGGCCTTGTAGATATTCAGCACTAACGAAAATCAGCCCATGGTGTCTCCATTTGAACACCAAAACATGGAAACTAGTGTTTCCTAGTGTGATACAGTATGGCCAGAGGGCAGCAGGAGAGGGTTAGAAGGAAGCCTTATTCCCTGTAGAGGGAAGAAAGTTTGCTATAGATTAATTAAAGCACCTGAAGCCAATCAGAGCACCTGAAGCCAGTCACCTGATAAAACCCCCCTGCTTCAACCAAACAGGTGAAGATGTTGGAGCAGAGAGCAGTTTGGAGGAGTTGGAGCAGAGTGGATTGGTGTTGGAGCAGAGAACAGTTTGGAGGGAAGCAGAGGAAAGTTTGGAGAAGTGCTGCGGTGAGCTAAGAAGACCAAGACCCTAGGTAAAGGGATACCTGGCTTGTGCAGAGGGAGGGCAGGAAGCCCCCACAAGCTGAAGGGTAGGAGAGGAAAGTAGCCCAGGGGAAGGAACCGCTAGTTCAAGTGGTTTACCACTATCCCTAGGGCCCCTGGGCTGGGACCCGGAGTAGAGGGTGGACTCGGGTCCCTCCCTCTCTACTCCCCGCCTCTAGGACATTAGTGGGGCAGTTAATATCCCAGTTCAGGGGCAAGAAACGGCACCCTGAACACTCACCCCCCCAAGAAGAGAAAGCACAAGACCCATCATAGTAGTGCCAGCAATTTGCCACACTTGGTGTCAAAAGGGGGATCTATGCGCTGGGGACTTAAACCAGGGTTAGCCAAGACCCTTCCATCCTTAAGATGGATGCTGTGGTGAAGGCCCTAATACAAGCCACCATGGCTCAGCAGGAGGCTGCCCGGGTCCAAGTAACAACCCAACAGCAGGTGACTCAGATACAGCAGGAGACTAATCATCTGCTGATGAGTCAGGCTGCCCAGGCTTGAGCTCTGCTGCAAGAGCTGGTGAACCAGATGAAGGCCCTTATGGAGCTGAACCTCAACTGTGAAGGGACCAGGCCCATATGGGCCAGCCATTGCCTATAGAAAATGACACGGGAGGATGATGTGGAGGCATACTTCCTGGCTTTTGAAAGAGCAGCCCTGCGGGAGGCCTGGCCCTGAGATCAGTGGTCTGGTATCCTTGTCCCGTTCCTGTGTGGGGAGGCCCAGAAGGTCTACTACAATATGGCCGCAGAGACTGCAGCAGAGTACCCCAGCTGAAGGCAGAGATCCTGGCCAGATCCGGAGTAACAATGGCATTGTGAGCCCAGAAGTTCCATGAGTGGCAGTATACGGAGCACAAGAGACCCCGTCTGCAATTGTTTGACCTGATCCACCTGACCCGGAAATGGCTGTGCCCTGAGGCCCTCAGCTCTGAGAAGATGATGGAGCTCCTGGTACTGGACCGATATGTGAGGGGGCTACCACCACGCCTCCAGGATTGGGTTGGCCAGAATGACCTCTGCACTTATGATGAGTTGGTCTCCCTTGTGGAAAGACAGCTGGCAGCCCGTGAACTGTTCCAGACCCCAGGCAGGGAGACACAGCAATCCAGGAAGCCAACCCTAAACCCAAGGCCCTGGACTGTCGAGAACTACAGGAGAATTGTAACGGGGAGGAAAGACACCAAGGAATGGCCCGAGGCCAAGGAGGGACCTGGAGGTTTGGGAAGAGAGGGTTGGGGGGGCCGACCAAATAGCCCCAGGCAGAGGGTGGCAACTGCAATAAGGGGGCAGTGTTACGAGTGTGGAGAATTGGGGCATATAGCAGCCCCAACAGGGAAGAGCCTATGCAGTGTGATTTGGGGGACCACGGGGAGCAATGTGTCCTAATCGGCTTGGTAGGGGTCACAATGACCTCGCATGGGTATATAAGATCAGTAAAAATGAATGGTATTAAGACCATAGCATTAATAAATTCTGGGAGTGCTGTCACACTGGTCTCAGGGAAGTTGGTGGGGCGAGACCAGCTTACCCGGGCCAAAAACATAGGGGTAACATTCGTTCATGGCACCACAAATTTCTACCCCACAATCCCAGTATGGATTGAGATCCAGGGGAATATTAACAAGTCACTGCAGGGGTGGTCCCCAGGCTCCCCTACCCTGTCTTAACTGGTAAGGACTTCCCTGGGTTTGAGAGCTTACTCCACCCAGTAGAGCCAGGGGAGGGTAGCAACCCCCGGGCTGAGATGGAGGCACCTACAGATAGCCTCACCCCAACGTTTGTCGAATTTGCCCCAGAGTTATTCTCATTCCCTGGGAAACCCCGAAAGTCTAGGAGGGAAAGAAGGGCAGATAAAAGATTGGGGACCAGAATTCTAGCAGAGAACCAAAAAACCTCCCTTGTAGGTAGGCGAACCCGTTCAGGAGGCCAGGAAATAATTCAGGACAATGAGGCCTCGGAGGCGGTTCCTAGCCCAAGTAGGAGCAACCCAGGGAGCGGAGTAGAAATAGGCCCCCTAGAATTAGGTCAGATCGGTACCGCACGTGAGAATTTCGGGCAGGACAAGACAATGACCTGCTATATGTGAATGTGAGGGAGGAGATAGTGGAAGTAAATGGCGTACCCATGGAAGGAAAGATCAAAGGCCCAAGGCCATATATGTGTTCAAATGCAATCTATTGTACAGGACAGAGCAAATACGAGGGGAAGAAGTAGAGCAACTCTTAGTCCCACGGAAACACACAAGGGCAGTACTAGAGTTAGCTCAAAGTCATCTATTTGGAGGACATCTAGGAGTAGACAAGACACTGGATTGAGTCCTAAGAAGGTTTTATTGGCCACGAATATGCACAGAGGTCCAGCGCTATTTTGCCTCCTGCTTTGAATGCCACTTGCATAGCCCCCAACCTTACTTGCGGGCCTGTAGCAAGGCGGTGGGATACCCCACAGGGGACGGACCTCCCCTGATACCAACGTAGGTGGGGCCACTGGGTCCTGCGCCCACTCTTCAGAGGTCATGGCGCAGACCTAGAAGTATAAAAGCTCACCTGCAGAGCTCAGTTGAGAACCAGCCACCTCAGAGACCAGACGTCTGAGGGCGAGCTCCCTCTTGGGAGACAGCAGCAGCCCGCAGCCGGCCTGAGCCCGCACCCGGCCAGCCAAGCCTATCCCTTCCTAGCTACCCCGAGGAGGAGCCAAGCCTATCCCTTCCTAGCTATCCCGAGGAGGAGCCGAGCCTGCCCTGTGCCAGCTACCCCAAGGAGGAGCGAGCCTGCCCTTCGCCGCGTATCCAGAGGAGCCGATGGTGATCGAGACAGCCGAGGACGCTAGCACGACCCAGGTACCCTACGAGGGGGAGTGTGGAAGTAGCCCGGGGGCAGCCGACCCCAGTCTGGCTGCAACACTGCCAGAGCCTATGTCAGTGTGTTGCAGCCAGGATCCCCACTGACAGCAGCGAGTTTCTGCCACTGCTAGGGCCCCGGACTGGAACGCAGTGGAGTGGGAGGGCCTGCATCCCCCCCGTCACCCACTCCTTGGGTGGCAGACTCCCCCTTTTCCCTGGCCTGGAGAGGCTAGGACCTCCTGCTAACTGACTATTGACTCAGTCCCTGCTTAAAGGCCTGAGTCTCTATTTGCTTGCTGCCCTGCCCTGACCTAGGGCCTGGGCTGTTATTGAACTGCTGACTCAGCCCTGCCGACGGGTCTGAGTCCCTGACGGTTTGCTTGTTGCCCCGCCCTGATCCAGGGCTTGCGCTGCTATTTGGACTCTTGACTCAGTCCCCGCTTAAAGGCTTAAGTCTCTGACTGTTTGCTGGCTGCCCCACCCTGACCTAGGGCCTGGGCCACCATTTGACTATTGACTCAGCCCCCGCTCCAAGGGCCTGAGCCCCTAACCGAGTGTGCGTTACTCCCCACAACTGCAGAGCCAACAACCGGCGAACTAGAGCAAGGCGGTGGGATACCCCACAGCCCCACTGAGGGACAAATCACGGCAAAGCCACACTACACGTGGTACTAGAAGTGGGGACTTTGCCCAGAATGTGGGCACGAGCCCTTGACCCCTGTGAGAAAGGGTCTGGGGGAGAGCGATCCCCCATAGGAGACATGGATTTGGCCAAGCTCTTCACATTCCTGACGGAGAGCCAGGAGCAGCAGCAGGCTGCCCAGCTCCAACAGCAACAACAGCTTGTCGAGTAGCTGGGAGCCCAGCTGCAGCAGCTGATCCAGGACTTGACAGAGCAGAACCAAGAATTCCAGCAGCAATGTTTGCAGCAGCTGAAGACGACGCTCCCTCGCCCCATGGAGCCCCAGCCGAAGGGCACGGACGGGGCTCCCCGACTCACCCCGCCCGTAAGGCTGACCAAGATGGGATCACTGGATGACCCCGAAGCCTTCTTGGTGACTTTCGAGAGGGTAGCACACGTTGCCGGGTGGGCGCCAGACCAGTGGGCCACCCTCCTGGCCCCATACTTGGCGGAGACGGTCCAAACTGTGTACCGGGGGTTATCCACAGAGGATGCCCAGGACTATAGCTGGGTGAAGGAGGCGATTTTAGATGCCTTAGACGTCAGTCCGGAAACCTTCCGGCAGCGGTTCCAGGGACTGTTCTACAATGCGGGCGCCTGACTCCAGTTGGTGGCTCAGGAGCTGAGAGACCTGTGTAAGCGGTGGCTACAACCCGACAGGCTGAACCTTGAAGAGCTCACTGAGCAAATCATCCTAGAGCAGTTCCTCCACATCCTCCTGTCGCGGTGAAGGGCTTGGGTCCTCCGTCACCAGCCCCCAATGGTAGTGGCCGCCGTCACCCTCATGGAGAACTTCCTTGCGGCAGACACCCCAGTCGGGCCAGTTACGCGGGGCCACCCTCCAGGGCTTGACCCAACCCCAAAAGACGAGTGAGCACCCGGGTCAAACCATGGTATCCCCCATGGAGTCAGGATCCCCAGAATCAATGTCCTGAGGGCCCCACTCGGCAAACCCCTACAGGCCCCGAGTCCGGGACTGGTCACGCCCCACAAAGTCCCCCTACAAGCCAGAGGGGAGGTTCGGCCCGGCCCAGAAGACCTGAAATTGGGTCCTGTTTCTCCTGCAGGAAGCATGAGCACCACCAATGGGACTGCACTGAGATGGACTGCAGCTTTGGGCACGTTTGCGCCTGAGAAAACCGGGCCCGACCCCCGCAGGCAGCCAAACTCACCGTGCCCGTAGTTGTCGGGGACTGCCAGATGCGGGCCCTGGTTGACTCTGGCTGTGGTCAGACTCTAGTCCTCCAAAGCCTAGGCTTCCCGGAAGACCCTCAGTTGGGAACCATCCAGTTGCAATGCATACATGATGACATTCGACCTTACGCCAGTGCCCAAGTCCCACTTACCGTGGATGGAGTCACGCGAACCAAAGTGGTAGACCTGGACCCACAACTTGCCTACCCCGTGATCTTGGGGCATGACTGGCCAGAGTTTCCGTGCGCTCTGGGGTCACATGCACAGGAAAGCCCCGAGGTCACTCCCACATTGGAAGGAGACTGCTGCGAGGACCCCACAGAGGAGGCTGAAGAGGCGGGGCATAGGAGCCAGGAAAGCGCATCGGAAGAACCCCAGCTAACACTCGCTGACAACCCCAAGATCGATACAGACTTTTGCCAGGACCAGAGGGAGGGCCCCACCCTGGGCCAGGCGTATGAACAGCTGGCGGCGGTAGATGGCGCTCTGATTGATCCAGCCCGGGCCAAGAGCTAGCCCCATTTTGAGCTACGACGCAACCGCATTTATGGGTAGATTGAGATTCCCGCACTGCGGAGGTCCGGACCCAACTGCTGGTACCTTGGTTCCACCGACAAGCGGTGATGAGGCTTGCCCGTGACGTTCCAGCGGCCAGACACTTGGGTCAGGAGAAGACCCTTGCCCACATTCTGTCCCAGTTTTTCTGGCCCGGGGTGCATCAGGAGGTGCGGAACTATTGTCGCTCCTGTTCAGAGTGTCAGCTAGCTGATCCCCCACGGACAGCACCGGCCCCCCTAATCCCCGTGCCCATTGTGGAGACACTGTTTGAGCGGATGGCGATGGATTTGGTGGGTCCCCTCCTGAGAAGCTGGGCCAGGTTTCTATACATCCTTGTCATCGTGGACTACACTACCCGCTTCCCCGAAGCTGTCCCGCTCCGGAGCATCACCGCCAGGACCATTGCGGATGAACTTGTCAAGGTCTTTGCCCGCGTGGGCCTGCCCCAGGAGATCCTCACCAACCAGGGTACCAATTTTACCTCCCAGTTGCTGCGGCAGGTGTGCAAACTCCTCAGGATTAAGCAGCTGCGCACCTCTGTGTACCACCCGCAAACCGATGGCCTGGTGGAGCGGTTCAACCGCACCCTGAAAGACATGCTGCACCAGTTCTTCCCCGAAGACCTGCGCCAATGGGACCAGTTGATCCCACCGTTGCTCCTGGCTGTCCAGGAAGTACCCCAAGCCTCCACCAAATTCTCCCCCTTTCTAGCTATTGTATGGCTGTCATCCACAAGGGCCCTGGACCTTATGAGGGAGACTTGGGAGCAGACCCCCTCACTGACTCAGGGCCTTGTGCAGTACATCCTCCAGCTTCAAGGGCATCTCACTCAAGCTGGAAGTCTCACTCAAGAGAATTTGAAGATGGCGCAGGAAACCCAGGCCCACATATATAACCGGGGGGCCTGAGTTCGCAAGTTCCAACCTGGCGACCGAGTTCTGCTTCTCTTGCCCTCCAGCGAGTCAAAACTAGTGGCTTGGTGGCAGGGGCCATATAAGGTGATTCGGAAGATCGGGCCAGTCACCGATGAGATTAACCAGCCAGACAGCCAGAAGCAAACCCAGTGGTATCATATCAACCTCCTGAAGCCCTGGTGAGAACAGGAAGGCCTCCTAATTAATCCCTGTCTGCCAGAGCCCGAGTTAGGGCCCCGGGTTACCCCTATCGAAGACACCGCAATGCCTCAGCTTGGAGAATCACTAACTGAGGTGCAACAGAAACAGACCAGGTGCCTCCTGCGGCATTCCATGGGACATCCACCGCTCAGTCGGGCTATACGACCCTCATATACCATACCATTCAGACGGAGCCGGGAGTGGTAATCCAAGAATCAACGAGGCCCTTACCCTATCAGAAGCGGTAGGTCATCGAAGAGGAAGTCCAGGCGATGCTAGAGCTGAGCGTTATTGAACCATCGCAAAGTGAGTGGCGCAGCCCAGTAGTCCTGGTTCCCAAACCGGATGGCACCCAGCACTTTTGCATTGATTTTCGCAGTGTCAATTCCATCTCGAAGTTTGACGCGTACCCGATGCCTCGGGTAGATGAGCTGCTGGACCATCTAGGCAAGGCCTGCTTCCTCACTACCCTCGATCTAAGCAAAGGGTACTGTCAGATTCCCCTCGACCCCACTTCACAGGAGAAGACCGCATTTGCCACGGCCATGGGCCTCTACCAGTTCACCTGGATGCCCTTCGGTCTCCATGGTTCCCCCGCAACGTTCCAGCGGCTCATGGATCGCCTCCTTTGTCCTCATCAAGGGTACGCGGCCGTGTACCTGAACGATATAGTCATTTATAGCGACTGTAGGGAGAACCACCTGGAGTGGGTAGCAGCTGTCCTGAGGTCCCTACGAGCCACAGGATTAACCGCCAATCAGAAGAAATGCCATATCGGGTGGCAGGAGACCACCTACCTGGGGTACAATATTGGAAGGGGACAAGTGAGACCACTTGTGGGAAAGGTTCAAGCCCTAGTGGCATGCCCACCCCCCACTACGAAGCGTCACGTCCCCCAATTCCTCGGACTTGTGGTCTACTACCGGAGAGTCATCCCCGACTTCGCCTCCATCGCAGCCCCTTTAACAGGATTCTTGACCAAAACTAATTCCAGACGGGTGGAGTGGACCCCAGAGTGTGACCGTTCCTTCCGGGCCCTCAAAGACTGTCTCTGCCGCGAACCCATCCTGTACAGCCCCGACTTTACCCGAGGGTTCATCCTCCAAATAGACGCCTCGGAGGTAGGATTAAGGGTGGTCCTGTCTCAGGAGGTAGATGGGGAGGAACACCCAGTTATATATCTCAGTCAGAAATTGTTTCCACGAGAACGGCACTACATGGTAATCGAGAAAGAGGCCTTGGCAGTAAAATGGGCCTGTGTCGCCCTGTGTTAATTACCATGTCGCACTTCGCCGGTTGGCCCGAATGAGAAATAATAATATGCGGCTAACGCGGTGGTACCTGGCACTACAACCCTATGCTTTTACCATACACCATAGGGCCAGTAAGGACCACGCCAACGCGGACTTCTTGTCACACCTGGGAGAGTTGGACAGGTCTGGCCCCGATGGACGGGAGCCAGCCTTGAGGGAGTGTGTGTGTAGCGAGGCGGTGGGATACCCCACCGCCCCACTGAGGGACGGACCTCCCCTGACACCAACGTGGGCGGGGCCACTGGGTCCTGCGCCTGCACCTCAGAGGTCATGGCGCAGATCCAGAAGTGTAAAAGCTCACCTGCGAGCTCAGCTGAGAACCAGCCGCCGCA
Organism: Gopherus evgoodei; assembly: GCF_007399415.2. Lineage (NCBI taxonomy): Eukaryota > Metazoa > Chordata > Testudines > Testudinidae > Gopherus > Gopherus evgoodei. The sequence goes on from NC_044323.1 coordinate 152,854,080, forward strand.
GAGACCAGACGTCTGTGGCCGAGCTCTCTCTTGGGAGACAGCAGCAGCCCACAGCCGGCCTGAGCCCACACCCAGCCAGCCAAGCCTACCTCTTCCTAGCTACCCCGAGGAGGAGCCAAGCCTATCCCTTCCTAGCTATCCCGAGGAGGAGCCGAGCCTGCCCTGTGCCAGCTACCCCAAGGAGGAGCCGAGCCTGCCCTTCGCCGCATATCCGGAGGAGCCGATGGTGATCGAGACAGCCAAGGATGCTAGCACAACCCAGGTACCCTACGAGGGGGAGTGTGGAAGTAGCCCGGGGGCAGCCGACCCCAGTCTGACTGCAACACTGCCAGAGCCTATGTCAGTGTGTTGCGGCCAGGATCCTCACTGACAGCAGCGAGTTTCTGCTGCTGCTAGGGCTCCGGGCTGGGACGCAGTGGAGTGGGAGGGCCTGCATCCCCCGTCACCCACTCCTTGGGTGGCAGACTCCCCCTTTTCCCTGGCCTGGAGAGGCTAGGACCTCCTGCTAACTGACTATTGACTCAGTCCCTGCTTAAAGGCCTGAGTCTCTATTTGCTTGCTGCCCTGCCCTGACCTAGGGCCTGGGCTGTTATTGAACTGCTGACTCAGCCCCTGCCGACGGGTCTGAGTCCCTGACGGTTTGCTTGTTGCCCCTGATCCAGGGCTTGCGCTGCTATTTGGACTCTTGACTCAGTCCCCGCTTAAAGGCCTGAGTCTCTGACTGTTTGCTGGCTGCCCCACCCTGACCTAGGGCCTGGGCCACCATTTGACTATTGACTCAGCCCCCGCTCCAAGGGCCTGAGCCCCTAACCGAGTGTGCATTACTCCCCACGACCGCAGAGCCAACAGCCAGCGAACTAGAGCGAGGCGGTGGGATACCCCACAGCCCCACTGAGGGACGAACCGTGGCAAAGCCACACCACACGGCCCCATTGGTACCTTTGCCTATTATTGAAGTCCCTTTCGAGAGGATAACCATGGACATAGTGGGCCCACTGGAAAGACTGGGGCCACCGAAACATACTAGTCATCCTTGACTATGCCACATGGTATCCAGAAGTCAATCCTTTAAGAAACGCCATTCAAGGCAATAGCAAAAGAACTACTGCAGGTTTTTGCCAGAGTGGGCATCCCTAAGGAGATCTTGACAGACCAAGGAACCCCTTTCATGTCAAAATTAATGAAGGACTTATGTACCCTACTCCGCATCCAGGCCATACAGATCTCAGTCTATCATCCACAAACAGATGGACTGGTCGAGCGGTTTAACCATACCCTTAAAAGTATGATCTGGAAGTTGGTAGCACAGAACAGAAAACACTGGGATACCCTTCTACCGTATCTAATGTTTGCTATATGGGAAGTTCCTCAGGCATCCACTGGTTTCGGTCCCTTTGAACTACTATATGGATGTCACACACGTGGAATATTAGATATTACCAAAGAAGATTGGGAAGAACAACCCAACCCAGGAAAAAATGTCATTGAGCACGTAACACAGATGAGATAACGAATAGCTCGAGTAACCCCTATAGCACGAGAAAATTTGGAAAAAGCACAAGAGGCCCAGCAGACATATTACAACCGTCGGGCGAAAGTACGGAGATTTCAGCTGGGGGAATGGGTGCTGGTGCTGATGCCGACAGCAGAAACCAAACTCCTAGCCAGCTGGCATGGACCATATGAGATAGTGGAAGTCATTGGGGAGGTGGACTCTAAGGTCAGACAACCAGACCACCGATAGCCAGAGCAAATCTACCACATCAACTTACTGAAGCCCTGGCGTGACTGAGAGACATGCCTGGTCATTTGGGGAGCTCCACCCCAGACAGACGACCCATGGGGGCAGGTGAAGATATCTCCTGAGTTAACCCCAGAACAACGAACAGAGGTCATTGATATGATCCAACGGAACCAGGACATATTCTGTACACAGCCGGGCCATATGACACTGGTCCAACATCATATTGTCACCAGTCCCAAAGTAAGGGTGACGATCAGACCATACCAAATACCGAAAGCTAAAAGGGAAGAAATTAGGACAGAAATGAAGAAGATGCTGGAACTCGGGGTTATTGAAGAATCTCACAGTCAGTAGTCCAGCCCTATCATCCTAGTCCCCAAGCCTGATGGCACCCTGAGGTTTTGCAACAACTTCTGGAAGTTGAATGAAGTATTCCAATTCGATGCCTATCCGATACCACGCATTGATGAGCTAGTTGATCTGTTAGGCAAGGCCCGATACCTAACGACCCTGAACCTGACCAAAGGATATTGGCAAATTCCCCTGGCCAAGGATGCCAAGGAGAAGACTGCCTTCTCTACACCTGATGGCCTGTTCCAATACACTGTCCTTCTTTTCGTACTCCATGAGTCCCCTGCAACATTCCAATGACTTATGGATAAATTGCTGCGACCTCAAGCCAAGTATGTCTCCGCCTATCCAGACGACATAGTTATTCATAGCCCTGACTGGAAAATGCACCTTGGAAAAGTAGAAGCAGTGCTAGAGGACCTGTGGAAGCCCGGCCTCACTGCCAACCCTATCAAGCCCGTGATACGACTACCTGAGGCCAGATACCTTGGGTATGTAGTAGGGAGAGGTTTGGTGAAACCCCAATGGAACAAAGTGGAGGCAATACAAGGTTGGCCTCGACCAGTCCTCAAAAAGCAGGTCAGGGCATTTCTAGGGATAGTAGGATACTATCGGAAATTCACCCCTCATTTCGCCACAAGAGCAGGGCCATTGACGGATCTGATAAAGGCTCAGGGCCCCAAGATAGTAAAGTGGATTGATGCGGCAGAGAAGCATTTGCAGATTTAAAGACAGCCCTCTGCTGCCATCCAGTACTCATAGCCCCAGACTTCGAAAAGGAATTCATCCTACAAACAGATGCCTTGGAGGTAGGGCTAAGAGCTCTTCTTTCGCAGATAGTAGGGGAGGAGGAGCACTCAATCTTGCACCTCAGCTGGAAACTCCTCCCCAGGGAACAAAAGTATGCCGTCATTGAAAAGGAATGTCTGGCAGTAAAATGGGCTATGGAGACACTCTGCTACTACCTACTGGGGCAGTGATTTACCCTCGTGACAGACCATGCCCCTCTCCAGTGGATGCACAGAAACAAGGAAAGGAATCCAAGAAAGATAGGTGGTTCCTATCCCTGCAGCCCTTCCATTTCCAGGTACAGCATAGGACCGGAAGCCAACATGGCAACTCTGATGGCCTATCACGACAGCACTGCCTCTCTTCTCAAGTAGCCCAGCCCCATGGTTTTGAGCAGGGGGTGAGGATATGTGATACAGCATAGCCAGAGGGCAGCAGGAGAGGGTTAGAAGGGAGCCTTATTCCCTGTAGAGGGAATAAAGTTTGTTATAGATTGATTAAAGCACCTGAAGCCAATTAGAGCACCTGAAGCCAGTCACCTGATTAAAAAACCCTGCTTCAACCAAACAGATGGATGTGTTGGAACAGATAGCAGTTTGGAGGAGTTGGATCAGAAAGGATTGGTGCTGGAGTAGAGAACAGTTTGGAGGGAAGCAGAGGAAAGTTTGGAGAAGTGCTGCTGTGAGCTAAGAAGACCAAGACCCTAGGTAAAGGGACACCTGCAGAAGGAGGGCAGGAAGCCATCACAAGTTGAAGGGCAGGAGAGGGAAGTAGCCCAGGGGAAGGAACCGCTAGTTCAGGTGGTTTACCACTATCCCTATGACCCCTAGGCTGGGACCCGGAGTAGAGGGTGGGCCTGGGTCCCTCCCTCTCCACTCTCCTCCTCTAGGACACCAGTGGGGCAGTTAATATCCCAGTTCATGGGCAAGAAACAATGCCCTGAACCCCCCACTCCCCAAGAAGAGACAGCGCGAGACCCATCATAGTAGTGCCGGCAATTTGCCACACCTAGGTTGGGGAATGTGTTATATTCTCATGAAAAATGTCAGTGAAAACCGGGGAAGAAATCATTTTGTCAAATATTTTCTTCAAGTTTTCAGGTTTTTGTTCGAAAACTGAAAAATTTTCAGCGGAATTTTTTTGTGTTTTGGTGTCAAAAAACAAGCAAAAAATGGGGAGTTGGGGGGCGTGTGTGCTTAGTGAATTAATATCTGTAGAGTATTGCATGATTTTTACATAAAAGACACCCTGTTCAAGCATTTATACTGTTGGTCCTTGTGGACGAGGGGGTGCCGGGGCTCAACCCTCCCTGGGGGGGAGGGGAGCCACACTGGCCTCGTCTCGTCGTCCGAGGGCTTCTGCTCTCGGGATCACAGTCCGCTCCGGCGGTTCGGACCCTGTGCACAGGACCGAACAGCTACACAGTTCAATACCAGGGGGCCAGCCCTTGGGTCGGGCGGGGCACCAAACACAGTTCAGCTAGCTCCGGCCTTTGGAGCAGGGCAGGGCAGTGACACTAGGCGGGAAGAGGGGTAGTCTGCCACCCGGTTACGGGTGGCAGGGGGAACGCAGGCCCACCCACTCCTCTGCGTTCCAGCCCGGGGCCCTAGTAGCGGCTGACGCCGCTAGTGGCTGTCAGTGGGGAGGTCCTGACCGAAACACACTGACATAGGTGCAGGGCCTTCTGCAGCCTGACTGTAGTCAGCTGCCCCCAGGCTACTTCCAGCCTCCTCCCTGGTTCCTGCCTGGTCCGTCGGGGTGTCCAGTACCATGGGCTCCTCCCAGTCCGGGCAGGGCGGTAGGTCCGGGAATACCTCCGGGACGGCGGACCAGGTCTGGTCTAGCGGCTCCTCGGGGCCGTAGTGACTGCGGGGCAGCTCCGGCAGCTCCTCGTCGTAGCGACTGTGGGGCAGCTCCGGCAGCTCCTCGTCGTAGCGACTGCGGGGCAGCTCCCACCGGCCTCGGGCCTCAGCGGCTTCCCGGTGAGGAGAGTCAGCGGGCACGTCTGCTCCTGCTGGCGGCCGGGCCCTGACTGAGGGCTGAGGCCCGGCTTTTATTCTTCCGGGTTGCCGCCTGACCCTTTGAGGGGCGGGACTCCCTCCCAGCGGTTCCGCCCTGGGGGGTGATTGACGGGGCTCAACCCTCCCTAGGGAGGAGGGGAGCCACACCGCCTCGCTACAGTCCTTGATCGAAAGGTGCCACCAAAGTGCAAGGTATCGTTTGTGTTGTTGCTACATGTTTAGCTCGACGCTCTGCCACAAAACTGAATTGCAGCCATCTTCTTCAGTGTCCCTCTATGTCCTGTGCTGTGGGAGAGCAGGCTTTATTCAAGCTTGGGCCAATGCCCCCAAGTACAGTCCCATCTGCAATGTTAGGCCCATACTCGGGGCAATCAGTCTGTACCACCTCCCTTGTGGCTGCAGCTACACAGCTGTTTTTAGCATGCTAGCTTGATCAAAGCTAGCCCAGGTATGTGTACCCGAGCTGGAAATTACAGTTGCAGTGTAGATGTATCCTTAGTCTCTCTGGGCCTCAGTTCAGCATCTGTGAAATGAGGATAATACCACTTCCCTACATCGCATGGGTTACTAATGGAGGCCATATAACTACACACGAAAGAAAGATGGGGAACACAGTACAGAGAGACCAGTTGCCTTGCCAAAGGGCACACAAGAAGCAGGAAATTGAACATGGCCTCCTTAGCCCTCAGTTAATGCTCTAACAATTGACCATACTTCCTAAGTGAAAGCATGGATGCAGACAACATTATATCTCGGCTGTGCATTGTGTTAGGTGCCAACATGCTTTGCACCCAGTCTGAATCCCTGGGTATTATTTCTGAGCCATCAAACAAAACAGAAGAATGACTCTGCCATGAATTCATTTTTAAAATCCATATTGCTGGCCACTCTCTGCAAGGCTTTATATTTTTGCTTCACTCTCTGAATAGACAGGAACGGTTAGGAGTGGGTGACAGCAATGTAATCTCCTAGTGCTTTTCCATAACTTCTTGTGATGTTCTTGACCCCAAGCCAAGGCCCTGACAATGCCAACTGGTGGGAGGGTCCAATCTCATTGTGCTAGTAAGTTTCTGAACCTGCATGTCAAATGTACCAAAGGGTGTTGCTTACCTCAGTGATAACAGGAGTTGATCCCAATGATAAAGACAACTAGACAAATAAATATCCTGATCCTCCTTTCACTCATACCAGCATAAATCTGGAGCAAAGTCATTAAAGTAAATGCATGTTTGCAGGTGTAAATGAAAGGAGAATCAGGCCTTTATATGTATGGGTGTATCAGGGAGACTAATCTATTCAGGAACAAAGGGTCAGCTACAGGATAAAAAGGAGGAAATAAAAATTCAGTACAAATGAAATAAGATGCTGCCAGTTATGATTTCGCTATGAAACCTGATTCTCATTTACATCAAAGCTCCTTTGCACTGCTCTGGTGTAAATGTAATTTATAGAGACAGTTCACTTTGGCTGGAAGACGAGAATCTGTGTGGCAGAATAAATGCAAACCAGTGCAATACAGTGTTAGGTCTGGATGCTACAATGCATTGTGCAGTCATCTGCAGGAGCAAGGGTCTTATTTGCATAGTGCTTCTCAAACAAATGGTATCCTAAAATGGATTTTAAAAAATGGAACTATAGAGTGAAATGGCAGATGCCAGCAAAGGGCGAGAATGAGGAAGAACGACAGACAAAGGAGATATGATCAGCTGAGAGGTGAAAGGAGAGGGAAAGTCAAAAGGACACAGAGATTCAGGAGCTGCTTAGTGAAGGCTCTGACTTCAACCAGCAGTAGCCAAGCTGCAGGAAAGGGGAGAGTTGGAATGCCTGCATTGGCTAGGGAGAAGGCAGGGAGTGGAGCAGAGAGAAATAAAAAGAGAGACATGTTTGGGGCTTCTGATTTTAGGGTTTAACTGATAAACGGCAAGACACAAACAAATGAAATCAGTGTTTATCCAATAAACACAGAAAAATCACCAGACATGGTTACTCAATTCATGTTGACTTCAACTCTTTCCCAGTTCAATGTGATTAAACAGGTGATGTCCCTGCTCCCTGGCTTGTCTACATGGAGCAGTAATGTGGACTATGGAGGGTGCACTGACTGGTGTAAGGCCACTCTTCCATGGAATTGCTCCTGACTTACACTGGCATAACAGGCCAGGAGTTCTATTAGAAAGTTGTTTTTTGTGCTGTAGAAGTGGTTTCAGACAGGCTATCCTGACAACTGCAGGCATTTGTAGTTTAGCAACTCAAAAGCTATTCTGTGCAGTAAATTGCAATAAAGTTCTGTGAATACTAAATAACAACAGAGAGGTGGTGTTGCCAAGTGCATAGATCACAAGACCTGCATTCTAGTTGCTGATCTGCCAGTGAGTAACCTTTGGCACTCTGTGCCTCAGTTTCCTCATCTATAAAATGGGCTTAGGGATACTGACCTACTTCATAAAGCACTTTGAGAGCCACAGATGAAAAATGCTATATAAGAACTAGGTATTATTATGGCTATGTGAAAAGCATCCTGTGTCTTTTCTTTGTCCAGTAAATGCAGTGCTTAAAGAATGCGATAGGATGAGGGCCCTGGAAACCACAGATCACTGGCCAGGATCATGGGCAGCTGCAGAGCAAACTTTTCCTGTGCTGCATGTCAGAGCAATAAACCCCCATCACTCCTGCTATGGAAAGAACACCTCTAAGGGTGTGAAAATACTTCAGTTTCCATAGGACATTCAATCCTTCGCTTCTCCGCTACGCCTGCCAACAGGGGTGTTAGATCTTGTGTTCTGGAAAACTGTCTACTAGGTACTTGACTGAAGTCCCCAACTAACACCATTAAAAACCGCCACACAGATTCTCGTCTTCCAGCCAAAGTTAACTATGAGGCAAAGTAACGATAGAGCAAATTTAGGGTCCAATCCTGCCGTCATCACTCAGGCGAATAATCCTCAGTGCCCAAAAATGGGGACAGGTTTTCAGCAGACCTCAGCACACTGGGCATGTATATTGCATGCTGAGCATTTTGGAAAATCTGACTGCAAAGGTGGCTGTTGGCATCTGGCCTTGGAAGTCTAGGGGATTTACTCACATGAGTAATGGCTGCAGGACAAGAGTGTCACCGAAAAGAATGATAGAATTAAATCTTTGTGTGTAGATATTGACTAGGGGCCTCAGGCAAAGCCCACTGAAGTCCTTGGAAGTCTTTCACATTGGATCAGAACCTGTGCCAATTATTATCACAGAGGTGAGAACAGAAGGGAAGCAAGGAAACGTTGACTGGGGAAAGGAAGAATTAGCCACTCGTGCTCAAGAAGCAAAGGGCATACACTCTTATATCTGTGCTAATTTCTTTAATAAGAGACTAACACTCCTCCCCATTCCCCTCCTCCCCACTCCAGCTGTTTTACCCATAGTTAAATGCACTGGTTTGAAAATAGCTCTTTGGATGCAGCAACAGCAACTCAGCCAGCTGAAGAGATTAAAGGAACATTCCCTTGTTCCCAGTTCCTGTTATCGGAACATTGTGTTAAGAGGGTCTAAATATCACATCATGTTTTTACGCGTGATAAGGCAAATTTGCACAAGCCGCACCAGCGGCTGCAGATGATATTACTGTACATAAGAGTGTGCTCCATTGCTTCTAATAGAGGGTCAGGAAAATATGCTGGGTGAGGACAAAATAGTGCCACCATTTCTGAGAGGGCTGTATATAAACAGTGAACGGCTCTGCTTGTGACGGATGGGAGTACTCCAGTACTGAAAAATTCCCTGCACAGCATTTCCTGTACACTAGGCCAATCCTGTACTCATGGGGTGAATTGCTTGCAGAGTACGCTACCTGCAATCTAAACTCTTTCAAGTTTAAACTATCTGAAGTGTAAACTATTCATGGTGCAAATTACCCATGCTGTGTAGACTATCAGCAACATTGATTGTTAGTGTAGACTATCCCTGATGGAAGCGATCTGTGGTGTGAAATCACAGCACAGTTCCTCAGGGTATAAAATAACTACAGTGTAAACTATGCACACTGTCATTACCCAGGGTTTAAACAGTGTATATTATTCACACTGCAAATCACCTGCGCTGTAGCAGTTACTTACACACAATCCTATTGGGAGTGCTTGTGTGAGTAGCTAAGGGATTCACACTTCATGGTTTTTATGACTCAGCTGTAAAAGAGGTGAAGGGGGTAATGCTACTTCCCTGCCTGTCAGGATAAATTCATTAACAATTGTGCACAGTTCAAATTTAAAAATTTTATTAAAGCTAATGTTTAAAATCAAATCTACACAAGTTAAGAAGGAAGGTACTGTACATCTGTGGTCAGGTTGAGTTCTGAGAGATTATAAATATCAGTTACAAGGTTCACAAGTTACATGCACAGTACATAACCAGCATAGACCCAGATTGGGGTGCAGGAGTTTTTAAAGCCAGTTAATAAGTGATCTCGAGTACACCACACATAGAGTGTATTTAGAGTCCAAGTCAGTATTGATGTAGCGAATAGGTACATGGGTGGGATGCGTCCCTTGGTTCATCAGGGAAGGAAGTGGGTTATTTCCCTGACCAGCGGTCATGGAAGAACCTAGGTAGAATTCTATATTGGTACAGGCAGCACTGTTGGGTTACTGTAGAGGGCCACGTTGTACCAGCCTTTACTATCACTGAATAGTATCTTGAAAACAGGCGACTACTCAGAGAGTAAGAAATTACTCACTGTAAGGATGGAGGAGATTTTCAAAGGCACAGATGGGGGATAGATCCCCAGCTCCCACTGGGTTTCAATGGCAGCTGGTCACTTAATCAAGGGCTAGTTTGTCAATTCTTTACTCATGTGGCTGAGAAGTTATTCGCATGAGTAGTCCAATTTTTTTTTCTTTGGAGCCCCAGGTTTTAGTTATTAAGTAAATCTAGTGGTGAAAAACATGTTCACTGTCTTACTGTCCTCTCTTACGGACAAGCCCTGGTTAATGTCTAGATAGCTTTCCCACATGTCCGTCTAACCTTTCTTGAACAAAAAAAGAAAAACTTTCTATTTTATGCAGCAGCCAAGCTAAAAAAAGAACCATTACAATCATGCCAAAAATGCAACATTGATAAAACTTGCGGGGAAAAGGCAGCCTAAATGTGACTGCTTTCAGATCCAAACAGAATCATGTGAGAAAGAGGATTTTATATCCTCACTCCGTGTACCGAATAGGAACACCTCCTTCGGTCCAAGGATGCAAATATACAGGAGCTATGGGAAATGGATTGTTTCTGTTAATCTGACAATGTCAGTAGAGAAAGCTGATTTATACTCCAAATCTTTGGCCTGGTAGATGTGATGTCGTTTTGCTCGTTTATGCATAGTTAAAAGAGTACAGAGCTATTCAAGTATATGAGTGAAGTTATAATTGCTCCAAGTGTAGAAAACTCCTACGGAGTCTAACAGAGGATGAAAATCTATGTTTTTCAAAATATTCTATAGAACTGAAGAGAGAATTCTGTTCCTGCCATACAATTCCCTAGGGTGAAAACATCTTAAAAAAGAGACAGATCTTTGTTAAACTCAGTGGGCCTGGTTCTCCATGACCCTGAACCTTGCACAATCAGTTATACCTGTGCAACAGAAGGGCCAAGTGGATGTAAAATGCTGCCACATGAGAATGGCAGCTTTGTACAGGTGTAAATAATAATAATACCCGATTGTTATCCAGCACTTTTCATCAATAGATCGCAAATCACTTTGCAAAGAAGGTCAGGATCATTATCGCCATTTTACAGATGGGGAAACTGAGGCACAGAGAGATTTTTGTTTGTTTGTTTGTTTGTTTTTGGGGGGATGACCTGTCCAGGCAAAGAATACATCCCCCTCCAACTGAAAGGACTGGGCCAACGACTGTGGACAATGGCAAAGGGTGTGAAATGCATCTGTTCCAGGGTAGGATCTGATTTTGGGATTGCCAACAGCTGTCTTGTGTGGGCCGTAGGCACAGAGTTCAGATTCAGATCTACCTTTGGTTCAGCCCCTGATGTAAACCTTCCTCGGGGTCTGGTGTCTTCAGAGACAGAGTGTGGGTTTGGGCCATGTCTAATACAAAGTGAAGCCAGATCCCTAATACAGAGTGAAGTCACATACACACACCATCACTAACACTCATTTGATGGCATGCCTATATTACCCGCCAGAGCTGTTTGCTCCCCGCTCCCTTTCCGGCCCCATGCAGTAGGAGTTTCCAGCTTGCCCGACCTCCAGATCAGAATGTGTGCATCTTTTAAATAGTATTGTTGCAAACACTGCAAATTTTAATGGTCAGAAAATCTTTGAGGAAGTTTTTCTGATCTTTGAAAACAGATGTGGTTGGACAGAGGTCCTTCTTCTGGCCTATCTGCAAAGGAAGTAGTGGAATTTGTAGTTTATACCAAATTAACATGCACTTGTCCTGATCTCAGAGAGCTTTGAGAACCAGCCAAGCTTTCTCACGTCACTAAGATCTGCTGTTAGTCTATTAAGGAATTAGCTGCCTCTTCATACGTTTGATCTCAACAGAGAGGATCCTGTGACATATCCAGCACAGATGTTAATATTTCCCATAGACCTATTTCATGTTTCCCATAGACCTATTTCTAGTTGTCCACCAAATGGTAACACAAGGTTCTGCCCAACTAACTAACGTGCTTTGACCCTAAACGAAGAAGAGCACCGCTAAGAAAAGGTCATAATGAGATCCAATGGTTGGAAGCTGAAGCTGGAAAAACTTAGACTAGAAATAAGATGCAAATTTTTAATTGCAAAGCTAATTAACCATTGGGACAACTTGCCTAGGGACATGGTTGGATTCTCCATCACTTGCAGTTTTTAAGTCAAAACTGGATGTCTTTCTAAAAACTATGCCATAACTCAGCCAGAAGTTAGGGGTCTGATGCAGGAATTACTGAGTGAGGTTCTTTGGCCTGTGTTATGCAGGAGGTGATCAAGATTCATAGACTCGAGGACTGGAAGGGACCTCGAGAGGTCATCGAGTCCAGTCCTCTGCCCTCATGGCAGGACCAAATACTGTCTAGACCATCCCTGATAGACATTTATCTAACCTCCTCTTAAATATCTCCAGAGATAGAGATTCCACAACCTCCCTAGGCAATTTATTCCAGTGTTTAACCACCCTGACAGTTAGGAACTTTTTCCTAATGTCCAACCTAAATCTCCATTGCTGCAGTTTAAGCCCATTGCTTCTTGTTCTATCATTAGAGGCTAAGGTGAACAAGTTTTCTCTCTCCTCCTGATGACACCCTTTTAGATACCTGAAAACTGCTATCATGTCCCCTCTCAGTCTTCTCTTTTCCAAACTAAATAAACTTTCAGCCTTCCTTCATAGGTCATGTTCTCAAGATCTTTAATCATTCTTGTTGCTCTTCTCTGGACACTCTCCAATTTCTCCACATCTTTCTTGAAATGCGGTGCCCAGAACTGGACACAATACTATACACCTGTTAATGCATCCCAGAATCACGTTTGCTTTTTTTACAACAGTATCACACTGTTGACTCATATTTAGCGTGTGGTCCACTATGACCCCTAGATCTCTTTCTGCCATACTCCTTCCTAGACAGTCTCTTCCCATTCTGTATGTGTGAAACTGATTGCTCCTTCCTAAGTGGAGCACTTTGCATTTGTCTTTATTGAACTTCATCCGGTTTACCTCAGACCATTTCTCCAATTTGTCCAGATCATTTTGAATTTTGACCCTGTCCTCCAAAGCAGTTGCAATCCCTCCCAGTTTGATATCGTCTGCAAACTTAATAAGCATACTTTCTGTGCCAACATGTAAGTCGTTGATGAAGATATTGAACAGAGCTGGTCCCAAAACAGACCCCTGCGGAACCGCACTTGTTATACCTTCCCAGCAGGATTGGGAGCTATTTATAACTACTCTCTGAGTACGGTTATCCAGCCAGTTATGCACCCACCTTATAGTAGCCCCATCTAAATTGTATTTGCCTAGTTTCTCGATAAGGATATCATGCGAGACCGTATCAAATGCCTTACTAAAGTCTAGGTATACCACATCCACCGCTTCTCCCTTATCCACAAGGCTCGTTATCCTATCAAAGAAAGCTATCAGATTGGTTTGACATGATTTGTTCTTTACAAATCCATGCTGGCTATTCCCTATCACCTTGCCACCTTCCAAGTGTTTGCAGATGATTTCTTTAATTACTTGCTCTACTATCTTCCCTGGCACAGAAGTTAAACTAACCGGTCTGTAGTTTCCTGGGTTGTTTTTATTTCCCTTTTTATAGATGGGCACTATATTTGCCCTTTTCCAGTCTTTTGGAATCTCTCCCGTCTCCCATGACTTTCCAAAGATAATAGCTAGAGGCTCAGATACCTCCTCTATTAACTCCTTGAGTATTCTAGGATGCATTTCATCAGGCCCTGGTGACTTGCAGGCATCTAACTTTTCTAAGTGATTTTTAACTTGCTCTTTTTTTATTTTATCTTCTAAACCTACCCCCTTCCCATAAGCATTCACTATGTTAGACATTCCTTCAGACTTCTCAGTGAAGACCGAAACAAAAAAGTCATTAAGCATCTCTGTCATTTCCAAGTTTCCTGTTACTGTTTCTCCCCCCTCACTAAGCAGTGGGCCTACCCTGTCCTTGGTCTTCCTCTTGCTTCTTATGTATTGATAAAAAGTCATCTTGTTTCCCTTTATTCCCATAGCTAGTTTGAGCTCATTTTGTGCCTTTGCCTTTCTAATCTTGCCCCTGCATTCCTGTGTTATTTGCCTATATTCATCCTTTGCAATCTGACCTAGTTTCCATTTTTTATATGACTCCTTTTTATTTTGTAGGTCATGCAAGATCCTTGGTTAAGCCAAGATGGTCTTTTGCCACATTTTCTATCTTTCCTACCCATCGGAATAGCTTGCTTTTGGGCCCTTAATAGTGTCCCTTTGAAAAACTGCCAACTCTCCTCAGTTGTTTTTCCCCTCAGTCTTGATTCCCATGGGACCTTACCTATCAGTTCTCTGAGCTTACCAAAATCTGCCTTCCTAAAATCCATTGTCTCTATTTTGCTGTACTCCCTTCTACTCTTCCTTAGAATTGCAAACTCTATGATTTCATGATCACTTTCACCCAAGCTGCCTTCTACTTTCAAATTCTCAACGAGTTCCTCCCTATTTGTTAAAATCAAGTCTAGAACAGCTTCCCCCCTAGCAGCTTTTTCAACCTTCTGAAATAAAAAGTTGTCTGCAATGCAGTCCAGGAACTTATTGGATAGTCTGTGCCCCGTGGTGTTATTTTCCCAACATATATCTGGATAGTTGAAGTCCCCCATCACCACCAAATCTTGGGCTTTGGATGATTTTGTTAGTTGTTTAAAAAAAGCCTCATCCACCTCTTCCACCTGGTTAGGTGGCCTGTAGTAGACTCCTAGCACGACATCACCCTTGTTTTTTACCCCTTTTATCCTAACCCAGAGACTCTCAACACTTCCGTCTCCTATGTCCATCTCCACCTCAGTCCAAGTGTGTACATTTTTAATATATAAGGCAACACCTCCTCCCTTTTTCCCCTGTCTATGCTTCCTGAGCAAACTATACCCATCCACACCAACATTCCAGTCGTGTGTATTATCCCACCAAGTTTCAGTAATGCCAACAATGTCATAGTTGTATTTATTTATTAGTACTTCCAGTTCTTCCTGCTTATTACCCCTTACTTCTCGCATTTGTATATAGGCATCTAAGATACTGGTTTGATCCTGCCTCCCAGCTTTGCCCTGACCCTCCTTTCTCTTTAGTATTAGAAACAGAAGATTAGTATTAGATCAGAAGATGGTCTCTTCTGGTCTTCAAATGTACAAAAAAAAGTGAGTTCAGTCTCCAGGGCCCATTCAGCTCTTGGCCTCTCTGATTAGCGTTACCAGATAGCAATTGTGAAAAAATGGGACAGGGGGTGGGGGGGTAATAGGCGCTTATATAAGAAAAAGTCCCCAAAACTGTGCCTGTCCCTTTAAAAATGGGACATCTGATCACCCTATATCTGATGAAACTGCCAAAAATGGGGGAAGGGACACATGTGTGGGTGTGTGGGGAGGGGGGGATTAGTGTCAATTATGAGGCTGAATTTTGTGATGTGGACACCTGGCACTAGATGGCACCCACTTTTCAGAGGGTGATATATGCCACTGTTGCCTAATACTTTGGAAGAAGGAGGATAGCAGAAAGGGTCTTTTAGTGGTCATTTTTAATACATTATTTTAAAGGAGATCAAGTTTTTATAGCAAATGCTAGAACAAAGAACTCAATGTTGTAGCTAGGAGGAGGAAGAAGAGCCAGAAAACACCTGGTAGGTGGTAACAACTTTCTGTCATTTCTACTGAGCGGTGAAGCAGCTGAGTCCAGAGTGTCAGGAGTCCCATTTACAGTGAGGCAAACTATATTTTTCAGTATCAGCAGAACACTTCAAGTGTTAAGAACTCAGAAAGCCATTCCCATTGTGTATCAACAATATTGAACCTACGAACTTATGACCAACACTACCTATTTTTGTATGCCAGTCCCTGGCTCTTTTTAAATTAGCTAGCTACTTATGCGCATATCTACAACTATGTACCTACCTTTGATACAGAACTCTTGTAACTGTGAGGCCTGGTCTAGGGAAAGCAAGTTAGCACCTTTTTGAACATGTGGGAGAAGTACATTTAAAAGAGTTCTGGTTAACACAACTTCTCTCTAATGTAGACTGGGCCATTGTTTGGCATGGAGAAGATCTGCATGAGGAAGAGAGGCCAGGGCTGCTGATCTGAAAATTTTCACCAGTAGCAGGTTCACTTTAAAACCTTGGTTTGATTGACTGGTTGATTGATTGAAGTGGAAACACTTATTGGAAATCAGACATGAGAGAAAAATGAATGTGTGTAAAGAGGGCCCTGAAAAATTCTCAAACAGCGCAAAAATCAATGAGCACATATGGAAGTGTTTGGCCTAGGCATATATACGGTCTTCCACGGACTTCTAGGACTACCACGGTCTTCTATGAGTGGGGATCATATTACAATGCTAGATGGAGACCTGTAGGTGGCAGCATGGATGCACTCAAAGAATTGGCATTGCCATGTATACTATTTCTTTTGTACAGAGCACTCTGACAGGCCTTGCAGTCCTATGCATGGGGCTTGGAATGCAAATCTTGGATGTGGTCAGAATCATTTCTCTTAGATGCTCTGGAGTAGAGCGTTAAACTCTCCTGGGTCCAGACTGGAAACCCGAAGTGAGTCCTACTGTGATTCTGATATAGGCACTTTGGAGATTTCTGCTCCCGGAGAGAGGAACAATGCAAACTCCAGCTGCTTTATCTCATGCCTTCCTTTTAGCTGCTATTCATGTTACACAGCCAATCAGCATGTAAATCACACTCGGGCTCTGAAACCTGTACTAATAGTGATACTAATACTAATAGTGCACTGCAAAAAGTAATTTTCCCTCTGTTGATATTCACCCCTTCTTGTCAACTGCTGGAAACTGGCCACATCCACCCTAATTGAATTGGCCTTGTTAGCACTGACTAGGGTGACCAGATAGAAAGTGTGAAAAATCAGGACAGAGGTGGGGGGTAATATGAACCTATATAAGAAAAATGTTCAAATATCAGGACTGTAAGGCAACAATTTTTCATGTGCTGTGCATTTATTCCTGCCTACTGTATTTTTCCATTCCATGCATCTGATGAAGTGGGTTATAGCCCATGAAAGCTTATGCCCAAATAAATTTGTTAGTCTCTAAGGTGCCACAAGGACTCCTCATTGTTCTTGCTGGCCTGGTCCACATTACGCTGTTAAACCGATTTTAACAGCGTTAAATCTATTTAACGCTGCACCCGTCCACACTACACTGCTCTTTATATCGATTTAAAGGGTTCTTTAAATCGATTTCTGTACTCCTACAAAACGAGAGGAGTAACGCTAAAATCGATATTACTATATCGATTTAGGGCTAGTGTGGACGCAAATCGACGTTATTGGCCTCTTTCTTTTACAGTAGCTACCCACAATGCACCGCTCCAGAAATCAACGCTAGCCTCGGACCATGGACGCACACCACCGAATTAATGTGCCTAGTGTGGACGCGCACAATCGACTTTATAATATCTGTTGTATAAAATCGGTTTTAGCTAATTCGAATTTATCCTGTAGTGTAGACGTACCCGCTGATACAGACTAACACAGCTACCCCTCTGAAACCTGTACTAAAATAAGCATTACTATAACAGGTTTTAAAACAGGGTTTAAAAGAGAACTAGATAAATTCATGGAGGTTAAGTCCATTAATGGCTCTTAGCCAGGATGAGTAAGGAATGGTGTTCCTAGCCTCTGTTTGCCGGAGGGTGGAGATGGATGACAGGAGAGAGAAATCACTTATGCTCTTATGTAAATTGGTGCAAAGTGACAGTACCTTCTTCTGACTTCCATTTCCTACCCAATTAAACACTGGGGAAGGAGTCTTGCCCCTGGGGTTGTAAACACTCCTTAGCTGGCTGGAAGAGACTTTGCAAGCATGGGGGAGGCTGGGTGTGGGAGTGAGCAGCACACAACACTGAGATGGTTTTGAGTAGCTCAGTTCACATCACTTCCTTAGCATCTGTCTGCACCGGGGGAGACTGCAGCATGTATAGATGGAGCCAAGCTAGCTTAGATCTAGTTTGCTTGAGTAACAATAGTTTGCATGGGCTAGCCACTCAAGTACAAACCCAGGGGCCCTGGTGCGCTCATACAGCCCCTCCAGCAGCAGCTTCACTGTTATAATTACTGGAGCTAAATCAGCTCGCTCAGCTCAGGTATGTGTATAGGTTCTGCAACCACACCTCTGATTGCAGTGTAAACATGGTTATGCTAAGAACTGCTTCAGGCCCTAGGTCTGGGAGTTTTGTGCTGTGTCCCTCAGGGTGGATGTAGCCTACAGCTTATGACTTACAGTGCTGAGCGTAGGAGCTAGATCTAGGTCCTGCTCTGTTACAGACTTCCTGAGTGATCCTGGGCAAGTCACTTAGTCTCCGTGCCTCAGTTTTCCATCTGTACAATGAGGATAATAGCATTGCCCTGCCTCACAGGGGTGTTCTGAGGATACACACATTAGAGATTGTGAGGTGCTGAGATACTACAGTAATGGGGCCATATCAATACTATAGCCTGCTACGCACCTGCCATGTAACTTACCCCTGTTGTTTAGGTCATTGCTGAAATTAGCCCATGAAAGCCTCATCTAATTACTTTTGGTTCAGGCTCTGACCTACTGGAGGTGACTTTCAGACCAAGTAATTGTGTATTCTGGGAAAATTATTGTTTCTCATAATTAAGATTGCAACAAGAATGCCATTGTAGGGAACAATCCTCCAACCCGCAGGGGACAGAGAAAATAACTTAATAGGTCTTTTTCCATTATTAATTTCTATTGTGGGAGCAGGAGGGAGGCGAGGACATTTACCTTGGTAAGGAACCTCATTTAGCAATGTTTTTACTTTTATTATTTAAGGCCAAAGGTGTCAATAGTGCTTTAAAAATACTTAGAAAGACAAGGTCCTCTCCCCCGAAAATCTGCAGTCTTGCTCTGGTTTTATAATCTATTTTTAAGTTAGTTAGTGTTCCAGCTACTAAGCCACAGTTCAAATGATATCAATCTTGCTATCTTATTCTGGGTGTGGCTGACTTTATGTACATGCTACCTTGGCTAGAGAGTGTTGACTAACCTTTCTTTAGCTGGGAAATCACAAGAAATCACAAACACAAACACTGCCACATTATTTTTCAGGGCTGTCTGCTGTTTCTGTTTTCTCACATGGAGTATCAGCTTTGTAGGCGCTAATCTCCATAGTTCTTAGAATAGAAAGAAAGTGATGGAAGATTTTGAAACAGCTTCTCCTGCGCAGTGGAGACAAACTATCTACATAGTTCTAAGGTGAAGAATCTTGATAAATTTATGAAGGGGATTACAGGAAGGGATTGCCTGCAGTAGCAGGGGACTGGACTCAGTGACCCATGGGGTCCCTTTCCCTCCTACATCCCAAGGAAAGGCCGTCCTATCATCTATTGGCCAGATCCTCAGCTTGTACCTCCAGATAGCACCGCTGAAGTCAATGAACTTTCGCTGATTTACACCAGGGGTTCTCAACCTTTTTTTTTCTGAGTCATCTCCCAGCCCCAACATGCTATAAGAACTCCATGGCCCAGCTGTGCCACAACTGTTTTTCTGCATATAAAAGCCAGGGCCAGTATTAGGGGGTGGCAAGGAGGGCAGTTGCCTGGGGCCCTACACCACAGGGGGAACTGTGAAGCTAAGTTGTTCAGGCTTCAGCTTCAGTCCCAGAGGGACTCAGGGTCTTAGGCTGCAGTCCCGTGTAGCGGGACTTCGGCTTTCAACTCTGGGCCCTAGCAAGTCTAACGCCAGCCATGCTTGGCAGACCCCCTGAAACCTGCTCGCATCCCTCCCAGGGGGCCCTGCACCTTGGTTGAGAACCACTGATTTACGCTGCTGGAGAATCTGGCCCTGTTCATCTAAGTCAAAGCACTACTGTGATGGGATCCAAGCTAAGATCCTAAATTCCCAGGCTGATGGGGTAGAGGGCATTATAAGACACAACTCATGATTATCCCCTCTGCTGGATGAGCTGACTGGCTGTGGATTGTCTTGCATCTGACTCTCCTCCCTCAGAAGGCATATTTGCAGTAACAGCATTCAAGACTCCAGAGGCCCCATTAGAAAAAATAATGACTGCTTTTAATTAAGAAGCTTAATTCAACTGTGCTCAATTCAAATGACACAGGCAAGAACATTCTGGCTTATCCACAGCTCCCTCTCACAAGCTACTGAGTGACAACACACTGGGCCAATAATCATTACATCATCGGAACAAGCTTTTTCTGGCAATGATACAGACTAACGCTATTTCCATCATGTAGGTTTTGGGAGGGCAGTATTGAGGAGCACTGCAGATTTTGAAAGATTCCTGGAGCATTGGCGATGGGTGAACCTGATGAAGTAGGAGGATTTTTTAAACCCAATGAACAACTTTTTTGGGAGGGTTCCCAAAAATAGTTCAACTTCCCCAAACCTTTCTGTTCCCTTTACTTGAAACTCAGATTTATCATGAGGCTGTTTCAGTTTAAAGACATGCCAGCGTGATTTCTAGCTTACAGAGCTTGGGCTGAGTGTTAGGGACAGAAGGACCCTACTACAGCTAGGATGGCACAAATGGATACTTTATATACAGAGAAGACATTTGTCGTTTGCATTAGCATTGTCCCCACTCCTCATTCCCTTTCACACTGTCTGCATTCGGTTGTTTTTTCTCTGCCTTTTTTTTTCTCATAGTCTTTCCCAAGCAGAACTTAAGCCAAACTTTTGAGCCAATGAGGTCAGATGAATGCACCACCATTGACTATACAGTACATAGGGCACCCAGCTGACTGCAATGGAGCTACACCTTGTGACGCCAAACCTCATCCCTTTTCATGTCCATTAAGGCACTAGTCCAGGGATCTGCAACCTTTGGCACGTGGCCCATCAGGGAAATCCGTTGGCTGACCGGGACGGTTTGTTTACCTGCAGCGTCCGCAGGTTTGGCCGATCGCAGTTCCCACTGGCCACGGTTCGCCATCCCAGGCCAATGGGGGCTGCGGGAAGTGGTACAGGCCAAGGGATGTGCTGGCCACCACTTCCCCCAGCTCCCATTGGACTGGAACGGTGAACCGCAGCCAGTGGAAGCTGAGATCAGCCGAACCTGCGGATCTGCCAGTAACAAACTGGCCTGGCCCTCCAGAGGATTTCCCTGATGGGCCGCGTGCCAAAGGTTGCCAATCTCTGCACTAGTCTGAGGTGCATTTTTGTACTGTGGGTAAATTCTATGGCCCATGTTATGCAGGAGGTCAGAGTAGAGGACCACAGTGGTCCTTTCTGACCTTTTAATCTATAGGTCTATGTATGAATCATTCCCATGTCTGAATGTCCAGTGAAAGAATGGGTTTTCTTGCAGATGTATTGACTTGATTCCTAATCTGAAGCTTACAGCAGCGACAGAGCCCTATGAGCTCCTAGCCAGAGGAACTGGGCTGCCTGTGAGGGACCCACTGGTGGAAAGCAGAAAAAGAAGCAGCCAAAGCAGCAAGCAGCCAAGCTAATACCACAAGGTATTAGGGCTTAGGGCTGAATCGTTCAGTCCTTAAATTGAGTCAGCGAACGCAT
This sequence comes from Gopherus evgoodei, assembly GCF_007399415.2. NCBI lineage: Eukaryota > Metazoa > Chordata > Testudines > Testudinidae > Gopherus > Gopherus evgoodei. The sequence goes on from NC_044323.1 coordinate 152,875,208, forward strand.
TATCTGCAGAAAACAGCCCTGAAGTTCTAATTCTGATCTGAACTGCACACTGGTGTAAATCAGGAGTTGCACCAGTGTAAATGAGAGATGAACCCAGCCTTTACGCTGCATTTTCCACACCCTAGCCTGTCTCCATGGTAAAAAATAAAGTGAAACCATATATAAGTTCAGAACTGTTAAACTACAGAGAGTCTCTCAGGGGAAATGGTGCAGGCCCCATTGGCTGTGCTAGTTAAGGTTGTGGGTCACCCTTTGTATTAAAGTTCCAGTCATATACGTAAAAGGTTGTTATAGAGAGGAGGGTGATACATTGTTCTCCTTATCCACTGAGGACAGGACAAGAATTAATGGATTTAAATTGCAGCAAGGACAGTTTAGGTTGGACATTAGGAAAAGCTTCCTAACTGTGAAGGTAGTTACGCACTGGAACAAATTACCTAGGGGGGTTGTGGAATCTCCATCATTGGAGGTTTTTAAAAACAAGTTAGACCAATGTTTCCCAAACTTGGGATGCCACTTGTTTAGGAAAAGCCCCTGGCGGGCCGGGCCGGTTTGTTTACCGGCCGTGTCCGCAGGTTCGGCTGATTGCGGCTCCCACTGGCCGCGGTTCACTGCTCCAGGCCAATGGGAACTGCTGGAAGCAGCGGCCAGTATGTCCTTGGACCTGTGCCACTTCCAGCAGCTCCCATTGGCCTGGAGCAGCGAACCGCGGCCAGTGGGAGCCGCGATCGTCCGAACCTGCAGATGCGGCAGGTAAACAAACCGGCCCAGTCTGCCAGGGGCTTTCCCTAAACAAACAGCGTCCCAAGTTTGGGAAACACTGGGTTAGACAAACACCTGTCATGGATGGTCTAGATCAGGAGTAGTCAATAGGTGGACTGTGAGCCAAATCCAGACTACCAGACGTTTTTAAATGGATTCCGAAATCTATATATTTACTTATTATTATTTTATTATTATTATTATTTTCTCTGGAATCTGGACCCTGAGTATACCTCGACCAAGAAATTTGCACCTTGACAAAAAATAAATGACTACTCCTGGTCTAGATAATACTTAGTCCTGCCTCAGTGCAGGAGACTGGACTAAGATCATATCAAGATCTCTTCCAGTCTTCAATTTCTATTATTCTGTGAGTTATAAATGGTTTGTGAAGAGTTAATAAATGACATTATAAGCAGCTTACATGTGTTATAGATGGTTATAAGCACATTATTAGCATGTTATGTTTATAAGAAATCTATTGGCCTATTGGAGTCCACAGCAATCTAAAATGATTGACTAACCATTTATTAAAACAGTTATGATTTATTAACCTGTTATAAACTATTTATAAATGGAATCTTAATATAAAGTGTGACAGGTAAAATATACTCTGGGGAACAATTCTGCACTGGACTTCTGAGGAGGAGGGGTGCATAAGGTGATTTGTTTGCTTTTATCCATCTTTCTGACAGCAATACTAAAACGTAGACTTTATTCTGAAAACTGTAATTTCACTCAGCCTAGGAGCAGAGGATGGAGAAAAGGGGTTTAACCGTAGAGTGCAGTACAATGTCCAATCTAACTCAAAGCAGTCACCTATATAATGATAAGGACACAGGCTCTTCCAAGTTCCTGGGTCCAGTTTTTCAATGTTATTTTTTTCCCCTCTGAGAAACTTAAAAACCATCAGTCCTTTCTCCCAGGACAAGTGTTATCACTCTTCAGGCCAGGGAACTGGTGTGTGACAGAGAGATTCCTTCAGGGCCACTGTGAATGGGCATCCTGTACAATCAGCACGTGGAACTCCCTGCCACATGGTATCATTCATGCCACGTATATGGATAACTTGAACAGAGCAGGAATAAAAAAGCAAAAGAGAGTTTTGAAAAAGATGTAAACCCTCCTACCTCAAGGCATAAACCAATTTCTCACTACTAGAGGTCAGGAAGGAACTTTCCCTAGAGGAAGATTAACCTGTAGGGCTCCTTACACGCTCCTCTGAAGCAGCTAGTGCTAGCCATTCACAGCAACAGAATTCTGGACAAGAGAGACCCCTGGTTCAATCCAGTCTGGTAATTCCTATCTGAAGGGGGAGGATAATCCACCATGCAGCTGTACTCCATGTGTGTGCACATCCAGGTCCATTCTTTTATTTTCCTTTGTCCCTGGGACCACTCATGGATTTGACAAAGTCCTGGATCTCCTGCTCCAGCACCTTGTTCCTCTTCTCAACGTCTTCCCATGAGCGCTCCACATTCTGAAGCTTCAATTCCAGCGCCACAAACTTCTTCTTCTCTTTCTCGATCTCTTCATTCAGTCGCACCACTTTGGCCCAGACTTCATAGTTCTCCTTCTGGAGGCTGCAATGGGAAGGACAGGGGACAGCCCTGGAAGGTCATCATGTGGCTCCTGGTAGCTTATACCTCCATGTCATTCAGCAATACAATACTCGGCAGTGCTACCCTGAATGATGCACAGCCTCGTTACCCAATCCCATAACACTTTGTCACGTCCAATGAATCCATAGCAACTAAAAAGCTGTGGGGATAATTATGAACCAAATTGTGTCTATTGGCTACAGACCTATACTGGAGGTGGGACATAGCTCCAGTGACCTAGAAGGAGCTTTGATGCACTACAGAAGGATCTACCATAGTGGTTTTTGACCTTTTTTTCATTTGTGGGCCCCTTTGGAAATTTTGAGTGGAGGTGCGGACCCCTTTGGAAATCTGTTGTCTATATATAGCGGACATTTGTTCAGTCAGTTTTCAGTCTAAGTCTTTTGCTGACCCTTTAAACATAGTGGGATCTGCAGACTACAGGCTGAGAACCATTGGCCTAGCATGTGCTCCCCTTCACTGGCAGCAGCAGGGATGAATGGAGCTGTGAGTTCAGAGTGTCTATGGGTCACTAGAAAGGGATGCAGTTATGTCTGGTCCTTACAAAGGGGACAAAAAGGATGAGAGGAGCAAAGATGCATGCACCTTTCTCTGCTCTTGCAAGCTCACAAAGGGGCCTGCGGCACTGGGGCCCTATAGATGGGACCCAGCTAGAGCTGGTCGGGTATTTTTCAATTAAACTTTTTTTGCTGGAAAATGCCAGTTTGGCAAAAACTGAAACTTTTCATGAGAAAAGGCAAGTTTCAACAATTTCTTGACTCAAAACATTTTTGAAGCAAAGTTTAGAAGGTGTTGACACATCCCATTTTGGTCAAAATTAAAACAAAACCTTTTGAAATTATCAAAAAAACTCATTTTGATTGGCCTGATCTAAAAAAAAAAAATCAGATTATCAGTTCATGAAAATTTTCACAGTTTTGACTTTCATCCCAATTTCGGATCTCAATTTGAGACAAGAAACATTTCCAAAAACCTCATAATTTTTTTGTGAAATGGGAAAACGGATTCTCTCCCAGTTTTAGTCCAAACCAAAATTTCAGATAAGCCACCCTTAACTCTGCAGAAATTTGGATCCAAATCCAAGTTTCATGGCTGGCCTCTATCTCTATAATGGCCAAGTCTATAGTAATTAATAATGCCTAATATTAATATGGTAATAATATGATACTAAAAAAACATTAGCAATTACAGCTATATGATAGTGCAGTAACACTATTAATTAGCAGTATTAATTGAGTGATATGATACTGTTGTAATGTAAGTAATCACTACTTCATGATACTATAGTAATACTAGTAATTACTCATGTATAGTATCGATACTATAATAGTATATTATAGTAACCTTAGAAATTACAGAATACTATAGTAATACCAGAAATTAATCTTATATAATATTAATACTATCATATTTACAATAAAATCAGTAATTACTACTATATGATGCTATAGTAATACTAGTAATCAACCCTTTATAATATAATACTATAAGAGTGTGAGTTGAGGTTTTCATACTCTCCTGAATGCAGTACTGAAAATTATTTACCTTAGAGAGGAGAGGTGGGTGAGGTCATATTTTTTATTACCAACTTCCAAAAATCATAATAAAAGCTATTACTCCACCCAACTTGTCATTTTACTATCCTGGGACCAACATGTCGACAACAACACTGCAAACCATCATTTACCTTTTTATTTGCTCTTCATAGTCCTTTTTCTGCATTTCCATTTCTTTTTTCAGCCCTAGGATCACCTTTCGAAGGGACTCCTGGTTCTCCTGACCAGAGCCACAGTTCTCAGCACCGATGTTTGGACCCAATAGTTCCTTTGGCACAAGGCTAGGGCTTTGGTTTTCTAACAAATCTTTCTTGGAGCTGCTGCTTGCTGTGCTGAGAGGGCTAGTGCAAGTGCTCTCCCCACTCTCTGCCTGGCAGGTAGGGACATTGTCATAGGTCGAAGTCCGGTGACGGTCGAGCAGCTTAAAAAGATCCTGAGACAATGTTCTTTTGTGTTCCTTTGGGGAAGTCGGAGAGAACTGACTTCCTGAAGATGTCCAAAAGTCATTGCTGAATATGTCATTTTTATCGCTGCTGGCTTTCTCCCCCTGAGAGGAAGCAATTAGGAAGGATTTCCTGTTAGGAAGGGTCTGAGTTCTTTTCCTGGACTGTATTTTCCACATTTCCAACATATCTTTGGATTGGTTTACATCATTATCTTCGAGGGATGCGTCCAGCCTGACCGCAGCTCCAGAGGAAGTGGGACTGCTGGTATCTAGGTCATCTCTCTGAAAACATAGCCAAGAACATTAGAAAGTAATTTCATTTTCATTCACACACCGTACAGATGCACAGTGTGGTGACAAAAATAAAGCCACACTTTATATACAAGTTAATTTATAACTCGTTAAGAAATGATGAGTGGACATTGTGAGGAGGGCTGGTAAAAAAAATTTCCATCAAAGGATTTTCTGTGGAAAAATGGATTTTCCACTGAATTAAAATTTCTGTGGAAAGTATTTGCTTTCAAGGGACAATTCTGACTTATTGACAAAAAAAACAAACCTCTTTTTTTTAGTTTTTCAGCCAAAAACCAAAACATTTTCATCTGAAAATTTAACTTTTTATTTTTGCTGAAAATGTTTGGTTTTCAGTTTTTCAGTGAAAAGTCTAAATTTTTCATCTAAAAGAAACCCATTTTCCAACCAGGTGTAGTTATAGTCATATTGCAGGGATGAGTAGTATTCGCTGAAAGCACATCAGGATGATGGGATTATAGATGGTTATTAGTAAACTCTTAACCTGTTTGATCCTATAACAAACCGTAGAAACAGATTAACCCTTTATTAAAATATCCATTAATCATTTACTTACCATTTATTAACTAGTTATAATTTGTACCTTAATATAAAGAGTAATCAAAATATCACATGTGGAAAAAATATCCTCACTTACGTTATTAACATGAAATAATTTCATGTTTCATGAAATAATCCTGGTAGGACACCTGAGTTGCTTGAACCTTTTTAAGTTGTCAAAAATTCATATTTTGATGACAAAGAAAACCAGAAAAAAAAATCAAGAATAACTCTTCCCCCACCCCCCCTTTTTAAAACACACAGCTCTATACTGGTAAAATATTTTGAATTTTTGAAACGTATAGAATATTTGTCATCAAAATGGGAAAAATGCAAAAAATTTCTTGATTTTTTTCTTTCCTCTCTCCTTTTTTTTGACCAGCACTAAGTAAATTTTTCCCACCCATAGAGGCAGTATTGCCTAGTGGAGAGAACACTGGACTGTGCCTCAGAAACCTGGATCTTTTCATGGCTCTGCCACTGTCCTACTGGGTGACCATTGGCAAATCACTTCACCTCTCTGTGCCCCAATTTCCACACCCATGCAATGGGGATAATAATACTGACCTCCTCTACAGAGCATTTTCAGATCCCATGGTTGAAGAAGTGGGTTTTTTACCCACGAAAGCTTATGCCCAAATAAATCTGTTAGTCTTTAAAGTGCTACCGGACTCCTCATTGCTTGCATGGTTTAAATATGCTCTAAAAGAGCTGGGAATTATTATTATCTCACAGGATCGAGTCTTACCATTTGGCCATGGGTTACAGTGTTTGCCTTGGACGCTGGTGGATCTTCTGCAGCATCCCAGCCCACAGAACTGCGCGGCACTTGGATCTTCTTGGAATCATTCCTTTGGGCAGGTGGAGAAGGGGGCTCATCTTTTGACAAAGGGAAGAGCTTGGCATGGTCGCTTATCATCACAGTCATCACTCTCTGGATTTGGGGGGTGCCTGCAATAGAAAAGAGACACATTTTACAGCACCCAGGGAGAACTCATTCATACCATTATTTTAAATCAGTGACTTAACCCTAAATCCTTTCCTCCCTAGAATTCACTGCACATTATTAAAAAGAGAGTGGAATTTGGGTTTTGTGTGAAATTCTTCCCTGTAGAAAGAGTGAGACTTAAGCTTCACTTTCAGTGGTCACCATTTCTTAGCTCTATGGTGTGAGTAAATCTTACACACCCAAAGCATTTCTCTATTAGTTCTGGTGCAGTTCTCCCCAAGGCCACAAAGTTCAGTGGAGAGGTTGAAATGTCTGGATCATCTTGAATGACTATTTTCCAGAGTTCCCTGTGTGGTTGCAAAGGTACGAAAGAATTCCACACCTTTCTGAGGCCCAGAACATTGCTTATCAGCCCTTGTATGGATGGAATGCACAATACAAGGGCTAGGTGTTATTATTGTAGGGCCATTTGTTGCCTGATTGACCTGCCGTTGTGCTGAGATACCAGGCAGAATGTTTTCTATCCAGGCAAGGTGGTGTTTTGGCTTCTATACTGCGTCTGATTTAGGAAGTTCATTGTTTTAATCCTTTGGATACAGTGATCTCTTGAATACTGCAAGGGCTGCCTAAGTTAATGGTGTTACAGGATTCCATTGTACCTCTCATAATAACTGAAGGGTCCTCTATCTTTGGCCTGATGAGATTCACTCCAATCACTGTTGCCAGGTTATCCACACTCATCTTGTTGACGCTGGAGTTCACCTGTATTTCATGTAGGAACCTGCCGGAATCCAAGGGGAAAAATTCCACGTCGGAAAACAAACAGTCTGAAGATAAATCTGCTTAAGGTGTTATAAAATCCTAATGATCCACCCAGCACTTGCTCCAGGCCCCCAGGGACAGAAACATAGATACATGCCCCTTGTTATTTCAGAGCACACTGAGGCTTTGTTTTTTAGGCATCTCTACAGAAGCCAAATCTGTCAAGTGGTAAAAGAGCTGTGTCCCCCAAAAAACAAAAAAGAAACAAAGATTGGTTTGATCCTTAATGATGTTGCAAAAAAAAAATGAGACAGCAAGCAGGCCGGGGTGGGGCGAAACTCAGCAGTTTCACTATGCAAGAGTTCAGATAAATATTGTCCTTGATTCTGATTCTTGTGGATTCAATGTGCTACACATGGGAGTGTACATACAAGGCCAAGTTGAGCTCACCGCAGTCAGTGAATTCATAGGTTTTAAAGTGAGAAGGGGGCATTCTGATCACCTGTTCTGCAGATCATCTATTCTGACTTCCTTTATAACAGTGGCTAGAGAATTTCACCCACAAATTACTGCATCCAGCATAAAGTTATGTCTCCGTTCACCAGGGCTAGATTTAAATCATATAGTTTCCCTCTCAGTTTTGGGCCAAGCAAAATTTGTGACAACCCCTGAATTTTTAACAGGTTTCTCATTAAAACTAATTGAAACCATGTGTCAGGTAGTTTTTTATGAGAATCCATAAACTGGCTCATGCTTATTCAAAGCACAAAAAGGTTTGTGAATTTCTGCTCAAGCCAGAAAATCCAGACCCAGGTAAGAAACCACCCAAAGTTTGGGAGTGTCCAGATCTGAGATTTGGTTCAGGCCTTTGCAATGTTTTGATTCAAATTCATGTTCAGATTTCAGACTCTCCCAGTGTCCTGGGCCATGTGGATCCAGGAGGTTGGTGAGAGCCCATCTTTTTGCACCTGAGCTGAATTTCAAGTCTGTAAAAGAAAAAAAGAAAAGAAAAAAGAAAAGAAAAGAAAAAACCCAAAGCAGGTGAGTTTTACATGGTTTGGGATTTACTGGTAGACAATTTTGTTCAAATCTCTTCAGCTCATCTGTTCAGTTACAGAGAAATTCAACCTTGTGCAGGGGGCTCACAAAAGAGGTTAGTCACCTGAAGTTTTAAAGGGTACCTGAGTGGAGCCTAAGGCAGTCCAGTGTTTGCTCTCTGCACAAGTGTCAGTTTCACCTTTAGAGACTAAGGCCAAGATCCACAGATCTGGGTCTAACTTCTCACGCACCATGATGAAAGTTGGGCTGTCTGTACATTATGAAAGAGTACATACCTGCAGATATAACTGAGGAGGTTGTAATTGACTCGGGGAAGCAGAGACAGCTGCTTCACTAGCTCCTGATGACCCTAAACACAATTTTAAAATTGCTTTATAAAGGCTCATGAACATCTGAATTCCAAACCATCTGTGAATTTTCCCAGTCTCTCCAATGACATCCAGGTGTGGTATCTCCTCTCAGTGCTTGCTCGCCTTTGGAACTGAATCCACATACATTATCATAGTCCCATTAGTGTGACGGACAATACTGATTAGTCTGATCCAGAATGGCAATTCCTGTGTTTCTATCTGAGTGACTGGAATGTTAAAAGAAACCCACGGGTTCTCAGCTTCTACATATATAGAACTCCCCTCAGACCCCCACAGGTAGCGACCCACAATGGCTGGTTGGTTGGATATGAGAAAGCAAGGCTGAAGTCATCTGTTGGACATGTCACCCACAGTCCTTCTGCTCTGTTCCTGGAATAAGCTTTTTGCTACGGGGCCAGCTGCTAAGAAAATTCTGACCCCAGTGACTCACTCATATTTCCCCAAACCATTGTTCCCATCAGTTCTTTGCTTCTCTCAGCCCCTTCATTTGCCCCATCTCCTTTCTTGCTCACCCCATCAACTCTCCTGCTGACCATCCTCTAGACTCAGAGTGATATGAGGCATGCAGGATGTTGCATTTCCTTTCTCTGATAATTGTTTACACTTTTCATTTACTGCAGGAACTCAGCTAAAACAGGAAATATGAGAGATGGGGCAGCTTTCAGGATTCACACACCCTGACAGCTAAACCTTAAGATAGGTAAACCCATGCTGCCAGATTGGGGAGCTAAGTTTACTTATTTTAACGGCAGTTCAGACAGGAAGACATTCTGGATTTAAAACCCAGTTAGTCACATACAACTCCCTCTAGCGTGCAACTGAGCATACCCACAGACACTCTTCTGCTGGAAGTGATAACAAGGTGAGGTCTGCAGGGTGGCTGAGTCAAGGGGTGAAGGGGAGAAAGCAAATCGTCTCTTTCCCTAGGACACCAATACTGGCCAGGATGCTAGTGTATCTTCTCAGCTACTTTTTTGAGACTGTAAAGCACCAAATTTGTCCCCCATGTAACTCCATGGCAGTCAATGAACCCCAAACTTGGTAGAATTACACCAGAGGGATAGTTATTAATAATATTTACTACAGTAATGCTCTAAGGGCCAACCAAAAATATGGCCCATTATGCTAGGTGCTGCACAGCGTAGCAGACAGTCCCTGCCCCAAATTGCGTCCCTTCTTTTCTATCTAGTTCCATATCCATCCCTTTAGCTAATCTATCTAGCACGTCCAACTCCATTGTATTTAAGCACTGAATTGTAGATGCTTTTGATTCATAAAGCACTTCCATTTCCAACAAGTGTTTTTTAAGGGGGGTGGAATAAATGCATGGTCATTGGTACCTTCATTTCATCAGCATTCAGAAGCATTCCACACAGGAGGAAGTCCTCATACTGCAACCACGGTACAACCGGCTCGGGGAGTTCCCTCAGGTAGAGTTTGAACAAAGAGGCCACTGTATGTACATCTGTATCGCTGTAGGACAAATGGTGAGATTGGAATAAAAGGATCCACTCAAGTGAGATTCAGACGCTCTTGGCTAGGGAACCATATATCTGTTTTGCTCATCTTGGTTGTGTGAATTGAGCGTTCAGGAAAGGTGCCTATTTTGAGCAACAATAGCCTCCCCCTCAGGAGAGGAGAGAGGCCACAAAGGAACAGAGGACAACTAAAGAGTGGGGACAAATCAAAATTGTAGGAGCAGGCCACCAGTGGGGGACACCAGGCAGAGAACCCCAGGCAGCACCCATTGCTTTGAGACTGGACTAAAGGAGACAGTGGAAGAAAAGTGAATGCTTGGCAGATCTTTCTCCTCTACCATAGTGTTGGTGGTTTCCCAGCAGTCATAATCAGGGTAGTGTTTTCCTAGCCTACCTTTGAATCATGGGTGTTTTTATGCATTTACTTAACAGGCAAATATTATCTAGCACTCACATATTTGGCAGGCCTTTTCCATTCAGAGTTGGCAAAGCTTGTCTGGGTTTTTAAGGTTAACAGCAATTACAGAACATGTTCTACTAGGACAGATGTTTGCAGCTTTGTGTACCATATAGTTTATATTCTGTCAAAAAGAACACTGTCAAGATAGGTTTCTGTTTTGACCTACCTTGAAGTTGTTAAACTGTTATAATCTGCTAGCAAGAATCTACCAGGTCATTTATTTTTTAGGTTGCGTTTTTTCTATAAAGCCTACCACTCACTCACTGAGAAATGCTGTAAAAGCCACCATTTTTGTAGACCCTACCAAAACAAAATGTCATGAGCTTCATCTGCCTGCTCAGCATCAACACTTTGCTAATAAGCACCATGCCACAGTGCTGTGCTGGCAAAGATGACCACACAAAATAGAGAGAGAGAGAGAGGGAGACTTGGAAAGGAGACTGAAGTTATCGAATTGTTGCTGTCGTTGTTATATCAAAAGAGCCAGTGACTGGTCTTCCCCAATCTGTCCCAGGGATCAAAGTAAGAGGAGACAGAGGGGAGCACAGCTCTGCTAAAAACAGATAAAGCAGTGTATGAAGAATCTAGTCCTTTTGCTTTGATCAGTGTTCTAGGTGGCCTTACTGTGACATCTACTCACCTCCAAGACCTGAGATTTTGACAACGCACCTTTGCAGAGTCTAGATCGAAGCTGAGAAATGGTAACACCTGTTTTCTCTTGAGTCCTGACCCACATACAGGCCAAGGGATTTCTTTCCTATTGCTGCAGACAGAACAGTCCTATAAACATGGCACTGGACATGCATGTGTGCTATTGCACCCAGGCTGACAATATGTTGTATACTGAGCTTTCTGGGTCTTCTTTTCAAATCTGCTAGTGATGAAGGTCATCCTTCTCAAATAACATCTAGACCAGGGGTATAAAGTAGGTTCCATTCCTGGCGCTGCCACGACTTACTGTGGGTGTGTCTACTCAGCAAGCAGCAGCCTCCAGCCACGCATCTCAGAGCCTGGGACACCACACTTGGGCTTTCACTATGGTGTTAAAAATAACTGAGTACATGGTCAGGCTCTTAAACCTAGAGAGCAGGGTGAGTGGCTTCAAGCCTTCAGAGCCTGAGCGCCAGCTCAAGCCACAAAGTCTACTATGGCTGGTTTTGAGTTAGCCCCGCGAGCTGTTGACCTGGACCCTGAGACAAGCTTAACCGCTCTGTATCTTGCCTCTGTACCTACCTAATGCCTGATCCTGTCAACACTTAGGCCTTATCTCCACTAAAAAGGGATTGCTGGTATAGCTGTACCAGCAAACCCTCCGAGTGCAAACACAGCTTATGCCAGCTAAAGTGTGCTTTTGAGCTTATACCAATTCCCCAAAGAAAATAAGCAAAAGGGCTTTTTTGCTGGTGTAACTGTGGCTGCGCTAGGGCTATTGCTGGCATAACTCAGTTGGTCAGGGGTGTGATATTTTTTAACTAGCATGGCCCTCTGCTTTACTGTGAATCAGTGAATGGCTCACAGGCTAAAAGCTAAGCATGTATGTAAGTATTTGCAGGACTGGGGCTCTTCTGAGGACTGCTGTGAGTTGGCTAGACACAGATTTTGTACTATAGAACTAGAAGTGTATGTTGTTGCTTTTTTTAACCATTAATGTTATACTGGTGAAATCCCTAGGGTGGATTCAGTTATACTAGTACAAAGGTGCCTTCTGCCAGTATTGCTAATTCCCTTGCCTATACAGGAGTAGTTATCCTGGTATAAGCACCTTTATACAGATATAATTTAGTCCATACTATGCAGGTTATACCATTCTAATTACACCAGTATAGCTAAAGCAGTATGACTTTTGTGTGTAGACAAGCCCAAGACCTGTGTCACTCAAGTCAATGGGCATTTTCCCATTGGTTCAGTGAGAGCCAAATCACTCCTGATGTTTGTAAAGAGCTTAAAGATTCTCAATTTAAGTGCAAAGTATTATTACCATCCAGTGATTCCTAGGAACTCACACATTATTGGTCCCACATCCTGTGATACAAAACCAACATTACAGGGCACTGAGAAAACAACAGCTAATCCAAGTTTTTCTTCTGTGTCCCATTGCAAAGCAAAAAGGCTTTACCTTCCTGTGAACCCAGCACAGGTTGTAACAAGAGAATTTGCCATGGATGTGCCAGGTTGTGATTCAGAATCGCAGAAAGCCAGAGCTGTTCAGCTCCAACAAGCTTCAAACAGGTTTCAAACACAACGGACACAGCAACTTTCAGAGATCAGCTTGGCACAGGGATTATTTTAAGTGTAAGGGCTGTGGGTCACCTAACTGCCTTTATGTGAACTTTCCTTTCTATATAAGGAACAGTAACAAAAAGGAAGGGTGGTCTTGTGGTTAAAGTGTTAAGCTAAGATGTTCAAAAACAGTGGTTCACTTCCCAGTACTGCACATGGGGGAAATTAATCAAAACTTTCCATGGTCTCTAATTTGGGGGCACTGCTCTCTTTTCGGGTGCTCAGTTTAAGATACCTCATGCTAGATTTTCAGAAGGCCCAAGCTCTTGCAGCGCTGTTTGATGTCATCAGGAGCAGCCCCTTCAAAATCAGGTTCAGGGTGTCTCAAAGCTGAGCTTCCCCAAAATCAGCAGTCAGTTTTGAAAGGATTGGCCTAAACCTTGCTCCTAGTGGGAACGTTGCCACGATGTGAGCAGGACTCAAAGGAGGTGCCAATGCTGCAGAGGTCAGGTAAATAACCCCAGGTCTGGCCAGTGCCAGTAGAGAAAAGAGCACTGGCATGACTGTGGGGGAGACAGGTTCATCTATGCCCTGCACCTCCTTATTTCCAGTATCGTGAGTGGGTTGGGAGCTGACCAAGACCAGAATCCCTGAGCCAGGCTGATCTTCCAGTGCCCTGCACTTCATAGGAGTGCTTACACCTGTGGCACATGTTCTGAGTCAACAGCATTTTGCACTGCCATAGGTAACTACACCAGGCTCAGGGCCTGGAGAATCAGGCCCTTATTTATATGGCACCGAGCACCCCGATCCTTCATCAAAAGCAATCACAAAGGGTTTAACCCCATCTCCAAGCAGGTGAGAAGGGTTAGAGATAACGAGACAGGACAGCTCACTAAAGGGAAGGGATTCAATTAGGAACTAATGAGTCAAATCAGGAAACTTTATAAAGAGAAGCCCAGAAACCTTACTCCCCTCCTTTCTTTTTGCAAGGCCTGTATTATAGAGTGCAGAGAGGGAAGGTAGCAGTTTATGCTATTACAAGAACTTCTACAATAGCACATACATGGAGGGAGGGGAGCTGAGGTATAGAATGAAGCCCTTTATTGGTGATTGCATTGGTTGGCAGAATGTCCTGAATCTGAACTTTGTGTTAGCCTTGTGTTAGGAAACACAGCATGGTTTGGAGGCTAGGGGGGAGGGATATAGAGTGGTATGAAAAGGATTTACCCCATTTTGGAAAAAAAATAAATCCTAGGGCTGGAGGGGACCTCAAGAGATGATTTAGTCCAGCCCCCCATGCTGAGGCAGGACCAAATGTTACTCCTTGTCATTCATTATTATTATCTGGATTTCTGTAGTGTAATGCCTCAGAGACTTTGTTATGGACCAGGACCACATTGTCCTAGGTACTGTACCCACACAAAATGAAAGGACAGTCTGTGCCTCCAGGAGCTGACAGTCTAAATATAGGACAAGAGACAACAGATGGGGGAATACAAGGAAACAGTGAGACAATATAGGTCAGCATGGCAGGCAATGGTCTCTGCACATCAACAGCCTAGCTGTTAAGTTTTTTTTATAGGCATCCAGGGCAAAGGAGAGTTTTAAGAAGGGATTTGAAGGCAGATAATGAAGTAGTTAAATGGATGTGTACAGGGAGTAACTCTCAGGCATGTGGGGCAGCATCGGAGAAAGCACCATGGTGCTTGTTAGAAAATTTAACAAGTTGCCAATGGATGCTAACATCCTGGGCAGATCAGAGGCAAGGGTCGACAGGTCAACCATGAACAAAAGATGCTACGAAGGGAAAGGGCTGACTCTGAAGGGCCTTGAAAGTGAGGACTAGCAGCCTTTGTTCAATGCAATAGAAAAGAGAAAACCAGAGTGGGATATACTTGAAAGTAGGAAAGAATCAGTGGGAAAAGCAACTGGGGGGGAGGGGAGGAATAGGATCCTTAAAGATTTAGAATGAATGAAATAAGACCCACCCAAAATCATAGAATATCAGGGTTGGAAGAGACCTCAGGAAGTTATCTAGTCCAACCCCTTGCTCAAAGCAGGACCAACACCAATCTTCTCCACTGAGCCTAATGACAATCCCCAGTTCACTTCCACCTCACCCAAGCATATCCCTTTAATGGCTGACTGCAAAGGCAGATGAGAGAAAATGCCATTAATGCTGAAGAAGTTGATAGCATATCATATTCAACTCCCAGCACTGGCAGCTTCCCTGTATCCCTCACTTTAGGGTTTTGTTTCCTATCTGTGTCTTGGCAGGTGGGAGAATGAATTATTAAAATGGCTCCTCCTCATTACAACATTCTGTTCCTCAGTTCTGCATTTACCCAATTTGATTAATCCCAAATTAATCCCAATTTGAAAAATTACAATCATAGAGATTAAAGCCAGAAGGGACCATCCTATCTAGTCTGACCTCCTGCACATCAGAGGCCACTATACACCATCCAGCCCCTGCCACAAAAAGCTCAACAACCAAAATTTGATCAAGTATTACGTGATAGTCTCCTTTTGAAAGCAGTGTGTGATTGCTGATAGGTAACACCTCCTTGGAATCCTTCGCTAACCTGCCCTTCCACATTTAAAAGGAAAGGTCAGCCATGCCTGAATGTTCCTATCATCTTCAGCCTATTCGGGGACATTTGTGGAGTGAGTTTGTGGGTCTCAGTCAAACCCCTCATTAGTGGCCGTTTGTCCGCATCACCCAAGTCGCCCATTACAGTCAGCGGTAACTGGTGGTTTCAGCAGATGGGCCAAAGCCTGAATGGGTCATGAGGACTAAACTACACCCTAGAGATGGTTCCTCCAGGCAGGATTGGGGCACTTTGTCAAGGCAGAGTTCGTGGGAAAGATCTGCACTGTGGCTATTTGCTGACCATGTTCTGTAGGTAAAGAAGGGACCTGGATTTTGGTCAGTCCAGTGCCTTTCTCCACAGGGCCCCCAGTAACTTCTTGTGATTCTTTTCCTAAACAATGAGCATTGTTGTCTGCCCAGTGTGCCCAGTTATCCCCCAAACCCTGCTCTCACAGCCCAGGCTTTGACTTTCAGTTGACCCCATCTTTTTTTGAACCCTCTTTTCTATTTGGGGGAATGATCTTTCATGCACAATGGGCAGGGTCTTGTCTGTTTCTCCACAGAGATCAACCAGGCCAGTGACTTCCACAAGTCTGCAGTTAACAAAAGCAGTAGATAGACAGACTGAACCCCGAAGGGCTTAGCTGGATAGAATCAGGAAATATAAACATTACCGGTCAAAAGATGGCCTTTCCCCAGCGTCAAATGCGTCCCTCAGCTGTTTCACCAGGTTGTCCTGGCCAGGCAGTCGGAAGATGCCCTCCTCATTCATGCCGTGTTCACGTATGAACTCTGCACATGTCTCCATCAAGAGGGGGACCAGGTGCTGCCCAAATTTCTGTTCATACGCCACAGTCTCAGCCAAGCGCTGGCCAAATACCACTAGATAGAAGAAAGGTATTGTTAATAAAGGATAGAGGTAGGCCCAGAGGCAGCGGTGGGATTTATCCCTTGTCCGTTGTAATACTGTCATTGTATGGAGCTTCTTTCAATGCTGAACAGAGGTTTGCTTGCTAGATGAAAATAAAGGGCCAGATCCTCAGCTCAAACACCACTGACTTTCATGGAGCTATGCTGATTTACATCAGCTGAGAATCTGGCCCACTATGTCATCAAAACTTAGAAACTGCCAGACCAGACCAGACTAGAACTATGGTCCATCTAGCCTAGAATCAGAGGCTACTGCAAGAGGTTTCAGGCAATACACCAAAGGGTGCAATGGAGATGTCGTCTTGATGCTTATGCTCTGTCTGCCTGCTTGTTGCAAGCTTCTACTGAAACTCCCTTAAAGTAAATCCCTGCCCTCAGATAAGCAGAAAAATTCAGCTCTGGACTTCCCCAAAGTTCAGGGTTTGAGACCATGGTTTCAAATCATTTATTCATGTTTCAGTGGTTCTCAAACTTTTTTGTACTGGTGACCCCTTTCACATAGCAAGTCTCTGAGTGCAACCGCCTCCTTATAAATTAAAACACTTTTTTATCTATTTAACACCATTATAAATGCTGGAGGCAAAGCAGTGTTTGGGGTGGAGCCTGAAAGCTCATGACTGCCCCCCATGTAATAACCTTGTGACTCCCTCAGGGGTCCCGCCCCCCAGTTTGAGAATCCTTGGTTTAGAAGATCCCTCAGCTCTGCACAGCAACCAGCTGGTAATGTTAATATGCCATGGGATATGGAGATTGGGGTACCCCAGGCAGAAGTTTACTTTATCTTTGTCTTAAAATATCCAGTGGAAAACAATTTGTTACAAACATTCCTCTTGAGTGTTTGGCAGATACATCAGGAGAAAATCTAAGCGAAATCACTGAAGATTTTCTTCCACTGAATTAAATTAACCTGTGTTAAACCCTTTCCTGCAAAGAGTGTTAATACTTTACATCTTCAAAGTGCCAAACAAATGTTAAGGAGTCCTTCCCCACAACACCCTTGGATTAAGTAGTATTGTCAATGCTTTATAAATGAGGAGCCTGAAATACAGACAAGATGGAGATATAAGGAAAATGCTGGGGGGAGACTAAGTAAATATGAAAAATGTCAATAGGATAGCAAAAATGCAGAGGGCTGAGGATATGTCACTTCATTAGCTGTGCCACTGACAAACACGCAGAGTGAAGGTACCTGTGAATTAAGAGCCAAATTATATGGGTTACTTTGGGGATCTGTCTCTTCAATCCCCCTGCCACTGTCACACATCATGGAGATGCCTATGAGTTAACCCCAGGTGAAGTCAACGGCTCAGCAGTTCTAAAAACTGGGCCCTTCTATGTTGAGCAAGCTGCTAACATCGAGTCAACGTCAGACCCAGGCTAGAACTCAGGGATTCTTGGTTTCCAGTCCCCTGCTGGACCTCATTGACTCTTTTATTCAGAGACAAGAGATCACTAGTAAAACAGAGGTCTTAAAACTAAGATGGCAAAAGAAAAACAGCCTTGTAATGCAGCTCCAGCTGAATTTGGGCTGGGAGACTTTCCCTAGCCTAATCTCTAATGTGTCCTCTGCCAGTCAGCTATATTTTTAAAAAGGGGCCAGTACCTTTCCTCCGGAGCAAAGGCTTTTTCCTCCTGAACTCCCAGCAGAAAACCATCCCTAAGGCTGGAATGCAGCAGCCCTCATCCCAGCTCTTCATCCTCAAGGCTTTAGGCATGATGACAGAAGAGATGCCCCAGATGCAAGTGGCTCCAGAATACTAATGGCAAAGGGTCCCACGGCCTCCTATTATATTTTTCCCCGTAATGTGTTCACCTCCTGTTCCGAAGGCTGAAATAATCCCTGAGTATCTCTTGCAGATCAGCATTATGCTCATAAATACTCCCGTCTGGAACCACAAGACTTGTCAGCACCTGCCTTGTGGTGTTTTTTTTCATTGACACAAGACTCCCTTTTGCTTTTAAATAATGAACATAAACCTGTCATTGTACTCAGTAAAAGTATAAATGGCTCCTTTTTTTTAGTAGCTCATTATCTGCTATCACCCTGGAGGATCATAAAAATCAACCCTCTACCTACATGGCTCTATACATCAGTCATTCCGTCTGACACACTGTTAGCACGTCAGCCAGCTCAAAGATGCTTCTTGGGTGTCAGGCTGGTAAAGGGGCTCAGAGGCATTTTGAAAGATTTCATTTCACTCGGCACAACCTCTCCGCTTTTTAACATGGAGCAAATTGACAAACAGCTGCCTTATCTACATGAGTCACTGGGGGCATTTCTCAAGGGCAATGCAACCCAAGCCTAAGGCATGCAGATGTACAAAATAGTCTATGTCCTATTCTCAAGCCTGCTGTTTGGGAATCCATTAACCTCCAAGTTAATTTATACCATGGTATGGGTCAACATCACTGAAAAGAGGCTTGGAGCCTTATTTACAGTGAGGCCTCTTTACACTCGCTTTAAGGCTGCTTTACCCTGCCAGTGCAATTCCTTAGTGTAAATGAGCATCAGGCCTGGAGTCTTTATTTGCGATCATGTGACTTTTTGGGAGGCTGATCTTGGAAATCCCTTGCTCAAATGACCCTAGCTTTGAACCACTGATGATACTGCAACTTTCCAAATGATCAGAGGGGGGTTTAGAGCACTTAGAAAAACTGGCTTTTAAACATTAACCTAAACTATAGCAGAGTGACCGGCTTGGCTAGAATAAAGATGCTCTAATCAATGCCAACCACTAACATCAGGTCTTCATCTGGATATAGTTATTATTTGAATCACAGTAGCACTGAAAGGCCCCAACTGACTTCAGGGCTCTGTTGTGCTATGAGCTGTATAGTCACATAGTGAAAGGCAGTCCCTGCCCAAAGAGCTAAGGGCTTAAATAGACAAGATGGACAAAAAGAGGAATGAGGAAACAGAGGAGGAGAGAATTGTCCTGGTCAGTAATAAACACAACCCATGTTTAATCCAGTGCTCTGTCCATTGGACCATGGCCCATGCTGTGTGTGTGTGTGTCTCTCTCTCCCCTATATTTTTATATAAAATACTCAGTTCACTCCTATATGAAATACGACTAATTCTGAAGATGAATCATTCTTGATTGCAAAGCCCGTCAGTTTGAGCCCACCACAGAAGGTTCCTCTGTTGTAGGCTTTACCCTGGGGCTGTTACAATGTCACTTGCGGGGAGTGTCAATAATGCTGTAAGATCATGAGCAAAATACTAACTTTTTTTTTTTAAATGTTTAGTTAGTATTATAAAGCACTGTCATGGTCAGATACCACAGTGATGGGCACTCCTGGAAATCCTTAAGATAGATGGATGAGATCAATATTCCCATTGCCTCTGGGTGTAGCTACAACACTGGCAAATTTACAAAACACTCCCCCTCCTCCCCCTTTGCACAGGCATAAATAGCTGCACAAGGTGCTGGGCTGTGGGGAACCAGATGCTATAGCTCTCTTCTGCACCCAGCAGGGGGAGGGGAGATGACCAGGATGCCCATGTTACAAAGACATACCTTGTGACTCTGCTGAGAATGGGCCAGATGGCTATGGGACAAAGGGACGCAGTGTGGTCTAGAAGTTAGAGCAAGGGAATCTATATCTGGATTTCATGAGTTCTATTCTTGGCTCTTCCACTGACTCACTGATTGCTCTGGCTAGAAGTTGTTCTAGGGCTGGATGCCTACTGATGTCAATGGGAGTCTCTTTCCAAGGGATCAGGTCCATAGCACCCCACTTACTTTTGGGCTGTTATTTACTTAAAATGCAAATTCTTTGGGGCAGGGACCACCTTTTACCTCTGTTTGTACAGCGCCTGGTGCAGTGGGGTCCTGATCCATGAGTAGGGATCCTCAGCAATTGCACAATACAAATAAATAATAATATATAAATAAATAACACATAACCCTTCCGTGTTCCCATTACAACAATTTACCTACACGGCAGCTATGTTGAAAGGTTTAATTAGCATATGTAAAGTGCTTTGATTTCCTTGGGTGAAAGTTAAGAACATAAGAATTGCCATACTGTGTCAGACCAAAGGTCCATCTAGCCCAGTATCCCATCTTCTGATAGTGGCCAATCCCAGGTGCCCCAAAAGGAATGCACAGAACTGGTAATCATCAAGTGATTCATTCCCAGCTTCTGGCAAACAGAGACTAGGGACACCATCCCTGCCCATCCTGGCTAACAGCCATTGATGGATCTATCCTCCATGAAGCTGACTGTGTGGAAAAAATACTTCCTTTTGTTCGTTTTAAACCTGCTGTCTATTAATTTCATTTGGTGATCCCTAGTTCTTGTGTTTATGAGACAGAGTAAATAACACTCGCTTATTTACTTTCTCCACACCAATCATGATTTTATAGACTCTATCATGTCCCCTCTTAGTCGTCTCTTTTCCAAGCTGAAAAGACCCAGTTTTACTAATCTCTCCTCATATGGCAGCCATTCCATACCCCTAATCTATGCTATAGAAGCATAAGATGTTATTGAAAAGCCACCTCCGGGGCCATTTCAGCTCCCCTTTACCTCCTGATGGAGATCCCACCACTCTTCGGATCGACTTAACCCACTCATCCATCTCGGATTGGGAGTTGGCCATCAGTACATAGGAGTCTTGTCCTGTTCGATTCTGGTCTCCTGAGACCCCTGCAAAAATAATTACTCGTAAAGGGAGTTTGGTGTGGAACAAAGACACATGCCCTTATTGATTTCTTAGCTAAGTGCTATGGGCCCAAAAAACCCATTATCCCATTCATCTCGATCTGGCTATAAAATGAGGTGGTGTCTCAGGGAGACGTGTTGTTTACACTATCTCTCCATCTTTAAAGCTTTCCACCAATGAAATAAACTAACAGAAAATGAACATCGCAGTGGAGTGAATAGTTATCCTGTTTTCTCTCAACGCTCTGCTTGGTGCATTTACCTGGTACTTCTCCCAAAGTATTTTCCAGAGTGACTTACAAATTTGGGGCCTGATTCTCTTCCCCCCCCCACAACAATGTCTCTCCAGCGACTGTAGAGGAGATACTCTTGGTTTACCCTGGTATAAATAAGAGGACAATCAGGTCCCATATATACTTACACAAATCCTTTAGCCACCAGTGAAAAGCAGCCAACTCTGGAGTGGAATGTGGCAGTTCTTTATCAGTTTAAGACTGAGTGAAGCACAAATGGCAAGTTGAAATTAGTCATTTTTATTTAGACCCAAATTGGGCACTTGTCAGGACACTGGAGTTCTACTCCCAGTGAGTAGAGCTGGCTGGAAAATGGAATTTCTGTCATTTCCTGACATTTCAAATTTTGTTTTTGTTATGAATCAGAAACAAATTGAAAATTATGAAATTTCTCACAAAATGGAAATTCTGAAAAATTTAAATTTGGAAGCATTTTGTTTTGATAATGTTGAACCATAATGTAATATAAAATATTAGACTGCTAGCAGCTGAAAGCCTATGCTATTGCATGGGTGTAGTTTGTAATATCAAATGGCTGAGAACTTAAAACTGGAGGGTAACAAACTGTGAATCCCAGTGATGGTTGAACTCTTGATATTCTGAACAAAAAGACCTCTTGACCATGTTTGTAGCAGTTTCCATTATTTCACACTGAGTCAACAGACATTCTAGGCTTCAGAGTAATGCACACAGAGTGACAATCCTGGAATCTTATTATACAGACAATATAAAATTCAACAGGAAGTCAAATGAAATGAGAACATTGAAATAAAACATTTTACCTTATGACATGTTTTGATATTGAAATTAGATGAGAGAGCCAAAAACATTCATTTTGACACTTTTCCCATCAAAATTTTTGCCACAATCGATTGTTTCCAGAAAACATCTAGATGTCAGCAAAACTGCATTTTCTCACAGAAAACCATTCCATCAAAAAAATTTCAAGCAGCTCTCCCAATGAGTCTCCCCCATGCTTGGTGGATCTACAGGTGGGGCACCATATTAAGCCATAAGCATGAGATGTCTAGCCTTGTGAGACAAGAAGGAGACGGGAGATCTCTGTATTGTGTCATTGTGCTCACCTGGGATGATTTCAAAGATAAACTTCCCAGCTTCCTCTGGGTTGCTGACTGCCTCCTTGATAGTGCTTCCCTGCAGAAACAGGCAGCCCTAGAAACAAAGACAGCAATAGACTTGAATCAGCCATTTAAAAATAACTCTCCTCTTTGCATCTTGTTGGTAATGATGGATCGAACCATAGCAATTTCGGGCTGGAAGGGACCTCCAGAAGTCATCAGGTCCAGCTGCCTGCACTGTAGCAGGACTGAGTAAACCTAGACCATCTCTGACAGGTGTTTGTCAAACATGTTCTTAAAAAATCTCCAATGATGGGGATTCTACAACCTCCCTCAGAAGCCTGTTCCAGAGCTTAACTACCCTCATAGTTAGAAAGTTTTCCCTAGTTTCTAACCTAAGCCTCCCTTTCTTCAGATGAAGCCCATTACTACTTGCCCTACCTGTGGTGGACATGGAAAAGAATTGATCACCACCCTCTTTGTAACAGCTCTAAACATATTTGAAGACTGTTAACAGGTCCTCTCCTCAGTTTTATTGCTCAAGACTGAACAGGCACCGTTTTTTTTAACTTTTCCTCATAGGTCACATTTAAACCTTCATCATTTTTGTTGCTGTCTTCTGGACTCTCCCCAATTTGTCCACGTCTTCTTTAAAGCATGGTGCCTAGAAATGGACACATTACTCCAGCTGAGGTCTTGCCAATGCCTAGGAGAGTGTGCCAATTACCTTCTGTGTCTTACATACAACACTCCTGTTAATATATCCCAGATTAACATTAGCCTTTTTTTTTTTTTTGCAACTGCACCACATTGTTGACTCTCATTCAATTTGTGATCCACTGTAATCCCTCAGATCCATCTCAGCAGTACCACCATCTAGCCAGTTATTTAAGAAGAATATCCCTTTGGCTGGCCACACGGTGAGAAGGTTTGAAGAACATCTCCTTTAGCCTGGATTCTCTCACTGTGGATTAGGGATGCACCAATTTCAAACTGACTGAGCAGATTACATTCTATTACAATAAAGGCCACAGCAGTTATCACCAAGATCATCAGGCTTATGACTCTTGTTTCCACGTCATCAGATCACATGTCCAACCTAAAAAGAGATGTGGACCCAGGCTGGCAGACATAACTGCATGAGTCAGCACAAGCAATGTCTCAGAATAGGGCTGCAGAGGAGAGTAAGAAGTGGTGCCATGGATGGCAACAGAGAGGGCTTTAGCTAATTACATGTTTATGTAGCCCACTTTGCTCAGGCCACATGTGGGGATTACACCCAGCATCTTGGCAGTGCTAAAAGAATGAACCAGGCTGTTTATAGTAATACCAATAGTAATAATAATTAATAGTGAACTTCTACCGCTGCAGGCTGAGGTTCTCAACAGAAATATGGATGCATAGTTCCCTTTGAAATTAATGGGAGTAGTATCTCTACATCCCCTGGATAGCTCTGCCAGTCTCCATGTTCTAGCTAGAAGCAGTAGCAGACTCATATCTAGAGTTGACAGGAATTTTGTCATCAAAGTAATTTCAACAAAAAAATGGCTTTACATTTTCCACAATTTTTTGGTTTTTTATGTAATTTTCATTGACATTTCCTACAAAAAAAAGCAGAGTGTTTTTTTTTGCTTTGATTTGGGGGGGGGGACCCATGGAAAAAAATCAGTTTGGGCTAAAAATGCTTAGTTTTTAGTTGAGTGAAAAATGGTTTTCAGAAACAAAAAAAAAGTCAGTTAAAAAAACAACAAGAAAAATTGCAGGACATTTTTTTCCAAAATGGAAAAGAGAAAAAAACATTTTTAAATTTCCTCCACAAAATATAAAATATATATATCTCTTTTACCAGCTCTACTTGTATGTGGATCAGCCATTATCATGGGGATGTGTAACATATTAAACCAGGGATTATGCTTATGTTTTGGAGACAGCAGCTGAGTTAAAGGCAGTTTGGATGTTAAAAGCTGACTGATAAAAACACCTTGTGTAGCCATTGGGATGGAAGACAGGGTACCATGCAGAGAGAGGCTGGTCCTCTCCATCAGGGAGGCCACTCTACATACATGGCCCATCATAGCATTTCATAAGACCTGTGGCCTGCTTCAACACACTATACTAATGGCCAGTTCATTAGAGGTTTATTATTATGTTTACATCAGTTTAGTTTATGCAAGTGTGTAAATAGACAATACTGTACATAGAAACAACCTATCTAAATACACACAAAACAAGCTGAACTTTAAAATATAAATCATTATAGGTGACTATTCATATTTTAATAAGATTCACAATGTTTGGTCCACTTGAGATTGTGCTTAGGCCCTCCTGTGTAATAAGCTTGGGCACCACTGTTCTACGTTATTAATCTTCCTTCTCTCAAGGACACATGGAGCTATAGAAGGAGGCAGGGCCATGTACCTGCATTACTACCCTGGGAGTTTGTGATGTTCTATTTTTGTGTCATTCAGAGGAGATTTAAGCAGGTTCAGAGACCCAACTTGGAAGAGTCAGGCAGCTCCTTTAAAAGAAAGATCCTGCAGCTGTGGGTGAAATTCCATCTAAGTCACTGGAGCTGTTCCCCTATATACCAGCAGCAGTAGCAGATGAAACCTTTGAAGTCAAGGGATCTGAGCCTAAATGGACCAGCAGGAAATCTCCCCACCCCCACATGCGGCCATGCAAGTGAATTGTGAGCTGTCCAACCATGGCCATGGCTTTGTAAAGGTTGTTTGAAATGTTAGCTGCTGTTAACACCTCTTGTGCATTCAGCTGTGTTGCAAATGATGTGGCAGGGAGGCATGGGGGTGAGGAGGCAGAAAGGGATGAAAGATAAGTGGCAGGGCATGAATAAAGGCCTTCTGAGCTCCCCTCCTATTTTGTGACTATGGCAATAAACCCTTAGGGAGCTGGGGCCCACAGAAATCAGTATAAATCAGATCTACTAAAGAATATATTTCTGAAGAGCAAATACCCTGGCCTTGGAATGCACCAGATTACATGGTGTTATCACAAAGGATCCCCTTCCCAAAGGGTCGTCCCTGCTCTGCAAAATTCAGACTACATTTTGCCCTGAGTTTTTTGTAAGCTCTATTTTTTGCCCTTTCCTTCTTCACCTTATTCCCTCCAGCTCTCTTGGATGACCAGGCTCACAGTTGTGGTGCTGGCCACCCCAGGGTGCCAGTAGCTCTGGAAGCTCTGTAAATGGGCCCCATACATTCCCTACAAAGCTGCATAATTCATTCTGCCTCACTGCACATCTGCTAAGGTCCTCCCCCCACTCCCCATTTCATAACCAGAGAAAACAGAGTTCTACATCAAGGCTTGGCCTAAACTTAAACCCTGGAGCGGAACAACCCCAAGACAGGACCTGGAACCCAACATTAGAGAGGCTTTCTCTTCCCGGATCTCTAGTTGTCAGCTCAAGTGCAACATGGCTAAAACTATTCTTAATCTTCCCCATCTCCTTTCTCAATCACTGTGAACAACACCGCCATCCTACCAGTTACTCAGGACCGTAACCTGGGCATCAGCTTCGACTCCAACCTCTCTCTAGAACCTCACTGGCAGGCTATGTCTAAATCTTGCCAATTCTTTCCACAACACGTCTCTAAGACACGGCCTTTCCTATCCATCCACCCCACTAAGACTCTAATTCAAGCTCTCATCATGCTGCATCTCCATCACTGCACCATCCTTCTCACTGGCCTTGACAAATGCAAACTTGCCTCTCTCCTAGGGTGACCAGACAGCAAGTGTGAAAAATGAGGACTTGGGGAGGTGATGGAATAGGAGGCTGTATAAGAAAAAGACCCAAAAATCAGGACTGTCCCTATAAAATCGGGATGTCTGGCCACCCTACTCTCTCCTATCCATTCAGAATACTGCTGCAAAGATCATTCTCCTAGTCTGTTGCATGGACATCAGCCATTGTTGCCTCCCTCTTCTTTCTCACCTCAAACACAAGCTGCTTGTCTTCACTTCCAGGCCCTTCATGGCCCACCATCATCCTTCCTATCATCTCTCAGTCACTATCAAAAATGTCGACTCTCACCTCAGATCAGCCCACTGTGCCAGCCTCTATCATCTACTTCTTACATTTTCAAACAAGCAGCTTCGTGCTTTCTCGCATCCTGCCCCTCACACTTGGGATAAGCTTCCCTTAAACAGCTGCAAAATGAACTCGTTCGCCTCTTTCCGAACCCTCCTTAAAGCTCTCCTTTGCCACAAGGCCTAGAAAACACTTGTCAGCGGTTAGCACACCGGCGTGCTGAGACCACTGCCTGTTACACTGACCAATATTGTCTCATTGTTACCATTGGTCTGTCTGTATCCACCACTTATCCATATCCAAACTCTTATATGTAGCTTGTAAGCAGCTTGGGGCAGGGACCCCTTCTGTGTTTGTACAGTGCCTAATACAATGGAGTCTTGGTCCCTGAGTGGGACTCCTCAGTGCGATGGAAAGACAAGTAATAATAAATAGTAATATCAGTACGGCAGGGAGCAGAATATTCAGGGGCTTACCTCTGTGCTACATCGTCCCTGCCAAAAAACATCTCCCCTATGCCTACCTTCAGGACCCTTCCTAGACCTAGGATACAAAGTGCTGGCTCACTGTACCTGGGGCTTGGCATCTTCCTCATCCTTGTAGTAACACAACTGCTGGCCCCTCAGTACAAAGTACCGCTGCTGCCAGTTCTTGACGATGGAGCGCTGCTTCTTCAGCCAGCCTATCTTCAGGGGCCGCTCCAGCAGGTTGGGAGAGGCTGCCCAGTTGCAAGCTGCCATGGGATCACCCGTCATCACGCTCCTGGAACGAGCTGGAAAGAGGAAGACAGACATATACTGACAGAGGGACATGGGATTCAAAGGAGCTCCCAGGTAGAGATTTTCAAAGCTGTCCCATTAGGGGAAAGCCCACCGTAGCATGGAAAGTGGGTCTCTTCAGACAGAGTTAAGTAAAACCTGAAATCAATTGCTCTGAGGCAATCAGAAGCAGCTATCTGTCCCCTCTGCCTGTGTAAAGCCAACGGGCTAGAGGCTTTTAAAGGAAGTGGCTGCAGTATCTGTCAAAATATGCTTCCTTTTTCCTGCGTGGGAGTTACTGTCTCACAAATGAGAGAAGACAATAATTAGCATCTATATGGGACTGTTTCATTTAGACTCGTTCCAAAAAAAAAAAAGACACAGCAGTGATGGGGGAACTTTCAAAATGTGTTTTAAAGCAGTGGTTCTCAGCCAGAGGTACACATACCCCTGGAGATATGCAGAGGTCTTCCCGGGGATACATCAAGTCATCTAGATATTTGCCTAGTTTTACAACAGTCTACATAAAAGCACAAGTGAAGTCAATACAAACTAAAATTTCATACAGACGACTTGTTTCTATCTCTCTATATACCATACACTCAAATGTAAGTATAATATTTATATTCCAATTGATTTATTTTATAATTATATGATAAAAATGAGAAAGTCAGACTTTTTTTCAGTAATAGTGTGGCTGTGACACTTTTGTACTTTTAGGTCTGATTGTGTAAGCAAGTAGTTTTTAAGTGAAGTGAAACTTGGAGGGTACACAAGACAAATCAGACTTGGGAATGGTTAAGAGCCACTGTTTTTTAAACTATTTACACTGGCTGATACTTCCAAAGGTGCCATCTGCCTTTTGAACAGCTCACACAACACATAACATATCTGAAAGGCCAATGAGATTGCGAACTCTTCAGGGCCAGTGCTGTCTTTTATTGTGCGGTAGAGAGGTTCCTGGCATAAAGGGGCCCTGATCCTGATGGGTATCTCTAGGAGATACAGCAATGTCGAATACCGATCCGGGGAGAACATTTCCTAAAGAGGAAAAGTATCACTGCTCCTTTCATTTTCATCTGTGGGACAGTCATCTGGGCACATAAATAGCTGTGCATCACACTCTGAGCATCGCAGGTCAGATTGTATTGTCATTATGTGCATGGCCAATACCGTAAAAATACAGTGCAACTCTGTTTTACTGGTCCCTGCTTGTGGTAGCCATTTGACTTTCTGGGTGTGATTGTCCTCTCTCCTCATCAGCATAAATGGGGAATAAGTGCACTGACGTCAACAAAGTAAAGCTGCTGTGAGTGACCTAGGACTCAGGCCCTCTGAATCATCAGTCACATTTCAAAAGTCATTTCCTGTTGGCATGAATGTTCTTGCTCTTTATGCAATAGTAATCATAAAATCTACATCTCGTCTAGTGCTTTTTAGAAAGGAGGTCAGTATTGTTATCCCTATTTTACAAATGGGGAAACTGAGGCACAGTGGGGTGAAGTGACTTACTCCAGGTCACTGAGGAGCAGAACCAGGGACTGAACCTAGATCTACTGAAGCCCAGTCTAGTACACTGGCCAAGGCCACAGCAGGCTGTTCCAAGAGGTTAAAGTCTGCAAAGTTAAAGACCTTCATACCTCTTCAGAGCTGCTCAGTTGCTCTGTCCACCTATCTATTTATATGGCCCCCACTACCATCTAAGCGGTTCCCATTTACAAGTAAAAATAACAATGACTCTCTCTCTCTCTTCCTTTCCAGCTTGATTTGTTTTGTTTGTCTGCTTGCTTCCATCTGTGCACATGGTGAGCAGGCACATCCTATGTCTATGTGCAGACATGTGCGTATGTTGGGCGTGTGTGTTGTGCACATGCAAGTGTGTGTTGTGGGCTTGTGACCATGCACCTTTGGTGGAGAAATTATTGAGGGAAGTCTGAGCCAAAGAAATGAGTTGTGTGTAGACTTCTGAAAGTGCTTCATGGTTACTTCTGTGGTCAGGGAGTGTTAGGGGCGCTGGAACAGTTTGTACAGTGGGGGCTGAGAGCCATCTAACCAAACTGTAAATGATGGGAACCACTTCAAGCCAGGAGGTGCTGCAGCACCCCACACATCTCTAAGTCTAGCACTTATAGGGAGCGTTGCAGTTTAGGGGACTGCCAGTGAGGGTTGAATACAGCCCAACTCCCCCACTTTGCCATTAAAACACCTCCAGAAGAAGAGCCCACTCTGTCGTTGCAAAACAGAAACCTGCCTCTTTCAACTCATCTAGTCACATGCACCGGGGCGGAGTGGCTGCACAATGCTGCCGGTTCAATTATGTTTCACACTTAATTTGCACGAGTGCAAAGAACTCCTCCAGGTGTGAGGCAGCAGAGAATCAGGGTTTTTGTTCCTGGGCGTGTGTTGATATGGGAAGTTCCCCAATATACGGATCTGGATTTAGAGTAGGCTTTTCAGAAGGGACCTGAGTTAATCTTTCAGTGGGATTTGAATGCCAAGCTCCTTTACAGTATATTTACGGTGCAAAAATAAACCTGCGGTGCTGAATCTTAGAGCCCGGGTCAATTGACTAGAGCTTGCAGGGTGGAGCTAAAAATAGCAGTGTAGATGTTCAGGTGTGGGCTGGAGCCCAGATTCTGAAACCCAGTTTGTGGAGAGGGTCTCAGAGCCCTGGCTCCAGCCTGAGCCCAAATGTCTACACCTTCACTTTTAGCCCTGCAGCCCAAGCCCCGTGAGCCTGAGCCAACTGACCCAGGCTCTGAGATGCAGTGCCATGGATGGTCCTTTGCAATGTAGATGCACCCTGAGACCACAGCCCTAACAAGCATGATCAAAACAGGGGTTTCCTGATCAGAACCTCAGCAGTTAGAACTATTCAAAACTCTATTGCTAACACATCTGTTATTCAAACCCCATGAGAGAGGCTCAGAACATGCTAACAAAACACCTGCTAATTTACAGGAGCATTCCTATTCCCTGATCACATCCCTTCATGCCACACAGGGGATGTTCACTACTCAGCGGGTTAGGATTTTTAGAGGATGATGCACAGCATGAGGGCTGGACAGAGTGAAAATCTGACTTCATTAAACTGAATGTTACTGTCTGGAGAGCGCAGCCCTACTAATGCAGAGGCCGTTCTGCAAATGTTTGTTTTGCAAAACCACAAACCGCTTCTAACGTTTTAAACCAGGACTGGGCAAATTGGAAACCATTCCATCTCTGTTGTACTACAAGCCACGGTCCCGCGCACAGCAATCAGACAGCGCACGCTCTTGGCTGACAGCTCCATTCTGATGAAAAGCATCCTCCAGGCGGCTACCATAATAAGTCAAATGAGCAGGATGAAAGGTGCTGTCTATGAAAAAGTATTCACTGCAGAGTTAGCCTGGGGTAGTTTAGCGTGAATGGAGCGTCCCCGCTACAAACATCTACCCGAGCCAGACCCGTGTGGCAGCATCCACAATGGTTCTGTGCTGGCCCATGTGTCAGGTCGGATTTCTAGCAAGATATCCTGTGGTTTTTGGTGGTGCATTGAAGTGGGCCACTCTATGAGCTCATTTGCAGAGTATTGTCTCATCTGTCCTTCCTACGGTAATGCTCGTGCGGGTCTTACTGACATCACACCACACCAGAAGGCAGGTATATCAGCTTCTGGCCAACTGCAGCACAGGAAATGGATTTCTTGGATGGCATGTCTCTGTTCCAATGCTGTACAAGTGTAGCAGGGATAGGCTTGACAGACTAAGCACCTGGGCTGGATCAGCCTGAGTTCTCACTGTAAAGTAGGGAGGTTGCCAGCCTGGGTTGAAGTAAAACCCAAGATGTAGCCTATAATCTCAGCCATGCCTGCTAGCCTGATGTTAAAGCACCCTCAAGCCCGGGTGACATGTTCTGTGTAGATTGAAGGGGTTGGGGGAACACCCAGGCTAACTCTTGGGTCATCCTGTGTGCAGAGTGATACTACATCAGAATGCTCCAGTCTCTCAGGCGGTACAATGGAATTGAAGGGGATGGTCTTATGGTTAAGGCACTGGACTGGGACTCAGGAGATTCCTGGCTCTGCCACAGTTTCCCTATATGAAATGGGGCAAGTCACTTTAACCTCACTATTCCTCAGCTCCCCATCTATACAATGGGGATAATGATACTTGCTTTCTCCCACCCTTTGTTGGTCTTGTCCATTTGTAGTATAACTTAGGGACTGTCTCATACTACGTGTATGGACAGCAACTATCACTCTGGAGTCCTGACCTCAGTTGGGGTCTCTAGACCCCACTGTACTGCAAATTTTAATAAACGCTATGCTTACTTTGCACAGGCACAAAGGACTACACAAGGCAGCAGGCACTGAAGAATCAGGCCCATCATTTTCATCATTGTATCCCAAGCCCATGTGTGGTACTGTAGCTGTCATCTCCAGTAATGGTGATTCCTCATACTTCCCTCAGCAGATTGGTCCATTCTCTAATAGTTAGGAAGCTCAGTGGTACCAGATAACAGAACAAGGAGTAATGGTCTCAAGTTGCAGTGAGGGAGGGTTAGGTTGGATATTGAGAAAAACTTTTTCACTAGGAGGGTGGTGAAGCACTGGAATGGGTTACCTAGGGAGGTGGTGGAATCTACTTCCTTAGAGGTTTTTAAGGTCCGGCTTGACAAAGCCCTGGCTGGGATGATTTAGTTGGAGTTGGTCCCGCTTTGAGCAGGGGGTTGGACTAGATGACCTCCTGAGGTCCCTTCCAACCCTGATATTCTATGACTCCTCTTTAATATTAAACTTTAATTTTCCTTGTTGCAGAGTAAGCCCATTATTGGACCATGAGCATGGCCTCCTTGACTAATGACCTCTTTACAATCCTTCCCATTTCTCTAGATAGTCATTGTGTGCCTTATTTCAGAGGCAAAGGTAGCTAATGCAGCAGCAACAACAGAGATACCCCAGTGGTAACAGCAGCAGTAGCTCCTCGCTCTGTACAATCTACTAATCTACCATCTCCTAACAGGCATTGCCATGCTGGGATGGATCGAAATGAATGCATAGGTTTTTGGCCAGGAGTGCAAACCCCGTGTGTTCACACAATTTTCACGAGTGCAGTCTGACACCAGTACAGCTATACCAGTAGCTTGGCAGAGACAAGGCCTTCAATTGCTCTTCCAGGTGCTATAGCATCACTTGAGTGTAGGGTGACCAGATGTCCCGATTTTATAGGACAGTCCCGATTTTGGGGTCTCTTTCTTGTATAAGTTCCTATTACTCTTCCTACCTCCGTCCCAATTTTTCACATTTGCTGTCAGGTCACCCTACTTGGGTGTGAGCCGCTAAGATGTCCACTCCCATTGCAGAGCAAAACAAAGACCTGCACAGAGCACTGTTATGTGAACTGAATGCCGGCTTGAGCTTCCCACGCCACATGTTAATACACTGAGAGCCTGGACTCCTGGCTTCTCTTCTCAGCCCTGCTTTTCACTGGGACAAGTTATTTAACCTCTGTGTACCTCACATTCCCCATCTGTAAAATGGGGATTTTAGATTTACCCTACCATGCAAGGTGGTTGTGAGGAGTAGCTAACTAATGGAACTATCCTCTGAAGGCCTGTCCACATGGGGGTAATGCGCTCCCTGAGGTCTGATTTCTGAAGCACACTGACATGTTGCACACTGGGCAAGTGTAGTGGTGCAGGTGGCCCATGCTAGCAGGGGATGGGGCAGAAGCAGCCAGGGAGGCTGTGGAAACTTGCAGCTAATTAGGGCCAGGCTTGTTAGGAGCCAAACAGGAGGCAGCTGCCTGGGCAGCCCAGATATAAGGCGCTGCCCAACAGAGCAGAGGGGAGTTTCTCCCTGCCAAGCCAGGGAAGAGGACTGGCTCCCACGGATGGTACCTGAGAGAGAGCAGTGCTGGACAGGCTCAGGGGAATGGAGGGTGAGCTCTGGCCTGTTACCTGCTAGGATACAGGCCCCTGCCAGAAAGGGCCAAAAAGGTGCAAGAGCCAAGGGGAAGTGGCCCAGGGATGATAGGCAGACAAGGGGAGAGGAGGGCAGAGAGAGGCTGCTGCTAGAGGGTCCTTGGGTCGGGACCCAGAGTAGCGAGTGGGCCTGGGTCCCCCCACCTTGCACCGCACATGGCCATGGAGGCGCATGGCCAATACAAACTGCAACTTGCCCTGAAAGTGAGGGGCTAGACTTTGGGTTGTGGTTGGCCCCTGTGGCGGGTGCAAGCCAAAAGACTGCTGTGACCCCCCAGAAGGGGGGTGAGAAAAAAATAGTGGGCACTGCCAAAGGGCAATGTCCTGAAGAGGGCATTGCCAAGCGGGGGAGCAATTAAAGTCCAAAACAGTGGAGTAGAGCAGACAGCGGGCAAGACACCAGCCGCAGAGGACGCTCCAGAGCTGGACTGAGCTCATTCCTGGAGCAACCAGCAGGAGGCGCCACAGTGGTGAGTCCTAACAGCGTTATAGACAGGTAGACTCTGCTGGTGTGCTTTAACATAGTGCTTTCTGAAAAGCACACTAAGGCACCTTTAGTGTGCACCAGCAGGATCTACACTGACCAATTAATGGGCAACACTGCACAACATTAGTGCACTTCAAAATGTGCACCCCCATACAGCACCTTACCCCATCATGTAGACAAGTCTCTAGTTATGCTAGTCCAGCATTTAGGATTTACTCCACTATTTGTTAAATGCTTGGAGAGCCTCAGGCGAAAAGTGCTATAAAACAGCAAAGCATCATTATCACTAGAGCAGTGAGAATGGCTGCCTGAATTTTCAGTTCACTGATGGAACCAAATAATCAGAAGGAAAAAAATTGTTTTGGATGGACCTAAGACGTTTCTAAGTCAAAAGTCATTTAGATTTGAAAAAGCCAAATTTTTATGTGGAAAATGTCAGAAATGAACCATTTCCATTTTTTTTTCTGAGTTTCTTTTTGTTTGTGTGTTTTTTTTCTGACTGATGCAATTTGACACAAATTCCCAAAATGTCAGTTCAAAATGTTCCAGGTTATTCATGGATTTTACACCCTGCAGTTCAGTTCAGATTAAGGCCTGAATCTGCATTTTACTGTGGGGGGGAAAAGTTTGGTCTGAAAATTTTTGTCCAGGTCTAATTATTACAGTAAAGCCTTTAATGATAGTCAGTAGATAACTTCCTGGGCTCAACATTGCCAGGACAATGTTTTCTCACTGTTAAAGATCTGTCCCTAGTAGGCTACCAACTTTTATTGAATGTACAGGGATGGAGCTTGGTCCCATTTAGGCAGCTGAGTAAGGCCCAGATTTTCAAACATGCTCAGCAGTGCCCGGTATGTTAAGCATTTTTGAATATCTGGCCCTTAGGCCCAGGTTGCTGTATTACTATTGCTGGTGGTATTAGCAGCTCTAGGTTCTCCCATACCCAACCATACTCACTGTAGGTTTTCAGAGTCACCTGACTCACCAAGGTCAGGCTGTTTGTACAAAGTTCAACACAGGGGCAGAGCTGCCTTTATTTTGGGCATGGAGGAAGCAGTCAGATGGACTTTATGCATGGCTCTTGCAAGCTAAACCCTGCTGCAGTCTGCAGTAGGATGAGGTTAGACTGTAGGGGTAAGTCTACACCACAAGGCTCCCAGCTCATGTCCAGGCTTGTAGGGGTGGTGAGTTATATGGGCCCCTGGTGCCGGGCTCCAGCAATATTCAGGGCACAGGGGCCAGGTTCCCCCAATGTTCGGGGGCTGGTTCTCTTCCCCAGCCCCGCCTGCTGCCCCCATGCACCTCCCACAGAGCATCCCCGCCTGCCATGCTCCCACACGGCCACTGCTGGCTACGAAAGGGAAGGGCACCAGCGGCAGGCTGAGAGAGGAGGCGCACATGTGATGGCAGCCCCCTCCCCCTGTCACTCACCACAGGGGAGGTGAGGGGGCCCTAGGAGCATGTGCAGTGACAGTGGTGCGGGGGGAGGGGTGCCAAAGGGGTGAGGGAGGCCTGTCCCCTGGAGCTCGCTGTTGCTGGTGGGGAGATGGCTGGGGCGAATCCTCCTCCTCTGACCCCAGCCTCGGGGCAGCCTGCCTGCACCCCAAACTCCTCATTCCTAGCCCCACAGCAGAGCCTGCCCCCCCAGCCAGATCCCTACCCTCCCCCACATCCCAACCCTCTGCCCTAGCCCATAGTCCCTCTCACACCCAAAATCCCTCATCCCCAGCCAGAGCCCTCACCCCCCCCCATGCATCCCAACACTCTGCCCCAGCCCTGAGCCGCTCCCACACCCCTAACCCCCCTCATGGGGAGGGTGGAACTTGGACCCATTCTGGGCACCACCAAAAATTATACAAACCTGCCACCCCTGCAGACTTGTGTTAGCCGGAAGTGAGCTAACATGCTAATAATAGCATCATGGCCATTGAAACTCCAGCCGCAGCTCAAAGGGAGTCATGTGGGTCTAAGACCCCAGCTCCACCCGAGCCGCAGCATCCACACTGCTATTGTTAGCATGCTGACTTGAACCCCGCCAGGGTGAATCTGGCTGCCTGGGCCCTACGCATCTTGCTTTTGTGTTTTTGTTTGGTTTCAGAATAGCAGCCATATTAGTCTGTATGCACAAAAAGAACGAGGAGTACTTGGGGCACCTTAGAGACTAACAAATTTACTTGAGTATAAGCTTTGGTGGGCTACAGCCCACTTCATCTGATGCAACACTGCATTGGATGCAAATAACACTGTTGCTAGAGCACTTCACTGAGGAATCTTCATCAATGCCCATGTTTAATTTGGTAAATCCCAAACTGAGGTTTCTTCCTTAGCCAGAACAGGCTCTTGCTGCCCTGTGGTGCGTTCCAGGTGACCAGGCACTCATTCCGTGAGACTCAGTCATGAGGTGTACAGCTAGGAGCTTTATTGCACCTCATGGGTATCCCTCTTGCACTCCCCAAATCCTGTCCCAGCATCCACAGTCCTCAGTGTGAAATCTGGGCTGGATTCTCTGAGTGGAGTGGTGGGATAAACCTATTCTTTGGTTGGTCCAAAGCCCTGGTCAGGGACTCTGGAGAGGTTACACCCTGCAGTTAGGAAGATACAAATGCAAATTTTTCTGGAGGTCAGATTGAGGAATTTGGTTTAGCCCTTACAGAGAGAGGGGCCAGCTGTGATCTAAACTTCCCAAAGTATAGTGTGTATGGAGCCAGGTTTTGCTTTGCGTCCACCTGTAATGAAGACCCAGACAGAATGCCTCTTCTTCTGGTTGTGGGCAGCATAAGATTATATACTCCCCAGAGGACCTGGAAGTCTCAGCGTAGGAAAATTTCTGTGCTTTTTACGCTTCCTAGGAATATGGCACTAAAACCTATCCCATTCCAATGCCTTCCCCAGTGTTTACATATTTGCAAATAAGTTCAGGGCCTGGGGAACAGCTGTTTTCCTCCACCAGCTCTACCATAAAGTCAGTGAGTAACTTGCCTTAGAACCATTCTCTCTGAAACAGGATAGATACTGTCAGCAGGCTGTCAAAGTGAAGGCCAGTGCTGTGTTCAGCTGTAAGACGCCACCGCCTCCAGGGAGGGATGTGTTAGCCACAGTGGAATATATATTCTAGTGCGCATAGAAAGGAAGCTGCATTAGTCTGTTTTCTCAGCATATTTACAAGCCTCTCCAACCTCGCTAAGCTAACAAAGCCTAGGGAAATAGGCCATGCTTGGAGCTAGAGTTTTGCTTTGATCCCATCTCTAATCCACTATTCTTTGTTAAGGTTTTAAGGAGTAGTTTAAGTACCATGATTACTGGTAGGCCAATGAAGATAAATATGATACCAGCGCATCTGGAGGGGAAGGGGGTTGGAATCCTGAATTTAGGACCTGGTTTTGTAGCTGCTCCCTTGCTGTAGCATGCACCAAGCTCCAAACTTGTTTGGCTTTTAGAGGTGCTGAAAATCCAGACCGGTCTCTGAATTTTGCAGTATAAGCCCCTATCCACTTCTGATGTCTGATGCAGAATGGAATGCGGTAGCTGAAGTAACCATGCGGAGCTGTAATAAGGGTAAATCAATCAAGACTCACACCATGGGGAGACAGTGTTGTCTAGTGACTTGGATACTGGACTGGGAGCACAGCAGAAGTGGGTTCTAATCCTGGAGCTACCACTGACTTGCTGTGATGTTATGTTAGTCATTTTCCTCTTGTCCATTTAGACTGTATGCCCTTTATGGTAGGGAGTGTGTCTCACTATGTGTATGTGCTGCCTCTAGCCCGCTGGGGTTTTGATCTTGGCTGGAGCTACTGTAGTATGCAAAAGCTTATGCCCAAATAAATGTGTTAGTCTCTAAGATGCCACAAGGACTCCTCATTTTTTTGTGTGTGTTTGATTGCTTTGTTTTTGGTCTCTTTTTTTTTTTTTTTAACACATAAACCAAGGAAACTTTAGGCCCTGTCTATGCTACAAATTCTCTGAACTGGTAGCCAGTCAGCAGCATTGACTTGGCTGCAAACCAGCTTCACACCCACTTACAACATGCTGAGTACCTGGTTAGTAACTATTGTGCCTTGGTCTCTACACAGCACTAAGATGATGAAGCCACACAGCTAATGTGGGTCCCAAATAACTGTTTACTGGCTCCATATAAACATAAAAGGCATACAGATATACACAGCCACTGCAGCTCTGTTAGGTTCTGGTGGCTTCTGTAATAAAGACACTGAGATAAGGTGACCAGATAGAAAGTGTGAAAAATCTGGACAGGAGGTGGGGGGTAATTGGCACCTATATAAGAAAAAGCCCCAAATATCAGGACTGTCCCTATAAAATCAGGACATCTGGTCACCCTACAGACAGGCCCCAAAGTAGAGGGCTCCCAAACTATTTAAAGGGATACCACCCAATTCCTCTACTCTATTGTAACTATAACAGGACATGTGTCCATACCAGTGGCCTGGACTGTGACATAGTAGTTTGCCTGTGGGTGTGGATTGTCTGGTCCTGCTGCTGCCGCCCAAATAGCTGTGCTGTAGGGGAAAGCAGTGCTTTGTATGCTACAGGCACAGCTCTCTGTGTCTACCCTGCAAGCCTTCTGTCCCATGCTGAGGCATTATGGACTAGCTTTCCTAGCTTGCAGTGATTACAAACAATCTGGGTAGCAGGTAGGATGGAGTGTGAGTTGCATGTGGCTGTGCTGTGGGGGAAGCAGCAAGGTGGACACAAACCTGCAGGCAGCTCAGAAGAGTGTGTCTCAACCCGGCTGTGAAAACACATTTGCACTTCTTAAGGAGGCAGGGCCAATCATCCCTGACCCCAAAGCTCTGTCCAGGGCCTGGCACTGATGCTCAGTTGGACTGTCCCTGCTCTCAGGTCAAGGATTTAAGTTGTGTGTTCCTGTATTCTGGGGCAATTTGGGGCCAGCGTCAGGGCTACTCTCACTTACACTCCAGTTCCCCCTAGTGGGCTGTAGGAAGCAAAAGAGTATCTGGAATGCAGCATACTCCGACCACAGCCCAGCCTGATCACCCCACACCATCCGCCAACCTGTGACATTCCCCCAACCCTGGGATCTGGGAGCACAGCTGGTGTCAGGAGCTCCCTGGCTGGGAGTATTTCTTGGGACTGTTTTTGCCCCCTTTAAGGCCCCTCTATGCTAGTAGGGGACTTAACACAATGGAGAGTCTTCTGTAATTCACTCTATATACCTGCTCCTGGAAATTTCCATTACATGCATCTGAGGAAGTGGGTATTCACCCACGAAAGCTCATGCTCCAAAACGTCTGTTAGTCTATAAGGTGCCACAGGATTCTTTGCTGCTTTTACAGATCCAGGCTAACACGGCTACCCCTCTGATACTTCACTCTATAGGCAGAGCCATGCATAAGACTGACTCCCTTAGCAGGTTTCAGGCCAGAAACCACAGCTCTGTGGGTTCCCGCTTTCACAAGCTCGGGCCTCCGTGTGCAGAAAGGCCCCCTCAGGTTTGCGAACAAAACCTGTTTAAAGCTTTCACCTTCAACCCATTTCCGTTCCTGTGCTTTGTATTGCCAGTGCCTGGGGCACCTTTGCCTCTGCTTCTCTGGATGGTCCCAGCGGGTGGGCTGGTAACGGTTCAGCTCAGCCCTCTTTTGGCCGCTGTTGCGGAACAGGAAGCTGATAACTGTGAGTTTGGCACATTCTGAGCGGCTTTCTTTTGTTAAATGCTTCTGATTTTGACTGTTTCCCTCTAAACACCCTGGCTGCACCTCCAGCTAGGAAACGATGGGCCATGTCCACATGCACCCTGCCTGTTCAGTGCTGCCTCTTCACTCAGCCCTCCGCCCTCTTACACGTGCCTGGGAGATGTGCTGCAAGCCATGGTGGCGTTCTTCCTCCTGACTGAGGACGAAGCCTACTGGCCCAGCAGAGTGATTGCAGGGTTACTCTGCAGGTAACTGAGCTGCCTTGGTTCCAGTAAAAAGTAAAGGAAGCTCTGCACAAAGCGGGGTGTTAAACCCGCTGCTCTGATCCTATTCAATTTTGGGGTGTTGCCTCTTGGCTGCCTAAAATTCCACCTGCGTGGTTTTAGTGAGCCAGGCTTCTCCTTTGCATTCAGCACCAACTTCCTGGCCAGAGATGCTGCTGCGCATTCATAAGCAATGGCTGCATATCGTTCCCCCTAAATAACTTGCCTTCGGTGACAAACCCACAAGCTGGCCACACAGCTCCTTATTACATGTGCCCGTTTAAAGTCCTGCTCTGTACAGAACACAGAGGCTGCCACAATGCCTCCCGCCCCATGAAAGTGGAAACACAACTACAGAGCGCCCTCTGCTGGCTGTTGAAGAAGCTGACCGGGAAGTGGCCAGATTTTTGTACTGTTGCAAATTTGATATATGCTTGGTATCAATATAGTAGGGTTGCCAACAGCCCCTTGTTACAAGGCACGTCCCTTATTTTTTCATCTCTGTACAACAAGTTGCTGAGTGCTGCAAAAAGCAGCAAGAAATACCCCTGGGGAATGTAGGTGAGTACCACTTATAATGATGATGATAAATTATTTACTGATAATATTAAGAGGTAGGGAGACCAGACAGCAAATGTGAAAAATCAGGACGGGGTTGGGGGTAATAGGAGCCTGTATAAGAAAAAGACCCAAAAATTGGGACTGTCCCTATAAAATTGGGACATCTGGTCACCCTATTGGGAGGAGGGGTGTGGCAGGGCTGCTAAGAAAACAGTCCCTTATTTTTGAAATACAGTGTTGGCAACCCTAAAATATGGTGATTATGGGTGTGAGTTTTTACTACTATAGTGTAGATGCTGTTATGCCAGCATTCAGCTGCTGCATCGTGGTAGTATAGATTGTTCCCCTTCCTGTACAAGATAAGCTATACTGTTTTAAGCTCATTTATACTGTTTTAAGCTGCATGACTGAACCACTTGAAAAGTAATGTTGCTGAGTCAGTAGGTGGCACTCTTCCACCCAAGTCAGGGCTACATCCATCCCCAGCATGGGTTTTAGGGGTTCCTTGGGAGGTGCATAAAATGAAAAGCTGCCATCTGTCCCATAAAAAAGCACTCTAACAGCATGGTAATTGCAGTTCAACTTTTCTGTGTAGGCAAGACCATAGAATGAAACAATGCCCAATCAGTTTTGGGCTGGTTTAGTAAGAATATCTATCATCTGTCAATCAACAAAAGTTCCTGGTACTACTGTTGAAAACATCCATTTTCCTTGACATTGAAAAAAATAACCTGAAAACCCAAAATGTTTCAGATTTAGGATTTTCAACAAAAACTCAAGCCATTTCAATAAAAACAGACAAAGCTTTAATTAAAATAAGGAGGAGTCCAGTGTTAGATACTTAGTATTTAAGGTGCCACCAGACTCCTCATTGTTTTTGTGGATACTGACTAACATGGCTACCCCCTGATACTTGGTACCATGCAAAACTTTAATTGAAATTCTTGGCAAAAACAGTTTGGGGTTTTTTGTGTGGTTTTTTTGGGGTTTTTTTCAACCAGTTCTAGTTATAATTCTGTTCATTTGTTAATGCCTAGCCTAAAATAGTGTTGGTGTCAAAACCATCAGGAGACTTGAATTTCATACAGTTTCATAGAATAATAGGAATGTAGACATCATCTAAGCCATTCCCCTATACCAAGGCAGGACCAAGTGAACTTAAACCACCCCTGCAGGTGTCTGTCTAACCTGTTCTTAAAAACCTTTAATGACGGGGATGCCACAACCTCCCTTGATTAGCTATTCCAGTGTTTAACTATCCTTGTGATTAGAAAGTTTTTCCTAATATCTAACCTAACTCACCCATGCTGCAAAATAAGGTGATGACTCCTTTGTGGAAATGGAGAACAACTGAGCATTGTTCTCTTTATAATAACTTTTTATATATTTGTAACCCAAGGTAAAGGGCTGAGTATAGGCTAAACGAAACCTGCTGGGGTTTCAGTCTGTGGTTCCTGGAGTCTAGGTGTTTCCCTCCTAAGGCTTAGAAGAAAAAAATCCATCTCTCTCCATTAGCTATAGAGAGTGACAACAATCACATCCCTGCTTGAAGCTAAGAGAGACGTGAGCTGAAATTAGGATGTAGGCAGGACCAATAGGGCAGTCGAGAGTAATGTGGGTAAGTGGAGTTTACCCACGTCTCGTTGGGGAAATATGGAGTTCGGTTTTGGGTAGTTTAACCACTTCTTTTTGCTACCAGTACATCCCTGGGCAAGTCGTCCATAAGATTTTTTTTAAACCAGACGGTCCTGCTTTTCTTAGGTTTGTCCCCCAACCGATACGAAGACAAAACTGGAACATGGTGTAATCCAGTATTGGACAACACCATTTTGAAACATGCCCCTGCTGCACCTGGCCGGCATGCCCTCACACGCATAGTCACAAGGTCACATGGACGGGGAGGTGGAGTCACACGGGCAGAGGCAGCTGGGGCAGGGAGCTTCACTCTCCAAGAGGGTGTC
The DNA here is from genome assembly GCF_007399415.2 of Gopherus evgoodei. Classification (NCBI taxonomy): domain Eukaryota; kingdom Metazoa; phylum Chordata; order Testudines; family Testudinidae; genus Gopherus; species Gopherus evgoodei. Next base: position 152,917,027 of record NC_044323.1, read on the forward strand.
TCCTGTGGGGTGTGACTTTGCACTCCAGTATCATAGGAGCTTCTCCCACATTTCTTGCCCCTCTGCTTTTGTTTTTTCGTGACTAATGCTTTATATTTTGGAGGTAGGTGGCAACCAGATATAGAACCAAATCCTGATCCCACTGAAGTCAACAGGCTTTTGTCCTGACTAAGAAAGTGCAGGATTTGAGCCCAGTCTCTGAGCGTTGCAACGGCCCTGCTGTAAATATCGGCCCCTAGTTTCCACCAGAGAAGAGGCAGTTTGGCTCCTGAAGGCGAGTACAGCCATCGACTGAGATGGGAGGTGCAAGGTGCAGAGAGAATAACATTGGAGAACAGGAATGGAGTGGCACTAGCAGCAGCTAAGTGCTGGAAGCCAGTTTCACAAGGCCTTCTGTTCCCATCCCTCTCTCTGCTCGTATTGTGAGCAGAGTAACATCTGCAAGTTATGAAGTCATTTCCTGTTGCTCCAAATGCACACAGCAAGTATGTTACACACCTCTCAAGCAAGGAGAGTAGGCCTGCACTGCAGCATTAACCTAGCTGACCGGCCTCAGGTTAGCCTAGCCCAGCTGCACTGCAAAGCCCTGGCTGACTCATGGCATCTTTCCCGCTGTTGTGCTCCTCCATGAATGTCACTAAGGATGTTGGGGGCCGGCTCCCAGGAGTCTTTGGGCTGCAGTGAGCTGAGCCGCATGGTGGTTCTTTCCCAGTGAATTGTGGGAGAACTTGTCTGTCCTTCTGGGCACAACAGGGGAATTGTGGGAAGGCACTAGGAGACTATGAGCACTTCACTGGATTAGCCTGCATCCTCATCGCAAAGTGGCAGCTTCCAGCCCAAATGAATAAGGCCCCCAGGATCTAGCCTATACCCCCAGTCAGACCAGCTAGCACTGCTAAACTCAGGTGAGGTTTTTTTGTGTGAAAGGAGGGGCTCAGAGGCAACACACAGGTAAGAGCCCAAGTTAACTGTACAGCGAAGACAGACCACCTAGTGTGTAAGAGACCCAGGTGGAGCAGGATGGAGCAGCCTTCAGATTCCAGCCCAGCACAGTAGAGACCAGATCATCCTTCAGCTCAGGGGAAATCAAGGGTCTGATGTAACAACTGTTGTGTGGAATTCACCTCTTTGCAGGGAGCCTGTACCACACTTGTGCACTTACCAAGTGGTCTTCTGCACACCCATTGCCCATGATGTTTGAATGTTCAAAGCACCCTACATGACATCTCCCCTCACTCCATCTCAGGAAACAAAAGTTTATCACTTGCTCCATTTTGTAGATGGGGAAGCTGAGGCCCTGAAAGGGAAAGTGACTGAACCCAGGCTTACAAATGGAGTCAGTGTCAGAGCTGCAAATGGCCCTCAGGAGTAAGAGGCATCTGAGTCTTATGCTCAGACCGCTAGATCATGTGAACTAAATGCCACAGTGACTCAGCCAGAGCTGCTGTGTAATACTGAGCAGAGCAGGTAAATAGAAACATAAGGAGCGATCATAGGGAAACTAAACAGGGACTGTCAACAGGCTAGATCAGCAGGGTCTCCAAAAACCTGTTCCATCATGCAATGTCCTCAAACTGCTGCCTCTCTTTGGGACTGCCAGGTTAGGGCAAAGCAGACTTGAGGCAGACTTTTATCCCTGGCAAATGCCAACAACAATTGATTTCTTTTGCTCTGGGTTTGTACAGCACCTAGTGCAGTGGTGTCTAGGGCCACACCTGAGGTGCCAAGGTGCTGGGAGACAAACAATAGCTAATAACTCTCTTTCAGAAGACCCAGGCTCCACACCTTCAAACAGGAGCAGTGGGGGCAAGCAGCTAGTTTTAGCATGATAAGTTTGTGAGCTGGATTATAGGATGCAGTTGTCTGCCATAGCAGGAGAGTGGACTCAGTGACTCAGAAGGTCCCTTCCAGTCCTATGTCCTATATTCTGAAGCCCCTAGTGGGGCTGGGGGCACTCATTTTAGCCAGCAGAGCCATGTGAATTCATTCACAGCACTAGCTACAACCCTGGTGACCCCCATAAAGAGCCACTGCCCCCTTTAAATGTCTCAGCCTTGTGCCAGCCCTGACCTATCATCTTCAGAGCCAATGACAGGTGAGTCCCTTAGCACAAACTCTCAATGGGACCGGAAAAAACTGGTTCCTTAATGGCGGTGGCCTTCTAATAAAGGTGGAGCCGAACTGCGCTTACCAGATGTCAGATTTGGGGAGGTCCCTTAAAACAGGAGATTACCTAATAAGGGTGGCGCATTGCATAGGCCTCTCTGTATGAGGGAACTCTTTGATCATTCATCAGCGGGGGCTGGTAACACAGGCAAGTGGGTCAACAAACCCAACACAGAGTCACTGTTTCCTCTGGGCGTAGGACCCTTTTTCTTCTCTTACTTTCATTCTGACTCTGGTTTGCACAGGCAGCTGAGGGGGTACAGTTCTGTATGCATCCTCAACCCACCTTCCACAATGCAGAGCATCTCTGAAGGAGACAATGCTATTTGGTCCCCGCTAGCCAGGTCTGTTTTCCAATAGATGATTGAGATTTGTAATCAGTGAGAAGAACATCTAGTGTATCACTCTAATTTCTTTTCAGGTCTGGGTGTATAAAGGATGTCTACAATATCATGACATCAAACTCAATGATCAAACAGTCTTACTGCAAATCAAGAAGAAATGAGCTTTCCAGCAATATAGGGAAGGGTCTGAACCAAACCCCTGAATCCAAACAACCCAGTCTTTACCCAGAAGAGATGCAATGTATCTAGCTACCTGTTTGTCTGGGTATGTATATTGTGTCCATCAGTGTGAGATCTGAGCAGCTGTATCCAAATCAGAATCTGATACTGAATTTGTAGCAACCTTTGTGCTTTAACAGGCCGAACTGATCTGAACATGTAACCCACACACCACCTGGGTGTGGTGTTCCATCCCATCTAATGGCCTGAGACCACTTAGCGAGAAAGAGAGAGAAAATGAGTCTGCTCTACAGACTTAGCTAACAGCCAGGTGGCTTTTTAGCTCATGCACTAAGCTCTAGAGGTCCCAGGTTCAATTCCGCCCACTGACAACTGGGGTGTGTCAGTGTTACAAGTGGGGGCTCGTCTGGGATTTCAGCTGGGAAGTCTCCGCAGCTTGGGATGTGGTTCATCAGTTAGGAGAAGTATGTAACCCACACATCTAGAACAGAGTAAAATATACCTGCTAAATGGCCCACTTGCTAAAATGGTTGACTCCCTTCTCTTGGGATAACCAAGGATTCAAATACTGTTAACCCCATTTTACAGCTGGGGAACCAAGCCACAGAGAAATACAGAGCTAGATTTTCAAAAGAGCTCAGGGACAGATTTTTGAGTGCTTAGGATTGAATGTGGATGCTGAGCCCGTCTGAAAATTCTGGCCTAAGTGCCAAGGTCACGCATCAATTGAGTCAGTGTCAGAGGTCAGGTTTCCTCATTCTCAGTCCTGTAATAACCAGATCACACTAGTGGGCCATCATCATTAGCCTTCATTTGGTCAGCAGTCTAGAAAGCACCAGGCTTCAGAGAATGAAAGCACAACACTGTTGCCAACCCCTCTGAATCCAAGCAAAGATGACTGAGAAACACGCTCAAATGTCTCAGATCTCATGTACGTTGCTTTGCCCTAAAGCCCTCCAGATCCCCAGCTGATATAAAGCAGCGTGAATTAACACCCACAGAGCTACACTGATATACTCCAGCTGAGGACTTGGCCCACTGGGGGCATACAGGCTGAAGTCACTTCATCAGACCCATTGGCCAGACAGGCCCCTGATTCAGGCAGGAATTTAAGGGTGTAAAAAAATAACGTTACCTATTTTTGCAGCATCCAGTTTCAGATTGAAATCCCAATTCCGTGGCAGCTTGAGAGACATTTTGAACCAAGGTTTTATTTTGCTTTTTAAATGTGGCTATTTTTCCAAGCGTCTCTGTACTGTGACACTTCTTCTAATCCCGGGCCCTGTTTTGATTCCCTCCAGAGCTCGCTTGAAAAATGAAGCCTCGCTTAAGGTTGATTTGCCAATGCACTTCCTCCTGGGCTCGGTTGTAAGCAACCCCATAAAAGTACTTTTCTAGCTTTCTTGCAAAGCTTTCTCTTTTGCTTTCCAGATGCACCATAAGCCTCTTGGTTGGCGCTTTTGCAGGTCCCCCTTTGGTAATACCTCAGTCACACTTTAATTCACAGAAGCTGAAGTTACGGCTGCATTTCATCCACCAGCCCCTGGCTTCACTGAAAAGCACTGATAAATAGCACAGCTTCTGGGTTTGTTTTCTTTGCATTTGAGGAAGTGGGTGTCCTTTCTGTTCAGTTGATGAGCTCAAAAAGACTGAGCTTTGCCTTGTGGTGGAGGGGTATAGCCCAGCATTCAGTTTCGGGAAATGTTAGACTTAGAGCAGACTGGCTGCTCTGGTGACCTGCTGCAGTTCTACCAACTAGCTCATAGGCAGGTCAGCTTGGCTGGGCAAATATTTAGGTAATAGCTGTGCCTGGCCTGGAAAACTGCATTTTTTCTAAAGACACAAGGGTCGGTTTGCAGTTGCTTGGCACCTTGAATCATCCTAGACATACATGCAAAATGGGGTTAAGATGGTGCCAGATCAGAACAGCAGTGTTTGCACACACTTTGCACTAGTGCAGACAAATGCACTAGGTGCAGGGCACTGTTGAAGCTGGCCCTACTCACCCAGACCTTGTGCACTCTGCAGCACACTAAGGCCTGTTCCCAGCGCTTAATGTTTGCCAGGGCTGAGCCCAGCACCCCTAGGCTTGGCAATTCATAGCCCCGGCACCTCTGGCTTGCTGCATCAGGTATGAATGTAAAAAAATTGCTTAACCTCTGGCACCTCTTTCGTTACAATTAAAGCACTGTCTGCTGCACTGCCTGTGAAGTCGGGGGGTCGGGGAGTGAGGGAGCAGGGGACATACAGCAGTGAAAGCCAAAACACTGTCCTGGTGGGTGTGAGGTGGATGGCCGATGGAACTCCTACTCCTGAGCAGACTTTGGAGCAATACACTCTGCTGCAGGGGAACGTGAATTACTCTGAGGGCGGGCTGGTTATGATTACAAGCGAGCAGCATTAGCCAATATTTAGAGCAGGGACCTAGACATGAAATCCTGTCCCCATTTAAATCAATAACAAAAACTCCCATTGATTTTGGCAGGGACAGGAATCCACCACTGGGTTCTCTACCTGATTCAGCCCCTGACTCAACATGTGGCCTGGGGAAAGTCACTTCACCGTTCGGTGTCTCACTCCTTCCTTCTGCAAAATGGGGTCAATATCAACTATTAGCGGGAGCGTCACATGGACAGCACCACGTGGAAAGGGAATCGGTCGCCATTTAGGATTTCACAGCTGTCTTGATCCTGCTCACTCATTCATGGAGTGCAGCTGAGTCAGACCCTAGAGCCTCCAGCTCCAAGATCCTCCACAGGAGCTAAATAGGCATTTAGCTGTGAGCAGTGTGGGGTCTCTGACACACATCCTTACAGTTCTGATTCCATCTAGCAGAGGTCAGTGATGTGCATTAACCAATTCATACCAATACTTCAGTGCAAAGCATCATTATTTGCAGGGGGACTAGGAGACTTTGTTCACTTTGAAAGGCTCGCCTAGCATTCCTGAAGCACTGTGCTTCACCTCTGTGTAAAGAGATCCATTGCAGTATAAAAAAGGAAAAGCAAATTCACCACCTTCCAGTCCTATCAGTTAAGAAACAGCTTGTCAAACACATGGTAATGTAGAGCAATCATTTCATGGCCAAACGTCAGTGCACATACTGGGAGCCCCCTGAGGCAGGGGCAGAGAGAAGTTGCCTTGACTAGGAGGAACAGCCAGGCCATGAGCACAATGCAATCAAAGCAGGCATGGTCTGTTTCCTGTTACAACTCACTGTTCAAGGGCAATGCATTTTAGAAGCGTGTATCTGGGGTGCAGTGAGCAGGCGGTAAGTAAAGTGCAGCATATTACCATAACATCAGGCACCACACCACGGAAATGTCTGTATCCACATACAAGGCGTGGTTCTGCTCCTACCACCTAGTGCTGTGCAGGCTGATAAGAGACTGTCTCATTGAGCTCCATACATATCCCCAATTCTGACTCAGTGTTGCCCCAACATCCGCCACAGTTGGGCTCAGAACACACACTTCAGGCTATCAAATGAAATATACAAAAAGTACGGTGACAGACCCAAACCAGTGGAGTACAGGAGTCTGGTCCTATTGGTATCCAGGAGGTGGGCAGGCAAAGCCCACCCACTTCTAAAGGACCTCCCCCCAGCCTAAGGGGAGGATCCACAGGTCTGTGACACCAACTAATTCCGTGGGACAACTAATGAAAAAACAGGATTGGAAGTGAGGTCACAGGGCTAAACGAAGGGAACCTGATGGGGACACAAAGTAGAGAACCCTGGATAATGCCCACTGCTCCTCGAAGGCATCAAGGGAGCCAGGGGACGCCGCCCACAGAAACTCTGCCCGGATGCGTGAACGGACGGAGGAGCAGAAATAGGCCCCACAGTCGCAGGAAATCCCTTCGGCCAACCTCCTCTCCCTTGTTTTGTAGATGGCTAGTTTGGCCAGGGCCAAGAGGAGGTTGACAAGGAGATCCCACGACTTCGTGGGGTCATGGATGGGGAGCGTGTAGATAAAAAGGTGAGGGGAAAAGTGCAACCAAAAACGCAAGAAAATATTCAAGAGGAGCCGGAACAGGGGCTGCAACCTGGCACACTCCAAATAAATGTGCGCCAAGGTCTCCTTCTCGCCACAGAAAGGGCAGGTGCTAGGGACAGGGGTGAACCACGCCAAGCACACGCCCGTGCTCACGGCCCCGTGAAGGAGCCACCAACTGACATCCCCACCGGGGCTTCTCACTCTCAAGAGGTGGCAGAAGGTCCCACCATTTGCTATCGGGGTGGGACGCGAGGGTGAGGTAGTGAAGGGTGTGGAGCACAAGCATGTACAGATGTTTCCGTGGCGTGGTCTGGAACACAACCAGCTGCAGATCGTGCAGCTAGCTGGCAGTGAAAGGGTGAGGGGGCCGATTGGATCCAAGGGGCAGGGGCCCGATAAAAATGTCCACGGGGCCTGGGGTGGAGGGTGGGCGGGGCATGCCTTCTCGCAGGACCCGGTCGAGGTTAGCCTGAGAAGCAGGCAGTAAAGCGGCCTTCACCTCCTGAAGTACACGTTGGGGAGTATGAGGTCTGGAGAGCCCCATGCGCTGAGCGAGCGTCAGAGGATCCAGCCAGTCTCCCCAGTCGTAGTCCAGGAGGTCTCCGATTCTGGTGACTCCCGCCAAGACCAGCCTCTGGCACACCGTGGGGGACTCCGCCACCTGCACACGAAGCTGGGGATTGTGTAGCAGGGGCTCCGCGAGGAGGTCAGCCCCTACGGTGGCCGCCACAGTCCTGGTCATTGAAAAGAGCTTCCAGGTCCTGAGGTGGTCGTGGTAGGAGACCGGCAGCCCGGAGAATTCTCGCGGAAGACCTCTCGGATGGAGGTAAAAGAGCTGCTAGTTGTATCGGAGCCCTCGGAAGCGGTGGAGGAAAGCGTGCGCCAATACGCTCCACGCCGGACTACCCGCACCAAACAGGAGCCTCTGCAGGGCCTGGAGGCGGAAGACATGGACCTGAGCGCGTAAGCACTTCAGGCCCTGCCCCCCCTCCTCCAGGGGCAGGTGGAGGACCCCTGCAGAGACCCAGTGCGTCCCTGGCCAAAAGAACTCCAGAATCACCGTCCGGAGGTTGGCCAGGAAACCCGGGGCCGGGACCAGGGTGTTGAGTCGGTACCAGAGCATGGACAGGACCAGTTGATTAAGCACCAGTGCCCTCCCCCGAAGGGAGAGGCACCGGAGTAGTCCTGTCCATTTCCGGAGCCGCTCCGTCACCCTGCCCTGCAAATCCTGCCAGTTCTCCGGCGGAGACGGATGCGTGGCAGAAAGGTAAACGCCGAGATAGAGCAGCGGACCCGCGCTCCACCGGATGGCCTGAAGCGCAGGTGGGAGGGAGCTCGCCTGCCACCCGTCCCCGACCACCAGGCCAGAGCTCTTGACCCAGTTGACCCGGGCAGAGGAGGCCGCCGAGTACACAGCCTGGCAAGCCTACACCCGTGCCAAGTCGCCCGGGTCCTAGACCATGAGGAGCACATCGTCAGCGTACGCTGACAGGACCAGCCGCAGCTCCAGCTCCCGAAGCACCAACCCCGTCAACCTCTTGCGGAGGAGACAGAGGAAGGGCTCGATCGCCAGAGCGTACAGCTGGCCCGAGAGGGGGCACCCCTGCTGCACTCCCCGCCCGAAGCTGACCGGCTCTGTCAGGGTCCAGTTGAGCCTGACCAGACGCTCCACAGAAGCATACAGCACCTGAAGAAAACCCACAAACGGGTCCGAAGCCAAACGCTCGCAGAGTGCCAAGGAGATACCCGTGATCCACCCTGTTGAACGCCTTCTCCTGATCCAGGGACAAGAGGGCGAATGACAGACCATCCCTACACCCTAATTCCAGAAGGTCCCGGACTAGATACAAGTTATCAAAGATGGTGCGGCCCGGGATGGTGTAGGTCTGGTCTGGATGGACCATGTCCGCCAGCACGGACCCTAGCCGCATCGAGATGGCCTTCACAACGATTTTGTAGTCCGTGCTGAGGAGCGAGACGGGACGCCAATTCTGTAAGTCGCGGAGGTCCCCTCTCTTCAGCAATAAGGCGAGCACGGCTCGCCTGCACAAGAGAGGGAGGACCTCATTCTGCAAAGACTCGGCCCAGACGGTGACCAGGTCTGGGCCGAGGACGTCCCAGAACACGCGGTAGAACTCCACGGTCAGCCCGTCCATGCCCGGAGATTTATTGGTGGGCATGCGACGGAGGGCTTCCGAGAACACGGCCAGAGTGAGAGGCAGCTCTAGCCGGTCCCGGTCACCCGTGCTGACCATCAGAAGTCTGTCCCAGAGCACTCTGCAAGCGTTAGGATCGGTCAGATCCAGGGGGAAAAGAGTCGCGTAGAAGGCCCTGGCCCTCTCGCACATCTCCACCGGATCCCTGACGGGGGTGCCGTCCTCCACCAGGAGGCAGGTGACATGCTTCTTGGCCCCTCTCCTTTTCTCCAGGGCGTAGAAGAAGCGGGAGCTGCGATCCATCTCCCGAAGAAGGTGGATGCGGGATCGAACAAAAGCACCCCGGGCCCGATGGTCTTCAAGGGCCTGGAGCTCCTCCCGCTTCTCCCGGCACGCTCCGCAGAGGGATGGATCCTCGGGGCTGGCGGCCAGACGCCTCTCCAGCTCCAAGACCTCCCGCTCCAACTGCCCTATCACCACATCCCTCCGTCGGCTGGTGCCCCAGGTGTAGTCACGGCAGAAGAACCGGGCGCGCACCTTCCCCAGATCCCACCACCACCGCGCCAAGGAAAAGGCGCGCCTCCACCCTTGCCAGGCCAGCCAGAACTCCTGGAAGGACGCCACAAAGCCCGCATCCTCCAGCAAGCCATTATTAAAGTGCCAATAGGCCAGCCCCGGCCTCTCCGCGCAGAGAGAGGCCGTCACGGTGGCAAGGTGGTGATCCGAAAAGGGGGCCGGCCGAATGCTGGAGGAGTGGGCCCGTGAAAGGTGGAAACACGACAGGTAAATACGGTCCAGCTGGGAGTGGCGCGACCGATGGGCCTCCATCCGGACGAAGGTGAATGTCGAGACGTCGTCCGGGTGGTGGTCGCACCAGACATCTACCAGGGAGTGATGTTCGACGATCTCCCGGAGGACATCCGCGGTGGCCGGGCACTGCTTGGTCCCCGAGCGGTCCCGTTCCTCGAGGGTGGTGTTAAAGTCCCCTCTCAGGACCAGGCACTCACGAGGATCCAGAGAGCCGAGGAAGGCAAATGCCTGCTGATAAAAATGCAACCTCTCTGGGCCCGATGTCGGGGCATAAACATTGATGAGATTAACCACAAGCTCCTCCATGCGGACCCGGAGGTGCAGCAGGCGACCTGGCACAGCCTCGGCGACCCCTAGCACCTCGGGCCGTAGGTCGGGGGAGAACAGGGTCGCCACTCCAGCCGCGCAGACAGAGAAGTGGCTAAAGTAGGCCCCGTCCCCCCACTCCAGCCGCCAGCTAGCTTCAGCGGCCGGATCCGTATGGGTCTCCTGCAGGAAAACCACAGAGTACCCCCCCTCCCGGAGGAAGGAGAGCACCTGGCTCCTGCGGAGACCCATCCTACAGCCTCGGGTGTTTAAGGTGGCAAGGATGATCGGCACCATGAGGAGGGCTGGGGGTGATCCTCGCTGGCAGACACGCCCATGGCCTCCGGCAGGCCGCGCAGCAATCCGTGACCAACCCCGAAGGTGAGAAAGGAGTCACGGAAGACACGGACCCGCCGGTAGGCCGCGGCGGCCTGCTTCCCGGTCCTCTTACCCTCCCCCATGAGGGCCCTCGTGGCCCGGAGGACCTGATGGAAATCCCCCCCACCGCTGGAGCACAAGATGGACTTTGTTTCGGGGAGCCACGGACATCCTCGAGGAACTCCCGCAGCTCCTCCCTCAGCGCATCGGGGGGTGGGGTCACTGATCGATGACTGGCCCCCAGTGGGGCCCCCGTCACAGCCCTGTGACCCACCAAGGCGGGTAGGCAGGGGGCAGATCCCCAACGTGGCAGCAGATGGACCAACTCCACACGACCCACCCCGCTCCCAGAATCAAGAAGGGGCGGTGGAAGGGGAACAGCAGCCCCTGGGGGGTCGGGACAGGAAAGAACTAGTGAACCCGCTCCCTGGGAGGGATTGCCAGGGGCGGCACTGGCATCACAGGAAGTGGGTGGGGACAAGGACAGAGCCAACAGGAGTAGGGCGGGGATCAGGGAGAGAATCCGGGAAGGAGGTAGAGGCAGGAACCGGAGCCTCCATAGGTGAGACGCCGGAAGGTGGCTCCTCCTGGCCAGGCTCAAGGATCTGGGAAGTGGGCAGGGGACCCCTAACGATGCCGGGCTCAGCCACTGTGGCACGTGCGGCAGCCTCGGCATCCAGAGAGAGATGGTGGTCAATGGGGTCCCCGCTGGGGAAGGAGGGCGGGTCTTCCACACCAAAGAGGGACACCCCCTGGGAAGCGGGTCTCGGCAGCGAGGCACTGGCCGTCGCCCCAAGGGGCTCGGCAGCTGCCAACAGAGTGCCACCCGCAGCCGAGTCGAGGGAAGATTCCAGGGGACCCGCAGAGGTGGGAGCAGAAACAGCGGGTAGGGGAAAGGAACCCAGGGACAGGGGGGATGTAGTGAGGTCACCCAGATCGAGGCCCGCCGGCAGAGGATCGTCCTCCCCCTGCGTGACCGCGGTCAAACCCAGGGCCTCGATTTCTGCGTAGATGGGAGGGAGATCACAGTCCACCACCCCGGGGCCCTCCCCGCCAGCACCCGAGGCGATACCCACCGCGGCGCTCTCAGAGGCATCAAGTGGGAAGGGGGCGAGAGAGGCTCCCTCGGGGGCTTCCACGGGAAGGGACCCCGGAGGAGGGGCGGTGTTACCTTCCGGTGCTGCCACGGCGTCCCCAGCCAGCTCCACACAATGGGAGTCATCAGGGGGCAAGGCAGAAGACTCGTCATCGGTGCCCCCCTTCCTGCTCTTCCGGGGGGCCTCCGAATCCGAAGGATGTAAGCAAACTCGAGCCTTCCGCTTGCCCTGCTTCCCCTGCACTAAGGACCAGCCCTCCATGGCATCATCCGGGGGCCGGCTAACAGGGGTCGGCTCGGGGGGCAAGGGCAATGGCTCAGGGACTCGGGGAGGCAGTGGTGGGACAGCAGAAACCGGGGAGGATTCCCCCTGGGACGAGCCCTCTCCTACGGCCGGCGGTAGCCCCGCCACACCCTCCTCCACAGAGGTGGACCGAGAAGGAGGAGGAGGGGCAGCTTCGGGTGCTGGGCAGCCAGGGGCACCGGCAATGACAGGGCCTGCGCCTTGCCGGGGCTCGGGGGTCCCAGACGCTCCTCCGTGCAGGGCCAAGGGACAGTCCCTCCGGACGTGCCCCATCGCCCGGCAGAGGTAGCACCGGGCCTCCCCTGTTGAGTAATGCACCCAGTAGTGGGCTCCCTGGTAGGGGACCAGGAAGGACCCCTCGAGCGCCTCTCCGCCACGCGCCGCCGGCGGCAGTTGAAGCTGCACTTGCTGGCGGAACGAGAGAACGTGACGGAGGGCGGGGTCCTTGCAGCCCAAGGGGAGAGGGCTGATGACAGAGACGGGGCGTCCCAAGGCAGAAAGGGCAGGCAGCAGGGCGGCATTGGGCAGGAAGGGAGGGACGGAGGTCAAGATTAAGTGGACCCCCAGGTCTTCCAACGGCTCCAGGGGGACGAACACGCCCCCCCCACCGCCAGGCCCGTCTCTACCACTTCCTGGGCGGCGGCCTCCGATGCCAGGAAGAAGACCACCTTCCCGTACATTTTGGAGGCTGCCATGATGGCCGTGGGCCCCATCACCCTCGCCAACGCCCGCACGTAGGTCTCCACGTGGGGCGAGGCGGGCACCAGGAGGCAACGGACGCCGTGCTTCCTGGTCAAAGTGGGAAAGGGGCCCCAGCCGCTGTAGATGTTGGCGGAAGCGGCAGTCGGAGGAGCAGCAGCAGGCGGGGGGGCCGCCGCCACCTGGGCGTACGCCCTGGGGGCCAGGGGAGGGACACCTGCAGCGCTCGTGGAGGGAACAGCGGGGAGGGATGCTGCAGCCGGTAGTGGGGCTGCGGCAGCAGGGGCAGTCTCCGCCATGGAGGGTCTGGTCTTTTTAGCGGGGCCCTTACCCTTCTTCCCACCCCGACCCTTCCCACCGGCTGGGAGGGCTCCCCCCGAATCAGAAGGGGCGAGAGACGTGGCAGCAACGGAGGTCTCCCCAGTACTCGCCGCCGCCAGTGCCCCGGAAGGGGCGGTGGTAGGTGGATCGGCAGCGGCGACCGAGGTAGTGGCTTGGGCAATGGACACGGGGGCAGGTGGAGGAGGGGCAGTGGGAGCATCGCAAGGGGTCTCCCCGCCGCATCCCCCGCCATAACGAGAGCAGGGAGGGGGACAAACAGCGAGGGGAGGGGAAGGAGAGGAGGCGGCCACCCCTCCCCGCTAGGCTGCAGGCAGGGGAGGAAGGCGCCAGAAGGGGAAGGCTAAAGGGGCGTGGGGAGTAACCAAGGACCTAAGGGTGGGAGGGTTTCAGGGCACCAACGCAGAGGGGAGTTCCGGCTCCTCTAGTTGCACTAGAGGTTCAGGGGGGATAGCGGCATAGGGGGGTGCAGTGAACAAGGGCAAACTCAAATGGGGGAAGGGCACAAGCGCATGGGAGGGGGTATGGGTGCACGAGGGGAGGGACCAATCAGGGCTGGGGGATCACAGGGTAGGGGGGCAAGGGCGAGCTAGGAACAGGGTAGAGGGACCACGGGGCTAGCTGCAGCGCTGGGGCAGGACTATCAGGGCCGCAGAGGGAAATAGGTGGGGCAGACAAATGTGGCAAAGGAAAGGGGTCAGTCCAGGAGGAGGGGGAGGGGGAGGTGGTGCACCCACAGGCACTCATGCAAAAGTCAGTGGTTGGCTGCTGCTGCTGCAGGCCCAAATGATGGAAGCGGGTGTGGTGAGCCAGGCGAGCAGCTCAGTCCCAGAGGCAGAGTCTGAAGCAGGAGGAAAACAGCCAGCGGCGGTGGTGGAGGTGGCAACAATGGTGGTGGGGGTGTCAGGGACTCTAACCCCGACGGCAAAGTTCGTTGTCTGACCGCGAGAGAGACAGGCAACACCAGCAAGGTCCGATCAAAAGCTCTTTATTGACAAGTGCACGCATCAATAGAGAGCAGCTCGTCTCCAGAGAGAACCAGCCCCCTCTTTACATCTTAGTATAAGCCTATATAGACAGTTCCATCGCGTCATAAATTATTCACTGGAGCAACCCACCCCCTTCTTTTAACAACTAGAAACTAGACACCTTTACTATACATGCATGCCTAAAGTTAGAAATGTAGGGGAGTTAAAAACAAACAAAGAACAAAACCAGGGAGTGAAAACAAGGAGGCTGGGAACCTAGGGCTCTTATCAGTTCTTCGAAGGAGCTGCCCGAACACAGCACATCTGGTACTATGCCAGGAATGGAGCTTCTCTTTTATCTCACTTTTTCCCAGCGCTTGTGAGACATGCTGCTGCTTCTCAGTGTTTTCCACTCAGGGATTACCCACAAACCTCTGTTAGCCTGACTTTGGTCAGGTTGGCATACCTGGTTTTGTCTGCAATATCTTTATTCAGGCCTAACAGGGGCGAAGGGGGACACGGATGGACCGGGGGCAGGCTCCACGCTACACCCCCGGTGTCCCAACAGACACAATCCAAACCCCCACCACAAGAGCACAGTTCGAAAAAGACTCAGTCCAGGAATGCCCCCTCCACAGTGGTCTTCAGGCGGTCTCCCAGCAGCGGGCGGTCCCCTTCTCCTTCTCCTCCTCCGGGCACCAACAGCTCCCCAGCAACAGCCCCAGCTGCTCCAGGTGGTGGTGGTCTGGTGTCCAGGCAGGAGGGACCCCGCTCAGATGGTGTTCTCAGCAACAAGAGCTGGGGTCCCTCACTCCCCTCCTCTCTGGGAAGCAGGCCAGCAGCCCCCCCCCACTCCAAGGGCTGTAGATGGAGTAACAGCAGCAACTGAGGGGGGAGGGGAATCTACTAGCCAGCCAGTAAGCAGATAGCAGAGAGAGGGGTGGGTGGTGGTGTCTAGCCCAGCCAGGGGAGCAGCAGAAGCAGGAACAGCAGCAGCAGCAGCGAGGGCCCAGTGCTCAGCAGGAACAGCAGCAGCAGCCCTCTTCCTTCTTCCCTCTACGGCAGAGGAATCGAAGGGAGATCTACTGGCCACAGAAGAAGCAAGTTTCTGTTCCCTGAGTGACCAGAGCAGGGACTGCACTAGAGTAATCAGGAACCTGCTAGACAGTTACAGGCTGATTAGATCACCTGCAGCCAATCAAGGCAGGCTAATCAGGACACCTGAGTTTAAAAAGGAGCTCACTCCAGTCAGGTGCGGGAGCCAGAGGAGAGGAAGTGTGTGAGAGCAGCTGGGAGCAAGAGGCACAAGGAGCTGAGAGCAAGAGAGTGTGTTGCTGGAGGACTAAGGAGTACAAGTGTTATCAGACACCAGGAGGAAGGTCCTGCGGTGAGGATAAAGATGTTTGGAGGAGGCCATGGGGAAGTAGCCCAGGGAGTTGTAGCTGTCATGCAGCTGTTACAGGAGGCACTATAGACAGCTGCAATCCACAGGGCCCTGGACTGGAACCTGGAGTAGAGGGTGGGCCTGGATTCCCCCCAAACCTCCCAACTCCTGATCCAACACAGAAGGAGTTGACCCAGACTGTGAGGAAGATCACTGAGGTGAGCAAATCTGCCAATAAGCGCAGGACCCACCAAGGTAGAGGAGGAACTTTGTCACAGTACATAGTGAGACAGTGGACACAGCAGGGCTCTGGGTGACAAGACACTTATGCTCAATCCTTGAGGCAATGCAGGGAAGATGCGACATTGTGGTGGGTTTTGTCATGTACAGATTGTGCTCCTTGAATTGAAGACGCTAAGGGCTTGTTACACGTGAAAGACTATCAGGAATAAGGTAAAATGTGAATTTAAAGTGGATTAACTATTTCTGATTAATGCCATGTGTGGACACACTTTTTCAGAGTTATCCTAATCCACTTCCAAAGCAGATTAAGATAATTCAGAATAGAAAGTGGATTAAGAGCATCCACATATGGAGTTAATCACTCAGTCAGGAATAGCAGTTGTAGAATAACAACTCCCTGTAAACCTCACAGGCAACCCTCTAAGGCTCACAGGTGGCTCCATCTGAACTGTATGTGGGGATGTAAATGATAATGTAGAGGTGAAAGCTCCATAGCTTATTACTCATCAGCAACCCACCCAGCTGTCACTTCCCCTCTAAGGGATCTTTATTGTTCACCAAAATAACAAAGCCAGATAAACATAGGCTACTGCAGTGTGTTTATTCTTAAGACTATGTTTCCTGTCATTTAAATGCATGCTGCATGTATACTTAAGGCTAAATTAAAAAATAAATGTATTTCTATACAGGCCAAGCACTTTTCTATGGCCAAGCCATATATGGCCCAGGATCCTGTAGCCAGAGAGACAAGTCAAGTATTCCCCAGTCTCAACTATTCCATTGTGAAAAACACTAATACATGACATGAGACGGTTATGGAAAGTACAGTCACCACATTAGCTTCGCCCCCATTTCTGAGCCTGAACTTCATTAACCCTGGAGTCTTGGCCAAATGTCAGCTTTGCATGCAGGCTATGTAATTTCCCCCTTGGGTTGCAAATGGATATGATAATGTCCTGTCCTGCTTTGCACTATTCTCACTTCCCAGGGCCCACTCAAGAGGTAACCGCATGTCAGTGGGGAGTGAAGTAAGCCCTCGCTGTAGTTTGGCACTTTGATTTCAGTTTGCAAAGCATGTTGGGAGACAGGGGAGTAGCCTGAATTATCTCAGAATAAGTTTGTCCACACATGGAGTTAATCAGGAATAATTAAGCCACATCAGTGCCATTGCACACACAGGGACTAGAACAGCAGGTTATCCAACAAGGTTTATTCTGAAGATCTGACACAACTGTGGGCTAGGGTCTGCTTCTTTTGTGGCTACCAGGCCAATAGAATCTACTATCCTTTTTGGACATTTATATAAATCTCAATGGAAAGGAAAGGCTCTCTGGATTTCCTTTCAGACACCATTTTAATAGCTTTTTATTTTCAAGAGTTTCTTTCAGCATGAAAAATGCATTTTGTTGTGTCACAAGGCAGCATTTGGGCTTTTGCAGCATTTGGTTGTGTGAACAGGATGTCAGTGAACATTTCTTTCATTAAAAGAAAGGAAATTTGAAAGAAAATTCAAACAAGAAAACTAGCCCAGGGTTTTCTGCAGATTCCATGTGATTGTTACAGCTTAATTTGATTCAGCACTACAATTGCAAAAGAACATTTCACCAAGGGAAATGTGAAAATACCAACTCATAGGACGTTTAAGGTCTTAAAGGCCTTATGACATTACTGCTTGTTGGGCAGTACGTATGAAATACTCCTGAGGATTTGTTTGAGATGTTAGAGTTTAGTAAGAAATGAGTTCCTTTCTATAGAAATATTTAACTCACCCCATGGCAATCAATAATGACTTCTATCTTGACTGTGGAATTCTATAGGCTGATTTGAACACTGAATAGTAAAGACCTCATTCTGCATGGCATTTTAGAGGGCTGTTTTCCTCTGAAAGAGTATCAAGCTTACTGATGAGGTAATAGTCATAGACTGTCAGGGTCATCTACTCCAACCTGCTGCTCAAAGCAGGACTAAGCCCCAGCCAGATTTTTAGCCCAGTTCCCTAAATGGCCCCTTCAAGGATTGAACTCATAACCCTGGATTTAGTAAGCCAATCCTCAAACCACTGAGCCAAGTCAATTGGGATGTAATCCCATCTATGGGGGAGACTACACAAATGATTGTTATTTAGTTCAAGGGTAGAGGCCTGTATTTTTCCAAGGAGAAGGTCCAGCATTCTAGTCCCTGTGTGTCCAACAGCACTGACCATACTGGACAATATAGTCCACTAAAACTGATGTCACGGAGTTTGTCAAGCAGGTTATCCAACAAGGTTTATTCTGAAGATGTGACACAACTCTGGGCTCGGGTCTGCTTCATTTGAGACACCTGAGCTGCAGAAAATTCTCCACTAAACACACACGTAGAAGGCCATCTTGGTTTAGCTCGTCGCAGCAGAAGAATGGTGACATGGCCCTGAGATGATGGGCATGCATTAGAGGACATTGTTTTCACAAGGATAAAAATTGAAGTCATCTTGAGCAGCGTGGCTCATTCACCACTGCTGTGTAAATACAAGCTGCTTATAAGGGCTAAGTGTGGGACTAGATAGGTGGTAGAGGGGCCATTGAGAATGCACCAACAGCTGGTTGGTGACTTGTTCAACTAGAGCACAGGGCTGGAAAGCACAAACTCTGTGTCATTGCTGCAAAAAATAAGGGGTTTCTCACACTGAACTAGCAAACTCAATAGGATGAATGGGGCAGTGGTTAGGGTGCTAATCTAAGATACTTGAGTTCAATTCCCTGCTCTAACATAGGCCAGGTCTACACTACATACTTACTTTGGTATAACTCTGTCGCTCAAGGGTGTGAAAAATCCACCCACCAAGAGCCCTAGTTATAGAAATCTTAACCCCCCGTGTAGACAGAGCTACGGCGGCAAGAGCACATCTCCTGCTGGCACAGCTACCGTGTCTCACGGAGGAGGAGTAACTAAGCCGATAGGAGTGTTCTCCCCCGTTGGCTTAAGGCATCTTCATCAAAGTGGTGCAGCATTTGTAGTGTAGCCCAGACCTGACTGTAGCCTGCCTGTGTGATTCCAGGGAAGTCAATTAGCCTCTCTGTACTTCAGGCCCCCATCTGTAAAATAGGGCTAATGGTGGGAGCTGTATCAGGACCATAGACAGTCTATAAAAACATAGTGAAAACCCAGTAGTTAGTTTGTAGATAGCTGCATCCACTGTAGAGCCCCTACATGGGGTTTAACCTCCCCTAACTACATTGTGATGAAAATAACAGTGCTGTGTCTCCATTAGAATTATTTTCTAGTGTTCTTTTCCTTCAACCATGAAACAAGAGCCAGAGGGCTAGGTTGTAATCCCAGCGCCAAACTCTGGACGTATTTTGGGAGAAGAATGGGCAGGGGAGGGTTTCCCCTCCCAAACTCAGGCAGGCATGGAATTTGCCTTCTCCTCCCCCCCCCCCCCGCACATACCTGTTGGCCTGTCCGGAGCCACACACCCCCTGCCCCCCCCCCAAATATAGAAGTCATACCACACCTATGCTCCTAATACTACCTGCCCTCAAACATGCCAGAGCCTCGCCTGGTGCAACTCAATAGGGTGGCATTGAACACTAGGAAGCTCTGCTGATTTACACTGGCTGGGAGCTGGCCTTTCTGATAACAAGTCCACCATCACTGACTCATAGTGGGGCACCCATGTACCCACTTCCTGGCTGGTAGAAGGCTTCATTAGCACTACCCCTTGAAGATGAAAAGCTCCCTGTACAAATTAGGGTAACCAGACCCATACACAGACATTAACTTGCCCTGGAGGGATTGGGAAGCAAGCTAATAAAGGAAGTGCTGCTGTTTTCTAAAGACCTATTTAGAGGAAGGGAAAAAGTCCCTTACACAGTGTTATGATTCAATTGTGGGTGGGGGCGGGGAGAGTTAGATGAGGACTCACTAGACCTAGGTTCAATTCCCTACTCTGCCACAGATGTCCTGTGTCACCCTGGGCACAGCCCTTAAGTATCTCTGTGTCTGTTTCCACATTGGTAGAACAGGGATCACAGCACTGCCCTACCTCCCAGGCGTTGTAATTAATCTCCCAGGGTGAGGTTAAACACATGACCTGGGTTCTAAAGGTACTTTACATAGTATGACTTCAGCCATTGTAAATGAAGGCCCTGGTATAAGTTAGCTTGGTGGTTAATTAGCCTCTCCTCTAGTAAGTCTGCATAGCTGCACTGTGCGAGCGATACAATTCCTTATGCTGTGTGCAGCCAAACATCATCATTCAGAAATGTAGTGGGTTTTTAATTTAAATTTCAGCGTTAATGAAATGCAATCACTTTAGAGAACTGATGAGTACTGTATTGCACAATGCAGCCATTTTTAGCAGGAGCCAATGTCTCTTACTAGTGGAACAGCTGCAACAGAAGCTTGAGTCCAATTTTTGTATCTCACACATCTTGCACCATCTCCCTTGTGAAAGCAGAAGAAATAGTCACTTATGTCACTGTGCAAAGGGAGGGGAATCTGTTGTGATTTGAACCCACAGCCCAAATGTTAGCACATAAGGAAGGTGCTTAGAGACTATGGTGACAGGCAGCAGCACAGAATCCTGAAACAGTCCAGTCTAGTTTAATGGGGCAAGTGGAATGGCATGTGACCAGCATAAATGGGGGGTGGGGGGCGAGGGAAGCAAATTGCATTTCTCAAAGTAACGCTAGTTAGGACTTATACAACCACCCTCTAGGTCTAGCTGGCCAGCCTAATACACAGCATTACCACAGTAAGTTAGCTGTGCTCTTCCACACAGCCTGAGGCACTTTATGAAGGTAGGTTATCTCCATGTTAGACGGGGGAAACTGAGGCACAGGGAGGGAAGTCACTTGTCCAGGGCACACAACAGGCCAGTGGCAGAAAGAGAGACCTTGAACCCAAGTGTCTTAACCCAGCCCTATATCCCCTGCACCAAAACTGTCTCTAGGCCATTGTGAGCTCTGGGGTTTAAGAAGTTTAAATGGAGTCTCATGGTCAAAAAAATTCTGACTTGCCACACTTACACCAGTTGCAAGTGAGCACAACTGGCCTCGCTATACTGATAAACCAGTAGGGCTTGTTTACAGAAATTATTCTGGAATAAAGGCCCTGTAGGCTGTGCATTTAAAGAACTCTAGCTATTCCAGCCTAGCTCCCTATGTAAACATAGTCCAGCCACTCACATGGTGCAGCTGTTCTGGCCCCTTTCCCCTGTAGCTAAACCCTCAGCCTCTGAGATGTGGCAGGACTTGTACAGAGCCTCTCTTTAATACGCAAAGGATTTCTTAAATGTGTTAACTGGTAGGTGGGTTGGCACTAACTTCTCTCAGCTGCAACAAAGTGGGAAGTGATGCTGTCTTGTGAAATTAAACAAGATCACAACTCAGACTCTGCATATTTATGTATCTAATATACTGTAAATGCAGATGTTTACAGTCCCCACCTAAGACGCAACAGCTACGGCTTACTCAAGGCACTTTTTGTTTTATTTTAAAATTTTATTTTAAAATTTCCCAAGCATCTCAGTTTATTACAAATGAAGAAAATTGGCACACAAATTCCACAGTTTTCTGAATAAATAGCAGGATTAATATTGGAGGATGGGAGGATGAAAAAAAGAGAAAAGTACATACAGAAAATAAAAGCTGTTTAATGCTGTGGTTTATTTCATGAATGTACATTAATATGTATACATGTGTCTGTCTGTCTGTCTTCTACAACAGTGGTTCTCAACCAGTGGTCTGGGGGGCCCATGAGCAGGTTTCAGGGGGGTCAGCCAAAATAAACCAGAGAGGGGCCCGGCCTTAGACTTGCTAGGGCTCAGGCCAGAAAGCCAAAGGCTAAGCCCCACCATCCAGACGTGAAGCTGAAGTCCAAGCAACTTAGCTTTGGGGGGCCCCCTGTGACATGGGGCCCAGGACAACTGCACTGTATGCTGCCACCCTAATGCCAGCAGCTTTTAATCCACTGGATAAGCAGCAAAACCGTTGTGGCAGCACAGGCTGGCCATGGAATTTTTATAGCATGTTCTGGGGGCCTCCAGAAGAAAAAGGCTGAGGACTCCTGTTCCAATATAGGGCGTTACTTTACCAGATAACCTGATATTTACACATACTTCTCCACAAACATCTAAGTACTTGAATTTTTTTTCTCACCATAATCACTATTTTCATGTACATGAATGATGCAAAAAAGTCAGGTGAAAACTGGTTTAAAAAAATTCTTGTAAAAAACCTGGGAATTTTTTTGGTAAAAATGGACAACAAAAAGCCTTACGCTTCCTGCACAGTGCAGGAGTCTGCAAACCCTGTCTGCCACATCCTGGGTCCAGGGAGTCCACTCCACACTCAGCAAGAGGTGCATCATGCAACAGCCAGTGGACAGGCTGTTACACAGATTCACCAGCTACTGCCTGTTATGGAGCAGAGCTGCTGCACCATCAGAACTACAGGAAAAGGTGGTCGGGGGGAAGGGGCGGAATGGGTTTGCTTTCAGGGAGGATGGCTGGTTGTGTGGTTAAGATGCTGGCTCCCAGGGGATCTGACTTGTTTCCAGCTCTGTGACAATATCTGTGCTTCAGTTCCTCCTCTATAAAGTCTGTGTGTTTGGGGGTGGGAGATTATTTCTGTTTAGCTGTCTACTCTAGATACACTGTAAGGCCCTGATCCTGAAAGGTATTTAGGCTCCTAACTTCCACAGATTTCAATGGGAGTTAAGCAACTTTGAAGATCTGAGCCTAAGCTCTCTGGGCAGGGACTGTCTGTTGGTCCCTCTGATTTTAGTCAGTGCCTCTGGCATACAACACAGAATTTAATCCCAGTCCCTACAGGTGCCCTCCAGTGCCAAGTCTGGCTACCCATGTTGGCTCAGATGGATAAAAGGCAAGAAAAGGATTTAGGCCCCTCTAATAATGTGCTTGAGGAAAGCCAACATCTCCAGTGGAAAGTGCTGGTTCTCTCCCTGTGACAGCATTAGTGACACTGCCTTGTCTCCCTTTGCAGCTCCTGCTACTTCAGGGTGCTTTTTGGAGTGAGTTTGGAGGGGGTTGCATGGAATCCCTGCAAAGGTCTCGAGTTAAACAATGAGTCAATCTAGTCAGCAATGAAAGCCACAGACGAGTGGGAAAATACAAGCTCTGGCAGGGACGTTAATGATAACCAAATTCTCTGCAACGTAAGAACAGCCATACAGGGTCAGACCGAAGGTCCATCTAGCTCAGGGTCCTGTCTTCCGACAGTGGCCAATGCCAGGTGCTCCAGAGGGAATTAACAGAACAGGTAATCATCAAGTGATCCATCCCGTCACCCACTCCCAGCTTCTGACTGAAGTCAATGGCAGCTGTGACTGCTCAGTGCTTCTGGAAAAGAAAATCAATGTTAGGAGTTTGGGGGCATACACAAACCACCACACTGGATGAAACCCATGGTCCATCTAGTGCAGCATTTGTGGCTCTGGCAGCTGCCAATACAAGATGCTTCAGAGGCAGGTGGCAAGAACATCACAGCAGGCAGATGAGATATAATCTGCCCCTACATTAGGTCTCATATTGAGCTCTAATAGTTGGGAGATCCTGATGTATGAGGCTTAATATTTCTTCCAAAAATGAGTTCAAACTCTGGATGTTTTTATCCACTTAAGTATCTGATCACTGGGGACATTTGGGGACGAGAAGCTTGGATCCCTCTCATAAATAAAAATCACAGGAGGTTTGAAAGGGATAGGATCTTAGTTACCAGCACAAAGCAGAGGTTACCCCACCCCTCCTAGCATTAGCTATTACATTTTTCCTTGACTGCTACAATACACCAGTGCCATTTAAGGCACCATTAAAGAGAGCTCCCTCCTCTGTCAGTGTTAATAACTTTGCCACAGATAATGGAACTTACATATTTATTTAACATACAGTATATAAATAGGGTAAATACTTTAAAATATACAATATATCACATTCTGACATCCAATCAAATAAAGGCAAGTCTACATGTATTGCTTAAAACATTGATCAAAAACAACGCACAGAGAAATAAGCAAATGGAAGAGGACACAGCAGAGCTGGGGAACAGTAACTCGGGGAAATGACTGTGGTACAAAAATCTAACTCGGGGGTTGGCTACAGGTGTCGGGAGGACCTCATGATGACAGATGCATGCTGACTCCAATTTTAAAATGGTTGTCTCCCCCACCAAGTCTTGACGATCACCATGGATGGTTTTTGCATGGTTACATCTATTTTCCAAGTGTACAGAACAAGCAGGAAAAAGATTTTTGTAGGAAGTTGGAGAGTTCTCCCCTCTTTGCAGACAGTGACTGCCTTGGCATTTGTGCTCGTGGGAGTCCAATGCATGCAGCAAATTAGGAGACCTGCCCTGGTCCATGTGAAATCAGCAATTCCCAAAGGCCTCTGCAATGTACTTACTGGTGCTTCAGGTTTCTGTGGTGCTGTAGGATTCCCCACTAAAGTCAATGGCAAAAATCCCACTTTCAATCAAATGGGAGCTAGATTCTGCAGCTGATACTCAGTCTGAGTAATCCTAATTAAGTCCAAGGGAGTGCACACTGGAAAGATATGACTGTGGAGTAAGCCTAGCAGAACTTGAGTGGTAATGAGGCTCTATGCTGTGCATTCTGGGCCACTCCTGGCCTTCTATTCAAGCTGTGTCTAATACACAGTGTAACTTAGGCTGCAACTGGGGTTGGAGAAGCCAGTTTCCAGTTGGAAACGCCAGTTAAACTGTTCCAAGCTTCCAAAGCGATTGGCAACCAGTGTGTGGCTGATTAGAACCAAAGTCAGCCTACTTGTAGGCATTTGCCCCAATCAGTGTTCAGCCATTTAAACAGTGCTAACATTTACCAAACTTGCCCTATTTTATTTCAGGCCTTTAAACAGGAAAGCTATTACGCTCTACCCTCAGTACATGATGAACCTTCAACAGCCCCCTACTGCTTTCCTGTACTATTCTGCATTTCCTAGGCAAGGGGAGAAACCACCATCTGTATGGCATTGAAGTTCAGCATTCAGCCAATCAAATCTCCTGACTACAAACTGAAACTCCAGCTCCCTGGCTCTATTCTGATAAGCCAACACATGCCATAATCAACCATTCCCTCACTTGAGAGCTAGGGTTTTAACATAAAAGAGCAATATCTGCTCACATTTCAGATTAGAGGAGAACCCAATGCATACAGGCAGTAATGGAATTCTATCCCACTATTCAAGGAGTGAGGTTTGCTAATTATGAAGTCTCTGAATGGAAAGATAGATAGTACTAACAAAGGACAGCATAACCAAACTAAGTATCCTTGCCATATGGACTACCCATGGCAAAAAGGAGCCTGGCACACAGGACATTTATTGGGGATTTAATGGATTTAAGCAAAAAAGTGACAACTGGCTGCTATGCTCATCGAAACTAATACCTGAAGACATTTGATTCTAGCGGCTGTGCTCATATTTTCGTTTAGCTCAAAAAATATCAAGGAATTTTTAAAAGGATGTGCAACTGAAGTTGGCCAACTCATCAATATGCATTCAGAAGAATTAGTCATCCCTTGTTACCAGCCCATTTCAGCTAGTACTCCCCAGCAACTGCCTTCATTGTCACCTCCACTCACCATCGCTGACCACATAGCATCCTCTAACCTTCAGTCTCTTAGCGGCTTGTACTCAGCTATGTTACCTACCTACCATCATCTACGGAGACACAGGATTTTAGGCCCCTGGCTCTGCCTGTGGGTGCAATGGGTCTCCCTGTTCAACCAGTTGCAGGATCAGGGCCTGTCTCAGACATTCCCCCTCACTTACTAGAGCATTCTAAAAATCCCTTTAAATGGCTTTCGGCCATTTCATTGACCTTCCTAGCAGGTAGTCTCAGAACCAGCCAATTTATAGAGCTCTAAACAAGACAAAAAGGAAGCTCTACCCTTTAACAGCTTTGGGTTAAATCAGAGACCCAGAATGAGGAACATTACCTTCCTCTTAGCTCAGACAACCACAAAGCTGTTGAATTTGTTCCTCAACCACTTGTTCTGACACACCAGGGACTTTGCTTTTGCAGTTTGTCTCCTTGTAGAGCAAGCCCAGAGAGCCTTCCCTTTAACCTAACAGTGCTCACAAAGCAGCTACCACAACATGCAGGTAACCCGCAGGGGCTCTTGATTTCGTGCATTTCAGCTATACGGAAAAGTTCTGGTGAGAGCCTTTATGAAAACCTTGCCAAGGCACTCTGTTGTTAGCAGTGTGTTTCGTGATCGCTAGCTACACAAAGTCACTAAATCTAAGGCCTCACAAGAGCTATGTTAGGACCAAGTTTAAAAAATATTTCAGGGAAGGACCTATTAGGGCTTTTAATAAACCAATGGATACATGCAATGAAGACAGGATGCACCACAGAGCTATGCAAAAGAGAGGAGGATTCTATCCGTCTGGTATGTAACTTTCTGTACAGCATACACAGGGTGTTATCCCATAGTCCCTTGGATGGGAAACCAGTGTAATTATTGTACACGTCCAAGAAGCCATGCGACTGAGTAAGAGCAGCCAAACACAGGACACTAATAAGTAACAGCACTCATGAGTGCCTTTACATATAGACTTAATTTATCAGGATTCCTGACAGGTTTGAAGGTTCGTTTTACCTCACTTCAAGGTTGAGGAAGGGGCAGAAGTAGAGGAAATGTATGAACCCAAGTTTGAAAAACTGTACTCAGCCTAGTTCAGAAAGCTTTTAATTAGATATGTGGATGGCTATTCCTATCTCCTACGAGTATGCAGACACTCAAGAACCCACGATGCCCTCCAGTGTTCACAATCAGCATTAAAAAAGCCCAACATGAAGAAAACGCAAATCCTATAGTTTAAAATCATAAGCTTCCTCAACAAAAAAGTATGCCTAATAATTGTAAAAAGTAGTACGAAGGGGGAGGACCAAATTCTCACATGAAAACAGGGGACAGTGTTCTTTTTCTGTAGATCAATACACTGTAATCACATTTATTAGACAGTACTGTAGGTCCACTTGATAATTTGTTCATGAACATCTGCTCAAACACAGTTTAGTATGCTGGAATTCTGGCAGATATTGGTATCAGACAAGAAGTATCCAAAATAGCAGCAACTTTTGTTTTGCCAGGTGATTAAACCCCCCAAAGAGACCTAAGGGAGAAAAGGTTTAAAAACAATCTCCTAAATTGCCTTTGAAACCAAAATTAAGGGCCTGAATTTAATGCCTTTAAGTCAAAGTCATGACTCTGATGGATTTCAGTAGACACAACACTGGCTCTAAGCCTACAGTTCAGGAACGCATATGCTTAAAAATTAAGCAAAAATTCTTCAGCGCTACCCTGAATTGAGACCACAGAAACAGAGCCAAGTCCTGCAATTTGCTGAGCACTCTCAGTAGGAGCTGAGGGTGTCTTGCATGGTGCAGAATCAGACCCTTTTATTGCATCTCACCTGGGCTCTGCCTTAATATCCTCTCAGCACCATTTTGCTTTTGATCAAATATTTGTTTGTGTAGCACCGCAGATGTGAATCTCTGCCCTCCGGAACTGCAATACAGGGAGAAGAGGAAGTGGCTGCTATGAAGATAAAAATACACCAGAGGTATGTGGAAGCAGTGGTGGCATTAGCCTATTGAGTAAAGCATACACTATGATCTCAGGTACTTTATTTTCAGTTGCTAGGTTAGCTAGTTTCAAATATAGATCTGCATTGAAGACTTAGGACAGTGACTTGATTTCATGACCACCAACAACAGCATATCTGTATTATCTTTCCCTGTCAATTGTTCCTCAGGTTCAACAAATACGTAAAACGTATTTCTCATCACAGCCTGGCTCACAAACAAACTATGGAGAGAAGTCACAGTAAAATAGAGTTCCCTGATCCATGACAACATTAATACAACCCACAACTAAAATGAACTTTTGTGCTGTTAGATCACAAGATATCATTCTGAATCCTGGAAGCCTCTGAAGTCAGTTTGATGGCGTTTCCATTTATTTGTTTTTATTTTAAAAAAAGGATGGTATGTTTGAAGTCAAGAAACAAAGGGAAATACCTTGAAAACAATTACATGTTTCCAAACGTTAAGTGCAACATACATAAAACAAGACAGTCAGTGACGGAGAAAGGAGAGACGCCTGGAAAGCTGACCAAACCCAGACTGAAACGCAAACCAGACCACGGTAAACTCAGCAGCATGATGTCTAGAACTCAAGTAATACATCACTGGCAGACATGATCCCTGAAAGGAAAAAAACCTAAACAAAAACCCAAACTACCCTCCCCACACCAGAAAATAAAAACCCCAACAGCAGAGCCAGCTGGGTACTATGCCCTCTGGACTTCCAAATGGGAAAATCAAGTTCTGCGAGTGACAGCTCTCCAAACAGCTAAAATATCAGGGTGTGATGTTTACTACTCTTGAGAGAAGTTTTCATGCTTCAATGTTTAAAAAAATATATTATATATGTTATGCTCTGGGTGGAAAAAAAGCCATGAAAAAGTGAACAAATATTTTTCTAAAAGCTTGTTCTTACTCAGTAGGACTTCTTAAATAAAACTGGAATGCTTTTTAAAATAAGTTATTTGATGCAACTTTGATGTAACTTGAACTTCTCACATTCCCTTCTGTATTCATGTCCCTGCTGTAAAGGTTAATTGGGTCTATTTTTGTTTAAATGGCACAGTAAAAATGTAGGTTTAAAAATTGACTTTGTTAAATATTTGCCAGAGTGGGGGAAATGTGGGAGGTACTCAAAGACGGCAAGTCGAAGTGTATGCATGGGTCTTCTTGAGTGGATCTTATGTAGCAGATTACGGCAAACATTTCTTTTAGATTTGTTGAGCTTTCTGTTCTCCACCTGCAATAAGTTCTATGCACACCCAGGCTATGGTTATACTAGGGAAATGAAGACTCAAATTCATCAGTGCAGCTACCAGCAGTGGATAATTACAGGTCCCCAATTTCCCTAGCCTATTCATAGGGATACACAAGGTTGCAAACAGAACCACCAGTGTCCTCTCTATTCCACTGCGAGTTGCATGACTTCCCATTTTCTTAGTATGAACACAACCTGGCAGGGTTAGAGGATACTGACGTAAAAGTGCCCGTGTCTCATCTTCACTAGAGCTTACACTCCTGGAGCTGCACCTGGGCAGAAAAACGCATGCACGTATCCCAGTGTCGATACATCCCCTAGGAGTAGTGAAGTCAAGCTCTGCCCATACACACCGAAGACAAAGAGTTGCCACGCAGATCCAAGAGGACATCTTCGCCTACAGTCCCTTCAGTTCTTGATTCCTTTCCATCTAGAAGCTCCACTTTGCTTATTTTAACCAAAGCCATATAAATACATATTATAAAAAAACCCAGAGCCCCACAGATGCAAACATTTACAAGGAAAGGAAAAAAACAACAGTGAAACGAGGCCTTGTTATTGTCTTAAGTCAGGTGAGCTGGGATTTCCTTGGGGGACTTGACCTCTTTTTCAGTCTTGTTCCAACGGCCTGGATGCCTATGCGTCCTCAGAACTGGCCAACATACCCTTATCAACAAGGTGCGCCTTTAACGTGTTGAAGATGTGGACCTGCTGGTCTGGCCGTAGAGCTAAAAGCTGCTGGATCAGTTTGCTTGGGTTAGGACCCCTGCAACAAACCAAAGAAAGAACTGTTTGCAATGAATCCTAATGCCAGGAAATGGTCATCTGGGGCTCAGATTCAGCAAAGCACGTGCCTAACTTCAAGCATCCTTAAACAGCATCCCCAAGCCTCATTCCCCCACCTCCATTTTACAGGTGAGGAAAGAGAGAGACAAAGAAGTGAAATGTAAAATAGTCTTTAATTTCCAATCAATGGAAGAAATTATTCTCCTCCTCCATTAGAAGGTCCCCATAAATCCAAAAATCTACATAAATTCAAATAAAACAACAAAATATCCCTCCAGACCAGTGGTTTTCCTTTCCATTCAGTTATAAAGCTATCTGCCAAGGCCCAAACTAATGGGAAAGAGTTATTCCTTAGCATATGCTCTGGTGAGCCCAAAAGGAGAAGGGAAGCAGGAATCAGTGGATAGGAGACAGGACTGGAGTTTAGGAAACACAGATGCTATTCCTGGCTCCACCACCTGCCTGCCATGTGACCTTGGGCGAGACAATCTCCCAGCCTCTTTTTCCCCTCCTGTCCTATGTCTTGTGTATTTAGATTTTAAGGTCTTCAGAGCCGCTCAGTTGCGGCCACTAAGTGCAGCCGTGAAGCAATAAATAATACCTGATGAAACTTGCAATGTACACGTTGACAAAGGTAGCCATCAGGTATTGACAGTCAAAGCGATCCATGATCCCGCCATGCCCTGGGATTGTGTTGGCAAAGTCCTGTGCAATCACAAAAGTTTCACTGAGCTATGCCCAAAACCTGTTATCCACATTTACTGCATACATGTAGCATGAACGCACTGTGTGACACTGCATTCTCGCAGAACATCTGCTGATAGCACTAAATGCAGCCAGACTAAGGACGCTATTCATCTCCCCTCCCCAAAATTACTTTTTCACCCAGCAACACTTCTTGCAAACAAGCATTAGTGCAACATCAGGACTGAGAAGCAGGAAATTCCAAAGAGGGGTTAAAGTTTTATCATCTAAAACCCTGCCCCCCTGAGCAACCTGTATTTTATCGTATAAAAAGGGTTTATATTTACATATAAAGGACCCTATACATGTGCAATGTGTTGGAGAAAGCTTCAGCTTGTGGAATTTCCTGATCTGCAGGTACTCAGTTTCTCAGCCTCAATGTTGCATCAATGCTAATTTTAGCATTTCACTGACAGAAGCCTCCTCCTAGACCACCATCCTCTGACCTGGGGCATTGTTTATGGTGGTGACAAACAAATGTGCTAGCTTCAGATGCACCGGCTGTCTGATAGCTGACTTTGGCAGAAGGGGGCTACCCATACACTACCTTGATTTTGAAGGCTCTCTTAAACCCACTAGCAAAGAATCCTCCAAAGGGCCCGATGAGGGATGCAAAGGTGGAGAGGGCGATGCTGTGGATCTGGAAGGGGTACATCCGGACTGTTTTCTGCAAGCAAGGAGGGTCAAAGTGGGAGAAGGATCAGAGAAAGGCATTGTGCTCCATTGAAATCTATCCTAACCCTGCCTTACTGGAGTTCAAGGACAAGTTTTTCAAGCAACTAGTGACTTTGGAAAGCCAACTTGAGGTGCCAAGTTTTCAGAACGTGCTGTGCATCTGCCCTCAAACTCAGGCCCTTCAAGGCACTTAAAGTTGGGCACCTGAAGTCTGTAGTTGCTTTTAGATATCTTGACCAAGGTGTTGATCATCACTATTTAAACCCAAATCTGCAAAGACAAATCTCATACGCACACTGTACCACAATTCACCCCTGCTTGACATCAGAGCAAAGCCAGGGATATATCTGGCCCATTTTGTCACTGTTTCCTTGCATTCTCCCGTCTGTCTGTATCCATCTGTTGTCTCTTGTCTCACACTTAGGTTGTAAGCAGCCTAGGCATGGATTGTATTTGTTCTGTGTATATACAGTGCCTAGCACTGTGGGGTCCTGTTCTACGATTGCAGTGCCTAGGTACTCCTGTAATCGTCTCTCTATTTTGCTAGATCACTTCATTTACATGCAGAGCCCTTTCTTGCTTCACAGAAAGCTGAGCTGGAAGAGACCTTTCTTGCCTACCTCACCATCTCTATCAGAGTAAGATTGTTCCCTACAGCATGTGCTCCTGGGCTCTGTCCAATTTAGTCTTAAATAACTTAAGAAATCTGGCTTCCACCACTTTCCGTGGGAGATTATTCCATGGTTTAACCAGTCTCACTATTAGGAGAACATCTCCGAATATAAAGTTTTCCTGGGTCAGTTTCATGCAGTTACCCCTTGCTGCATTAGTTTGTAGAATTTTAAACTAATCCCGTCCTTCCTGGGCATTTCCGGCCCAGGTAGTGTATCCCGTTTTAAAGACTATTGCCAAGCTATCCATCACTGAGCATGCACATGCAGAGTCCTACCCAGCAAATGACAGACTGAATCACCAGAGGGATGTTATACTCTTGTAGCTGGAACAGCTCAGATGGTTCACAATCCACAGTGAAGCTGTTGGAGTCGTTATTGAATTCCACAGGACACGTGAAGCACCGGTATCCAGACATCAAGTACGACAGCTTGGTTGTGGGAAGCAGAAAAGGCAAGTCAAGAGAAACTAAGGATACAGGCAACATAAAATTCACACCTTGGCTTGGTTGGTTATTGGGAGGGTGGCCGTTAGGCTGTGGAACTCCCTCCCCAGCTCTGGTCATTTCTCCCCACACACTCAGCTACTGAAACGATTTTTCCTTTGGCTTCTCTTGGCACCATATTTATTGCTGTCCCTCCTTCTCATCCTTGATTGCTCCATTCCTAAGGATCCTTGTTTTTCTCCTTCCCCTCCACTTCTGAATGTTATTTTTCCCCCTTAAATGTTCTTCAATCTGTTTTTATGTTGCAACATATTAATACTGCAATGCACCAACAGTAGAAAATACAGATCTGGGCATGCATCCCCCTCATCAGATGGCTCTGATACAAGCTTTACCCATTCACCTGAACACTGGAAGGAGGAATAATACCCTCTAAGAGAGAGAGCTGAGATTCAGGGCTGTGAGTCAGCCACATCCTTGGTTCATTAAGCTTACTCTCTTGCAAAGCCATTAAGTTGACTAGAGGCATGGTAAGCGACTTCTTTTCATATACATCAGCTCGGAAGGCAGCAATCAGAGTAACTGCATGACCAAGACAGGGCAGCTCCATCCAGCCAACTTGCATTAATGAAATCCTTCCTTAACAGATCACAACAGCCTGACAAATTAGGACAGTCCTTGAACTTTTCTGTCTTCATCTGATTTACCCAGCTCTCTCTGGACTTCAGACAACTATACAGATATATTAAATGTGGCTTTATCCCCTCTCCCCACCCCCAAAAAGTCCCACGGGGGATAACATTCTGAGACCAGAGCGCTGAGCTCCCCACACAACCTTGAGGCAGATACTACAGAAGTGTAGCCGAGCAATCACTTCAGAGGATCTCAGAATGCTTTGCCAACATGACAGCACCCACTGAAATGTTGCAACCTCCCAGCATGCACAGTGGTAGTAGGCAAGAGGAAAAGTCTAAGCCTGGGACACGAGGGCCAAAACACTGTTGTTACAAAGAAAGCCATGGCAAATCACTAGTGTCCAAGCAGAGCAGACTGCGTCCTCTGCCACCCTGGCCTCTATCTGTACAGCTTGTGTGGCACTGGGAAATCCCATGGAGTCTGGATGCTATAGGTCTGAGAATATCAAGGGCCACTTGAAAGGAAGCCATTTCTCAGCAGTGGGTTTGAGTCATCCTCAACGGAAGGCAGAACAAGTCAGTTTAAAGCCTGCTGTAAAACTTCAGACGACAACTTGGGTGGAAGAGAGCACAAAGCTTTCGTGTATTCCTTAGCCATGGCAGGCGGACTGCACTGGCATGTCTTACTATGGAGAGAAAGCCAATTAAATGCCATGGTGGGCTACCTACCAGCAGTCCAAACAGAACAGTGGCAAAGAACCCGCCAATAAAACCCTCCCAGGTCTTCTTTGGGGAAAGCTGCAGATACAGGAAAGAGAACATATTAAAAAATACCATCAAGGCATTCCCCAAATAGCTCTGCAAAGCCAATATCCACCTCCCACAGAAGTTAAATGGCAATCAATAACCCCAGCTTATGAGTTGTAACTGGGTAAAGGTCAATACATGTAGATAGTGGGACAGATCCTCTCACTGGGTCTGACCCTAACTCACCCATTGGGGGAAACCCCTGACAAGGCCACGTTCCCAGAGGAAGAAGAAGCAGGTACATCACCCTGCCTTGCAGCCCCCAGAACAGTGGCCAGAATACACTACAATCTGACTATTTTAAAGCATTTAATATAATCTTAGCAAGGTATGTATCTGAAACGTTACAACTTCAGGTTATTGGTCAAACACAGAAACTCACCTTCATTTCAGTTATTAATGAAATAAAAGGCCCATAAAGGGAATGTTTATTAGTTGCTGGGATACTCAACCCACTTCATTAACAGCATCCCTGAAAAAGGTTAGCTTTCATTGGTCCCCAAACTTTTTCATCTGGCATGCCACGGAGGACAATGGCGGCGGACAAGCATCCGCTGAAATGCCGCTGACAAGCGTCAACATCAATAGGCGTCACCGCCAAAATACCACCAACAAACAGCTTCATCCAGAGGCGTCGCCGCCGACGCTGCTTGTCGGTGGCATTTTGGCTGATGCTCGTCCACCGGCCAGTATGCAGGTACACTTAGACGCCCCGGCGGGTGCCATAGTACCCACAGGCACCGCGTTGGGGACCCCTGGCTTAAGCGTTTTATGGTTTAGCCCAGGAGTAGGCAACCTATGGCACGCATGCCGAAGGCGGCATGTGAGCTGATTTTCAGTGGCACTCGCACTGCCCAGGTCCTGACCACCGGTCGGGGGGGGGCTCTGCAGTTTAATTTAATTTTAAATGAAGCTTCTTAAACATTTTTAAAACCTTATTTACTTTACATACAACAACAGTTTAGTTCTATATTATAGACTTATAGAAAGAGACCTTCTAAAAACGTTAACATGTATTACTAGCATGCAAAACCTTAAATTAGAGTGAATAAATGAAGACTCGGCACACCACTTCTGAAAGGTTGCCGATCCCTGGTTTAGCCCATAAGGGAAAAAAAACTAATATAGAGGAAGTTTTTCATTACAATACACTATTTGGTACCATTAGTTTGACATTCTCATCACTATGGAAAGCTGGTCTCACAGCTGACTGTACATTTAGTCTAGAATTGTTCTCACTGGCTTTTTCAAGTCAAATATTCAATAACTCCAGCCTGCATACACTGCAATAAAGAAGAAGTATTTCTAAACTACCTCCTCTGATATGTAGTCGGCAAGCCCACACTGCGCTGTACAATGCAAGGAAGAGTCCATGCTCCCAAAGAACTTCACCAGGTAACTAAACTAAACCTTTGTAGGAAACAGTGTTTTAACCATTAGCATGCAGACAGAACTTAGTAAGGGCCTGATCAGTAGACACTGGATCAGGATCTAAAGAGGTGCAATACAGCACAAATGATACACAAGCCCTGGGAAGTCTTCCTTCATATTCTTTCAAAGAGTGACTGACGGGTGGAAAGTTTTTAGGCTGGGATCTAAGTGCAAAGGCAAGGTCCACCACCCTGATCGATTCTCCAATCATGGGTCAAAGGCTCCACAGCAACACAGAGCCTGAAGACAGGGCTTTGCATAGCTGACAAACCTTGATGAGCGGGGTGCGGCCAAAGAAAAATCCAAACATATAGGCCATGATGTCATTGCAGATCACACATGAAATCGGGACAATGAACCTAGAAGGAAGGAGAGAGAAGCCATTCATAACGGGCAAAACTACAGGAGTCATTTGAAGCTTAATCGCAATATGTTACCCAAGTGGGCACTACCTGAACATGGGCAAGTCTGATATGGCTACACCATGTCAGACTGACAACTGCAAAAGCCCAGGAGTCATTAGTTCCAAGGCCCTTGCCAGCTATCAGATCAGTTCTATGAATTCCCCCTTGCTGTATTCTGCGCTTGCTCTAACATGCAGTGGGCTGTTAAGCTGTCACTGTGACTAACCCCAGATGTAGCTGCATTTCAGGGGTGAGCCAGGTGCTCTGCCGTTTGTAAAGCACTTGAGAATGGTTCAGATTGCACACTGTACAGCATACTATAAGCACAGTAAAGTTCTTTCATTATTGCTAATACAAGGAAGAAGGCGGTTAAAGATATTGGGCTGAATCCTCCATTGCACTAACCACACTTGCTAGGCAGCAGCGGCAACAAACTGCCAAAGGGGACTGGTTATAAAGCCACTTTTCTACCCTCTTCCAACCACTCCCCCTTCCTAATGCTTGGACCTAGCGGCTGCTTTAAGTTACACAGGCACGACTGGCTGGAGTGCATGCTCTCTGCACCCACTCCCTATGCAAGTTAGGGTGACAAACGCAGCTACACTAGCTTTATGCCATCTGGGAGCCTTCTCAATGCCAGAGGAATACGCAGCTGCCCCTTTAAAATGGCTTTCTGGCTGCACTGACTGAGTAGCACAAAGCAATCTGAAAAGAGCCAAATAATGGGCCAGGCTTTCTTATGCAAAGCATGTTGTAGTCCCTCATAGAAGGCACATTCTAGCCTATACTTGTTGGTTAAAAGTTTTAATAAATAGCAAGGAGAAATCAGGAGCATATACTATGCAACACAAAGCGAAGTAACACGTAACAGGCATCAACTCACCAGATCATTCCTTCAAACAGGTTGTGAATGATGAGGTGCGACTGGGTAACAACAATTAGCAAAGTCACATGGGTCCAACCAAACTGGAAGAGAAAACAGCATGCAGCCCAGGTTGCCTAGAGACATTTCTCGTAACAGCCTATGGCAGAAACCAGACGCCGATGAATACTGTTTGGAGTGGGTCACGGCTGTGTGCATCTCAGGCACTCTGATCCCCAGCGGAAAGAGCATGATGTAAACACAGAGATGGCAGATAGTATCCATCCCTTCTTCGGAGTTGAGCAAAGCAACATCTCCATTACCGTTCAGAGCCTGAGTGGGAGGATGTTTGACATTCCTGGATCAAGTGCTCTTGAGCCTACACCTATCCCACACATCTTAGTCTACTTTGACTAGAGACCTGGAACATAAGAATCCCCAAACTGAGGATGGTCCATCTAGTCTGACATCCTGCATCCATCCAGAAGGAAACAAAAGCATCCCAATAAAGGACACAGGTAGCCAATCTGTGCATCACTATACTGTGGTGGGGCCAATCTAAGTCCTGCATGTGATTCCACCAACACTCTCCAGGCACGAGGTTTGAATAACCTTGTGCAATCACCTTAGCTTGCACGGCTGAAAGGGTTACTAAGAAATGCACTGCAAATGCAGACAATGGAATTCACATTTCTAAGGAAATCAGTCCGTTCAAGAGCCAAATGCGAAATACTTCAAGCTGCCAGGAACAGCTTTTCCATTAAGCGGTATCACAACACCCAGGGGACACAGAAGCATTCACAGGCTTCTGTTCTTCTAAACCATATATGCAAACAGCCTCCGTCTCCCAAAGCTAATAGCTCTGGAGCAACAAAGCCATTTATTTCATCTTACCATGTAGAACTGGAGACGGTAATGCTTCTTTACCAGACTCAGGACAAACATGCAGAAGCCTTGTGGGAAGAGAAAAGAAAGAAGAGTAAGATCAGATAGTGCCGTAGTAGGAAATGCCTCTCAATTTTCCATTACATCTGCCGTATCACTGTAGCATCTCTTGATTGTTTCGGCTACAGAACAGAATCAGCAACATGAAGATGATGTGCACTGTGATGCAAAACAGTTAATTAAAGAATGGAAAATGTTTGTTTGTTTTTTTAAATGACATATAGCCAATTAACCATGATCACCTCTATGCAGCTTAGACTGTTTTCTGCCAACAGCTAATTATTTATTCTACCTCTGATCTTTCTGCGTAATATCAAATACAGAGTATTCTTCACTTACTTGTTTAATGGCACAGAATTCTTAATTAGCTACTGCATCCACCCAGAGGTGGCTGCACTTACACAGTGATACTCTTAGATACAGTTTGTCTGACAGTAAAGTGAAGTCCTTTAGGGTCTCGGGATAACCCTCTTTAGCTCCTAACCTCCCTCTCCCAGTTTTTACCAGCCCCCCACACCTCACAAATAATATCCACTGGCGATCCCATGTTGCTACCGCTATTGGAAATCTGAGCACAGCTCTCAACAGCAAGTCCCACCCCATTTCCAGTTTGAAGCCCATCCTAGGGATTCATGACTCACAGTGAACTTGCTAGCTGAGAGAAAACACCTCCACTTAATCACCAGAACAGGTGAGTTAAAAACAGTTCTTCAGTTTATCCCGAGTCTGCCTCTGCAGTTTACACTGACAGGGGAGTTACTCTAGGCTTGGAGCAGGGTTGCTGAATTGCCATGAAAATTCACCAGCAAAGGCAAGAAGTGTACTCACCCTCTCTTTATCCAGAATGAAAAAGAAAAAGATCATTTACTCACACATCAAAATATTAATGACCACAGCAAGTAAAACTTTGCAAGGCTAGCACAGGAAAGAGAAAGGAGGAAATTACCATTATTCTGCCTAGTCACTGCCCAAAGGAAGTAGCATCAAAGAGGATTGTAGCTTCCCATCTGATGCAGAGGGCGTTTTGGTTTAGGCAGGCTTGGATCCAGTTCATAACAGATGGATCTGAACCCCAAAAGACATCATTACAACTGCCACTGAGACATAACTCAAAGCCAGGAATCGCTCCACCTGCCACCGATGCTTCACTTCTGGCTCATTTCAGGGCAGGGGTGAGTCACATTTGGCCTAGAGGTGTGAAGGAAGCCTGGAATAAGGCTGCACGTCACAGGTCTATAGAAAGAGGAATATTGCTCCAGGGCTCTGAGTCAGGCACCTTTCCCTACTAGTGCTGCATTCACGAAGTGTGCGCATGCCAGGACGGGAGGCAAAATGAAAGGAGGAGAGGAAAGATCAAAAGCGAGTATCAAGTTCTTTTAAACCGAGTCTCTAGAGAGAGTCAGTTACTTACACCAACATCCTACCTAAACCAGACACTGTTTGCTGGGATGGAAGGACAATCCTCAGCAAGGAAAGGAGGACGTGTCTTTCTCCCAGCAAATCAGGCAAGAAAAAAAAACTGAGGAAGCGACAACACTGCTGCTCACAAACCCAATTACTTCCTATTTTGTAGGCTGTCTTTCACGACAAGGCCATCTTAGATACACAGTAACTGAGCACCTCACAAGCTGTTATGTAGGCAATTGCTATTATCCCCGTTCTATTGGCAGGGAACGGAGGCATGTGGTGGCTACGTGATTTGCCCAAGATCAAGCAGGGAACTGAACATGGATCACACAAGCCCTGGGTTGGAACTCTAACCACTAGACCATCCTTCTCTGCACTCATATTTTGTACATAAGGCAGAGCAAATCCACTGGGAACACTGGACCCCCACCTGCCTACAGAAAGAAAAAAAAGAAAAAAAAAGTTGCATTTCAAGAGGCTGATGACGTAACCTCTGCTCAAAAATGGCAACGAGAAAAATTTAACTGGCGGAAACAAATAAAATTACCTGTTAAGTAGAGGGCAAAGGAAATGAAGCGATGGTATTTGCTGAGAATTCTCAAGGGCTCCTCTCGCTGGACCAGGGTGAAAAAGTAATCCGTTACCGTCTCGCCGTAGAAAAAGTAGTTTACACACAGCAGAAAGTACCTGTGGACAGAGCAGCATTCCCTTTAATAGGAGCCTACAGGGGAATGGGACATGGTTAACCAGTAGATCATTGGACTAGTACACTTAAGAGGTTAATCAGCTTGCATTATCTACACTGCGTGCATGGGAGGAGACGCGTGAAGGTTCACATACTGGGCGGCAGAATAATGGTGATTTTTATTTGAAAGTCTGCAGAAAATTCACTCACACTGGGGGTGGACAGGAGTAGAGGGTCAGGGCCTGATTCTCACTTGCACTAAAGTGCCCTGGGCAGTGTGAAGGAACCTTACTGCAAGTGTGTGTGGGGAAAATTTAAAAAAAAAATAAAAAATAAAAAATCAAGCCCCACATTTCTTCTAATCAAAACATTACATCTTCATGTAGAATCTACGGCTTCATTAAATGCAAATACTTGGCTGTCACCCAACCCCTACATTATGGGAACACGCCAACTGCCCTGTTCAATTTTTGTTTAGTGTTATGGTACTTAGGAAGTTTTTTCCTTTAGGTGGCACTGCTTAACAGTCTTCTGCAGGTTCCTAGCTACTAGAGGCAGTGCCCCCTTCCTTCACTATGGCACACCATCAGATGCTGGGTGCAGCCAATATAGTTTCATCCCAATCGCACAAATACATTTCAGTGGGTAAATATCCCAGACGGCTCCCTACACCCTTAGACCTGAGCAATGCAACTGGAACCACAAGTCAAATGTTTACTCATCGCTTCGCTTGGTAACAGCATTCAACACCACCGCCTGGCACAAATCGGGAGCTTCAGACCTCGCTCTCATCAGACAAGCAATGGAACAACGTGTATAAATATTACATTGGCTGCACATCAATGAGGCGTGAAGTGAGTCAGAAGCACTCTAGATGAAAGGCATTATGCACATTGAGAAGGATCATATTGTGCTCCTTGACTCTAATGAAGACCGCAGCAGTCGCGCTGCTTACCAACTGAGGGTCCTGAACCAGGGAAGCTCATATGAGCGATACACATTGTAGCCAATCGTGATAATCTCCTGGAAACACTTGATCTGGACACACATCACCTGAAAAACAAACATTAAAAAGCACCATCATTCACAGATAAACTAAATCAGGATCAGATAATCTGCAACGGGATGCTAAGTGCATGTAAAAAGTGGGAGCTTTAAACTAACCCTTACAGGAGCCCCAAAAAGAATTCTTCTATTGTCTTGCAAGTGACCTCCCATACGCCCCCCCCCCACACACCCTTAAAGCTGACATAAAGGGACTTCTTGTAGGCTGAGAAATTGTTCACTTGCTCAACAAGCTTACACCTAGAGCTAGCAGCTTTCCCTGCCAGGCAAAATACATTCCTAGTCCTACTCCCTCCAAAGCTGTGGGCTGGCCCACTCCAAGAGCTCACAGCCTCATTTTAAGTTATGTCAGCACTTCTAAGATTGTTTTTTCTATCATGAGTTTGGGTCAGTTCTGGGGAGACAATCCCTCCTTCACTGGTACTTTAACAAAAATCACTGTTCATCCCATGCACTTGAGAGGACTGGCACTTCAAGACCACCATCGGGAGAGGAATAGCTCAGTGGTTTGAGCACTAGCCTGCTAAACCTAGGGTTATGAGTTCAATCCTTGAGGGAGCAATTTCAGGATTGGTCCTGCTTTGAGCAGGGGGTTGGACTAGGTGACCTCTTGAGGTCCCTTCCAACTCTGATATTCTATGATAAGGGAACATGCACAGCAGGGACACAGCCAGATTGTAGTTGGTACAGTCTTAACAAATTCAACGAGGCTGGCTGGGTGGGTTTGCCACAGCAGGGATTGGACCTGGAATCTCTGGATCTAAAACATGCACCTCTACAGCCTGAGCTGAAAATCCTGGATCTGGATCAGCTCTAAACAGACTCAATCCCGAGATAAAGCCCCACCCAAAGCACATATTATACACAGAGTGCTCAATGGCAGACAAAAGCTCAACCACATTCAGCTCTCCACGCACCTGGGCTGTGATAGCAATAAAGGAAACA
Organism: Gopherus evgoodei; assembly: GCF_007399415.2. Lineage (NCBI taxonomy): Eukaryota > Metazoa > Chordata > Testudines > Testudinidae > Gopherus > Gopherus evgoodei. Next base: position 152,957,773 of record NC_044323.1, read on the forward strand.
GGAGGATTCCACCAAAGCGGCACCAATTAAATAGTAATTGTGACAAGGAACCTTATTCCCTGCAGAACAGCAATTAGGCAGCTTTCGGTCATGACCAAACAGGACCAGGTTAGTGCTGGGAACCTTGAGGCAAAAGGCTCTGTGTATCCATTAACTTTCTCAGCCATCTACATCCCAGAGAACCATTCTCCCATAACGGTCCATTTAACGAAGGGTTTTGAAACAGCACTTACAATCATCATTAAAACCATGGGTCCCAGGTAGATGATGATGAAGAAGAACGCAATCATTGCAAGAGTGAGGATCCCTCTGACCCACCAGTTCTTCCATCTAGATCACAGGAAGAGAAAAGTGAATGTTAGGCAAAGGGCCTATCTAGCAGGAAAGCAGCAAGAGATGTACTTATTATCTCTTCTGCACAGCCTCCTGGTGAAAGGCGGAGGCAGGAAACCGCGGCGTATCCTTAGCTCGGGGGTGGTGAGAATGTCATGCCATCCCATTAACCCAGCTCTACTGCAGACAGAAATGCAGAAAGGGTCACACCACGGTCGTGTGGGTAAGCTCAAGAAGGGAGTTCCATGCTGGGGGACAGCACAGAAGGCGCTGAAGATTCGTTTGGGTGAGAAAGTGACAGATGAAGGTGGCAGGGAGTAAATAGGAATAGACAGTTACAGAGCCTTGCCTAGTCTGAATTAGTTTTGTAGTACTATGCCCCTTTTACAGACATAGAAATGGAGATAGAGTTGCCCCAGATCACACAGGAATGGCAGAACTGAGGTTCAAACTCAGGAGCCTCAACAGCCAGTACCCCCTCAGTCCACTAGGCCATGCTGAAAAGAAACCTCTCAATGATCACTCTCTAAATCTGCTGAAATAAAAGGACCGTACCACAATTCTGCCAAAGAAAAGCAAGCTCAACACCAGACTCGCTCAGCCAGCTCCAAAGCTCTCTCCGCAGGCTGAGAGCAGGAACAGAATACAGCAATTTAAGCCAAGCCAGTTCCTACAGAGGGATCAGTTACCTATGAGCTGTGTTGCTTCTGTCATCATCTACTGATAGAATAGAACATCCTGCCTAGGTTGGTGGTTAGTAAATAGTGGTTAGTAAAAAAAATAAAAATAAAATAAAATTTATTTAAATCAGATTTTTTTGATAAAATGCTTTTTGAGGAAAAAAACTTATCTAAAGTTAGTTTTAGATAAGATACATTATAGCTCAAAGATATCTCATCATGGAATAGGGATTATAAATTCTAATTCTATAGTATGAGAAAATATATTCATGAAATGTTTAAGAAAAATTTTATAAATGAGTTCCAGTAGTTCATGGATTAGGGACCCAATCTTATGGGGTTCCACAGATTTCTGTCTAGATTACTTAGGGTTCATCCTATCTACCTGATGGGACTCAGTGCTCGGTCTAGAAGATACCATCAGAGATGCTTAATTTTGCAGTTCTCAAACTGTGCATTTGTCTCCAGAGGTAACATACTTGTTGACAGCAAAAATGTTTTAAATAAATAAACAAACAAACAGAAGTGAGAAACAACAGACCTCAACTCTATTGTCACTCTGCACATTTATGTACAGAGTCAATCCCTTACCTCTCTCTAAAAGTGAAAAGTTTCAAATAGTTCAATGAATAGAAGATTGTTGGGGGCGGAATAGATCTGGACAAGGAGAAGTAGTCTGGAGATAAATGTTAAAATATGATGTTTGCTGTTGAAGAAAAAAAATCCAGAACCTTTAATGTGGTTGTTTTAGTTAAATAAAACAATTTAAATATCTGTCTGGTGATGTTCTCCTCCTAATACAGCATGGCAAGAAAATCCTCCAAATATTAATGATTAACTGTTGAATTGGAGATAGTTGACCTCCCAATGACTTCATGAATATCTGCTTCAATTACCTTTGGTAAATGAAATAACCTAACAATCATTTTCTGATATAGCTGTAAAACTAATCTGAAAAGTTTTCAAAATAAACCACTGTTTAAAAATGTTTTGTGTGTACCTTTAAACAAAAAAAACCAACCCTACATCTATCCCGGAGTTGTGAAGAATATGTAATAAGGTTAGAACAATCAACAAGAATGCCCTTTTATGTAGAAATCTGTGATTAAATTGAGTCTTCCTGACTAGTGATTTAAAGCAAATCCACCTTCATTAGTAAAAAGGGAAAGTGCACCAATTTGCTAGGAGCCCCAGGAGCAATGGAGAAGTTTTATTTAGTGCTACCTTGAAGATAGGTTGGAGAGGGCCCTGTTTAAGACCTCGGGAGTGTCATCTGATGTAGGTGCAGGAGGGGCCCCTCCGAACTCTGATTTGCTTTCACTGTCCGATGCGGTCTCTCCATCCAGCTTGTTTTCTGATTCAGGCTCCTGCAGGACAAACACAGCCAAACAGTTGTATCAGATACCGGTGATCGTTCTTTTGATCTTAATTTTAAAATGCACTAGATCAAGTCAGCCCACCTTATTCCACTCTTTATTCCCTCTCAGCACAGCCTGTAGCTAAAAGGAAAAGATGACAAGATTTTCTGGGCTCAAACTGGCTTACTTCATTGACCCTGTTCTTGTTTGTGAGCCAAACACTTAAGTGATAGAACCTATGGGGCAGAACCACCTGCAATTGAAGCCAACGGTGGTTTTACTATGGACTTCAAAGAAAAGGGGGCCTTTTTTGTATCACCAAAGGTGCTTTGTAGTTGTTCTAAAGCCTGAACAATGAACCAGAGGTCACGGGTACATGGGTTTGTCAAGACGTGTCTGGGAACCCCAGGTGGGTCTCTGAGTAAGCAGTAACTCACAGAATTAGAGTGAAAGGTCTCCAGAAAGATGGGGAAAACTTGTGCTTTTGGAGATTGCATAGAAATGTACAGAGAACAATGGCTTAACTCATGTGCACTAAAATTAATGCCAAAGAAACCCCCAAAACACCAAGCAGGAAAAACACAATGTCCATAAGGAAGAATGTCTCATCATTTAAACCTGACTGTCCCTTTAAGCCACCGCAGCAACCCAATACCCAGGACATGTACCCAAGGCACCACCCAATCTGTATTAGTGCAACACCCAGCTAAGAGCAGAGCCCCACTAAGCTAGGTGCTGTACAAACACACAGTAAGAAACAGTCCACATCCCAAAGAGCTTATCAACAAAACAGGCAAGATGGACCCGTGGGAGAGGAAACAAAGATTAAAGGAGATTTGCACAAACGGCAGAACCAGGAACAGAATTCTGGTGGGCATTCTGACTCAGAGTCCAGCACCCTGGTCACTAGGCCACACTGCTTCTCTTCAATCCTTTATACATCAAACAGCAGCAAAGAGAAAGATTTTTGCCTTCTGCAAGTGACCGTTAGCAGCTCAGTTTAGTACTCTACATTCCCTATTGTGCGGCGTGTGCCTATAATTATGGCTAAGATTATGTCACGGAGGTCACAGAATCATGACTACGAGAGACCTTCATGACATTTTCCACTTCAGCAGGGGGCTCGTGGCTGCCATGGGCAGCAGGGGGGACCCCAGAGCCACAGCAGTGGTGGGTGCTGGATCCAGCTTCCTTATTTGGTCAGTTATTTTTAGTAAAAGTCAGAGACAGGTCACGGCTTCTGGGAATTTTTGTTTATTGCCTGTGACCTGTCCCTGACTTCTACTAGAAAAACCAATCCATCACACATGACAAAATCTTACTTTACCTATAACATCCTCACTTCCGTGTCGAGTGGTGAGTCATGCCCAAGTTTCAAGTCAGACCCCAGAGCCCAACATGTGCTAATTTTAAACCTCCCAAACAGGAGTGTGTTTTCAGGAAGTGCAGAGAGGAAACTAAGTCAGCAAATGCTGTCAGCTTTGTCAAACTTAATCTCCCTGGGCTCCTGCAACGTACCAGTGCTCTGCTAGAGGAGACAGCATCTAGAGCTGGTCCAGGAGAAACTCCCCAGTAAACTAGAGTAAACATACATTTCAGTGTATCTGGTTTAATATATTCCAGCAGGACCAAAAGCAAGATCCTTGTTCACTCTCCCTGAAAGCAGGGGAGGATATTGGCCCTAAGACATCAGGTAGCAATGGCCGCAAGCCAGATTCCTACAGACAAGGACAACCAAGCTGTCAGAGCAGTATTTTTAGCCACCTCCATCCGTTGCCACGGGGCGGGACATACCGACATCATTTCCTGGGGTGAGTGACCTATGGAATCAGAACAAAGCCACACCCCCAAACCTCCCTGATGTACTATATACCACATCGAATTTGCTCAGAGCCAGTCTTGGGGGGAAGGAGGGTTTATTGTTCTTGCTTCTGGACTTTATTCCAAAATGAATAGCAAAAGCAAATAGGAACTTGAAATAAATCTGGATTTATGTGCTGAACACCCTACAGGACAGGTTTTGGGTTACATTCAGCGGAAAAAAAAAATTAAACATTTATTTTTATATATTCTATGTAAAGTCCGCTGGCTCCTCCAGGCTTCCAGGAGTGACTGTACTACAATCAATAATCTTGTATCAGATACATGCCTCCACGCAACCAATAATTCTTTGAGTCTTCAAGTACAATAGAACTTCAGAGTTATGAACTGAGCAGTCAACCACATCCCTCATTTTCAACCAGAATTATGCAATCAGGCAGCAGCAAAGAAAAAAGAAGCAAACAAGTACAGTACTCTTAAATGTAAACTACTAAAAAAAGGGGAAGTTTAAAAAAGGACTTGACGTGGTAAGGAAACTACTTGTTTCATTTAAATTAACATGGTTAAAAGCAGCATTTTTCTTCTGCATAGTAAAGTTTCAATGCTGTATTAAGTCAATGTTCAGTTGTAAACTTTTGAAAGAACCACCAGAACGTTTTGTTCAGAATTACGAACAACCTCTGAAGTTCTACTGCATCCAAATCGTTATAGGACATCACATGCTGTGATGTCACTAGCTAAAAAGCAGGGGACTGAGCATGCTTTGGACATGCAGGGAAAGGATGCTAAACCTGGACTTGTGTTGAATCCTTCCCCCACTAATTAGGCTGGCCAAGTTATACTTATTTGAGAGAAGGCTCTGGAAAGAGATCACAGGGCCCCCTCTCCCCCCTAAAAAATTGTTTCACTGTAGCTCAAGTATAGTGCCCATGTAGCCTCTGGGAAAGTGCTGCTTTATAACTCTATATGGCAATATTTGGGTAATCGCAAGATAACTAATCTCTGTGCCCCTTACAGCAATAGGCGGCTTTGTTCTTGTGCCAGTGATGGAAGCACACAGATGCACTAAACCAGAAGAATGGTCTTTTCCGCACGGATACTCATGAGTCCTGAAACTTAGGATGGCACTTTGTCTACTTCACTCCAGGTGGTATGTGATCTTCCCATGCTGCACCCGCTACTCTACCTAAGCGCATCAGGTTGAAATGAATAGCACCAATCTAGAGAGGTCAAACATATTAACTTGTAAAAACCTACAGTATTTTATTTATTGTGCATTCTGCACAGCCACCTCTAACACGGAGCCTGTGCTTGCAGGCTGGGCACTGAAGGACTGAACATTTTGTGGTTAAAGCAGGAGACGTGCCCCGAGAAGCTTCAGTTCTCACCCATTTGCAAAGTGGGTGAAATAATTCTTAAGTGCTTCGGAGAGGGTGGTGAGGTTTAACGTTTACAAAGTGCTTGGAGACTAAGAGACAAGGCACCACAGACATGCAAAGTAACACTTCTTTGCTTTATTTTCTGGGTCTGGGTTGGGAGGGAGAGAGAGATGGGGCAGACTGGATGGCTCAGGCAATGTCATCTTCAGTCTCGAGAGTATAGGTTCAACTCCCACCCAGACTGGCGGATGGTTATTTAAAACAGGATATGAGATTGTGGTCATTCTGCATTTTCCCGTTCTCAGCATGGGAGATTTCCACAGAATTCTCCATCTGGATCTTGCCATCTATTCCCCCACACAACCATCTCTGGCTGACACCAATAAATCAGAGTGTTCCCTCCGAGTCAGGATTAGGACATGGGAGGCAAAGTAGTTTGTGGGAATGGGAAGGTATTTTGCCCGTGGACAAAGCACTTAATCTGGAGCACCTTTCAGGAGCAATAATTTATTATACGCACACCCAGGCCTGACTTTTCAAGATGTCGATCACCCCTGGTTCTAAGATCTTACCAGAAGAGTACAAAAAAAGGAAGCCAACAGAACCCTGAACTGAAAGAGACACTGAAGGTATACTGCTAAATTAGGAATAATTTCTGCAGTGTGTGTTGACTGTTCCATTTGATCCTGACAGGCACTGGAAGAAAAGAATTTTCCCTGCTGGGAAAGTCACCAGTCAAGCTGACAGACAACATAAATTAGGTTTTCTTTTTAAAGCCACAGTGTCAGAGCAGCACTGCTCCCATGCTAATTCCTTTCTGAAACAGAGCTGGGATTATATAGGACATTATAGTGCTTAATAACATGAGTTAGGCTGGTAAAAGACTCAGTAATTTTCCACTATTTTTATACCTTATGTAAATTGCAACCATCCCTTAGCAAAACACTGGTTTAAAGCAGCTGACCAGGGTGCTAAATAACTTGCTGTTTAGCAGGTGAATGATGTGCTGTGATATGGTCTGCTTAATCCAGCTGTGGAATTTCCATGGTAACAACCTCATGTGTTGCAATTACTTTCTTAATATGCAACAAACAAACAAAGCAGACAGATCCTTAGACAGTTTGGTAAAGGATGATCACCAGATATTAATACATCTTGCATAAAACTGGTTGGTCACAACAGGCAAAACAACCTACCCGTAGCACAGATGATGATAAATGATACAGACACAGAGGAATGGCAGGTAGAAAGATATGCCCATCGATACTGGCCTGTGATTGTAAGTGTTGATTTTTAGGTGACCGAATAAAAAAAAAAATCCGGCCACCTATGTCTCAGGTAATAAGTGCAATTCCTATTGATGTCAGCGTCAGCTGGGGACGGGGGCGGGGGGGGAGATCCCAAAAAGCATTTCAATTTGGGCACCCTCAGAAGACATTCTGTAAAAGTGTTGGCTTTACCTGTGTTTATTACTAAAGAAAGTTATCTATTAGAGCTTGGAATCACAAGAGATTTAAGGGAGACTAATACCCTTTGTTTATGCTTGCAAGACAGACTATCATCCAACAGGCTCACGGAAGCGATTCAAGATGTGAGAACACAGCACCTGACACTTCTGTCTTGAGATCTTTTGTTTCCTATCACGTATTCATGTTTTAAAAGGTCATGGGCCAGATCCTCCTTGCTCTGCTTTCTAGAAGCGTGCTGCTCTTGCGCTCGAGGCACTGGACTGGGATTCGGAAGACCTGGGTTTTCAATTCCTAGATGAGCCAACCTTCCTGAATCTTTGTGCAAGTCACTTAATCTCACTGAGCTTGTTCCCTATCTGTAAAGCAAGGACAATACACCTCGAGATCCCTTCCAGCCGTATGTTTCTGTGATTCTTCTCCTCCTCTCCTGCCCTTGGTCTTGTCCCTTTCGAGTGGGAGGCACACAAGCTAGTGTAAGGAACTTAGCTAGGGACTTTATCATTTAATGCCTCACTGGCTTCACTGTAACTACTTGGGAGAATGAGGCTTGAAGGATTTGGCCTATATGCTAAGTCTGAGGCCTAAAAATACTATTTCAACCTCCCCACTCAGGCTACATTCTCTACATCTGTCAGATCCCTCGTTCCCCAGCTGCTCCCCTGAGAATCGCTCTGGGCTACTGATGCTCCAAGTAGCCTTCTATTCAACTCCACCAGAGCAAAATCACTCTCTGCATTCACTGGTTCTTTTACATAAGGACATAAGAACTGCAATACGGGGTCAGAGCAGCAGTCCTTCTAGCCCAGTGTCCTGTCCTCAACACTGGCCAGTACCCAGGCTTCATGGGCAGTGTACGTAACAGGGCAGTTGGAGTGATCCCCCCTTGTCTTCCCCTCCAAGCTTCCGGTCACTAGAGGTTTAGGTTTGTGCCGAGCATGGGGTTGCGTCTGATCATCTTGGCAAATAGCCACTGATGGACCTATCCGCCGTGAACTTATCCAGTTCTTCCTTGAACCTATTTATGCTTTTGGCCTTCACAACATGCTATGGCAATGAGTTCCACAGATTAACTGTGCATTGTATGAAAAAGTATTTCCTCTTGCGTGTATTAAAAGTGGTGCTTATTATTTCACCTGGTGACCCCTGGCTCTTATATAGTGGGAAATAACACTTTGCTATTTACTTTTTCCACACCATTCATGATTTTATAGGTCTCTATCATGTCATGTCTTAGTTTTTTACTAAGGTTTCAACTGGTTTGCCCAGTTAAGCTCATTGGCCTGTAATTGACACGATTGCCTCTGTGAAAACGTTTCTTCAGCTGTGGAAGATCAACAAAATGGGGGTGATAACACTTTGCTCTTCCGCAAAGATGAGTTTTTGATTCTAAAACATCCACTGTGGGCATCTTATCTCCTTTTTGTGGTTGCAGATACTGAAGCCCCGAGAAGCTAAGAGATTTGCCCTCATGTCATATAGTGAGTCAAAGTCAGGAACTATACCCAGTGCCCCAGACTCCTCACCCCCTTTTCCAGCAACTGACTGTATTCCTTCCTAAATGAAAGCCTACATCAAGCCTCTTCCCTGCACTTCAAACAGCTGATTGCGGAGACCCAAAAAACAAAGAGCTTGTAGCAGGTTAAGCCATCTTCCAGGGAAGCCGCCCAAAAATAAGTCTCCTCCTTCGTTTTCATATTTTGAGTTCCTTCCACAAAGCCCTTTTTGAAAAGTAAAACAAAGTGTGTGGGGGTGGGGAGGGAGGGAGGTCACACAAAGAAAACATTTCTAAAATTGGAGCTGTGCAGAGAGCTCTTCCAGGAGCAAAGCCAGACAGAGCCTTTGCAGCCCGTACTATGATCCTCTGATCTCAGGCTAGCACCAGAAAACTGTTAGTCTGATCTTCTCCTAGCCATGGCATCCCCCTGCTGCTAAGCAGACACCTGTCAGGCATTTACAGAGACTGCTCTGCTCTATCTCTCACATAAGACAGATCCGGGTGCTATAGGAGCTAGGTAAGCATTCAAACAGCCCACCCTAAATCTGAAACCAAGCCTGAAAGTCAGGTCATTCTGGGGTAATAAGGACCATGAGCAGACAGCATCAATACATCAGTCCAGCGGAGCTGCAAGGTTCCCTCTAACTGCTCCTAAGTCTAGATTTTACTCCATCAGTGATGCGTTAGCAGCAGATCTTGAACCATGTTGCACACATGAAATTGCCTCACATAACACTGGGTTTCTATATGAAAAGGCTCAGTTACACAAAAAATAGTTGCATGTACTGCATCAGATACCAGGAAACTTGTTTCTAGTCCCTGCACTGCAAATACTCTTCAAAAACGAACACACACACACACACACACACACACACACACACACACACCCAACTTTTTCCCCTTAACCTTTTTTGTTTGTCAGCTCTCTATTTAAGAATATAACCTGCACTGTAACCAATTCTCTTTTATCTTTAACAGAAAAGCTAGTCATTAAAAAGTGCAACAGTTTTGGCTTTGTTTGAAATTTACACACCTCCAAAACACCTTTATTGCTCTTTATAGGCATAATTTCAAGCCCCTGTAACAAAATGAGCCCCCAGTTCTTTGCAGATGGAAGATAAAGGATGAACAAATTTGATGATGATAAAGTGCAAGGATGTAATTGTGCCCACAAAAATAGGACTCCTTGTCTGAAACAAGTCAAGCTCTGCAAGTTTAAAAAATATTTTTGAGGGTACAGAAGGGGATGGGGAAATACACTTGTCAGACAAAGGTCTGAAAGAACCACATTTAGATTTTTTTTACACCACTCACAGCCCAATAACAGCCATTTTACGTAAGTGGCAATGGGAGTAAAAGTTATATCTACACATATTTAAGGTTCTTTTTCATTACCAGAGTGGAGAAAAAGTGGCATTAGAGTATACGGGCCATCAGGCCATTCACTGGGTTAGGGGAGAAAAAAAAGTGTCCCTTTAACTTCATTCAACGTTCTAGCAAGACTACTAGAGGGGAGTATGTATGCAGTGTTATGTTTGTATAGCAACACATGATTTATCATGACGGATTAGATCACTGATCTAAAGAAAAGCCTGGTCTCCTGCCACCAGCAGAGACCAATTCCAAATTCTTTAGGGGAAGGCAAAGAGGCACCCAGCCACGAGGGCTGGCCGGAAACCAAGAATTCTGCTTCACAAAAAAACAAAACAAGTGGTTTCATCATTGGTTTTCCTTCCACGTTCAAAAGGTTTTTGTTCCAAATGTTTCATGAAAAAAAGCATGAGACCCACTCCAGATTAATCAGTAGTCCATAGGTTAGGGCACTCACCCGGGATGTAGAAAAACCTTGTACAAGTGCCTACTTACCCTGATTCAGAGCAGGGCTTTGGACATCCCAAGTGAGTGCCTTAACCTCTAGGCTATTGGTTATTCTGGGATGTCTCTCTCAGCAGAAATTCCATCCTGGATCGGAGAATCCTGCCCAGTGAAATCTGTCAAAACAGATACGTTTCTGCAAAAAGTTTGTGTCAACAAGTTAGTATCTTCCAGTGGAAAAACATTTTGGCAAATAATTCCCCACCATTCCTACTAGCCTCCAGGAAGCATTGTGGAGGGTGGGGAGAGCTGGTAGTTCAATGCAGCAATCGGACGTTCTTACTTTCTCTTGGGGAATCACAAATAGGGATTATAAAGTTATGCGGACTTTGAAAAATTTCAGACATATGACCTCCTCCAGCAACAAATGCCACCAGCTGAGTCTGTTCTGTTTTCTTTTATACAAGGCCATTAGTCTGAGCGATCCCTTCTCAGAATACAAGTCAGGTACTAATCAGTTCTCTTGGAAGTAATTCAGTGGAATCACAGATACACAGGTCCATCTAATCCAACTGTGTCTAATACTTACAAGCTTCCGAGATAACGTTACACACAGAGGAAGTTTCTTCCTAATCCATGAAGGATACGGGGTTATACCACTTATATTTTTATCTCTAGGAATTATTTTGGGGAAGTTCTATGACCTGTGTCATACAGGAGGTCAGACTAGACGATCATAATGGTCCCTTCTAGCCTTGGAATCTATTAATCTTATTACATCCAACTGTGGATGTTCCTTGCCATATAAACGTCCCTAACCCGTCCGAACTTTACTAAACTCATAACCTCAATACTACTATAGCAAGTAAAAGCACGAGTTTATAAACAGCAAGGGAGAACAAGAGCCTTGAACTGTACTGTAGCGACTGAGAACTAAACATTTGTTGTATTCATCTAATACACCTCTACCCCGCTATAACATGACCTGATACAACACGGGTTCGCGTACAGCGCGGTAGCAGCGGGGCTTGCCGGCGTTTTAAAGGGTCTGGGGCTCCGGCTGCTGTGGGGAGCCCCAGGCCCTTTAAATCTCGCTGGAGCTCTGCCACCCAGGGTTTCAGCTATAAAGTCGTAGGGATTTTTGGCTCCCCATGACCGCGTTATAGTGGGGTGGAGGTGTAACAAACATCCACTGATAGCTAGTTTTCAAGCAAATCCTTGGCTGGTGAAAGATAGTCAATAGACAATCCACAGGTTAAGTGGGTTGTGTAAAATTACCAATTACTTTTTATTGGGGTAGCACCTAGGAGCCCCTGTCATGGATCAGGGCCTGACAGTGCTAGGCACTGTACAAACAGAACAAGAAGACTGTCCTCGCCACAGAGCGTTTACAATCTCCTTTTTGGAATGTGTTTTTCAATTTCATGGGCTGCCTCTGCCTCATCCCTTAGTATTGCATTAGCAAAAAGGGTACATAGCAGCACCCAAATCATCTTTCTTGATCCCGTGTTATTTTACATCTTCCTATCCCGTCCCCTCTTATTAGCATCGTCTCTTGGTTGAAGAGCCCTGCTCTTCCGTTTTCCAGGTTGAATTATTAGTTCTTGCCGGCCTTTCTGAGAGCACAGTTTGTACCAGTACATGTTATAAACCAGAATATTGGACACGGGTTCTGGAATAAGTAAAACCAATTACTAAGGGTAAAACAAATACCATCTTCTTCTATTGTGGCTTTTTGGACTCCTCACGTAAGCGAGCATCACTAAATACTCATGCCCGTTTAGCCCAGCCTTTTCCCACATGGACACTGAGCATCAGCTATTTGCCTGAGTCTGTGACATGATCCCAGTTGTCATGGAAACAAGTGGCAGTACTGCTATGCCAAAAACTTCACCACCAAATGGGGAAACCGACCCAAGCAATTAACAGCATTAGATTCGTATTAGTTAAAAGGATTTCTTGATCTGTGCACTCACCTCATCTAAATGGAAAGACACATTTATTATTTTTGCAAGAATCAAGCAAGAAGCAGAGACAGAAAATACTAACTATTGCCAAAAAAAGATCCGGGCTTTGGGTAAAGAGAACTGACAACTAAAGAACTGGGAACAATTCAGTAAGGCCCCAGCTTACAATACTGGTGTGCAGGCAGCAACTCGCATGTGGAAGGACTTGCAGAATCAAGGCCTAAGTAATTAGTCAAATGAAATGCAAAACTTGGATCTTGACCAATTGCGGTCATTAATTATCCCAAAGCACTTTTCTTAAGCAGCATTAGCCACTGTGCCCTAGCCAACTGTCAACTCAGGTACCTACACTCCACCTACTGACACTCCCTTTCTTTTAGGGAACCAATATATAGCTACTACAAGAGCTCTGCTCCCCTTTGTTAGTCTTGCAGATGAAATGGGTCTTAGGAGGGATTTAAATGTAGGGAAAAATGGAACAAAACTGACAAAATCAGATACGGTATCAGATCCTTAGTTGCTCTGCTGGATCTATGTTCAGAAATTGCTTCTTTCCAGCTGCTCGATCTGCTTGTGTGCAACATCTTCCAGAAATTGAGGCAACTAATTAAGTGAAGGGTGAAAAATCTACCCTGCTGAAGGTCTGACAATGAGACTAAATGTAGAGGATGGGAAAGAGTCAGCAACGTAGCAATGTTCTTTGGGTGGTGCGGGGGGGGGAGGGAATCGAACTGCTCTCGGTACTTCTGGGACTACGATCTGCTTCATGGAGAGGAGAATAGCACTCTTCCACTGTACTCCTTCTTGGCTGTGTGTGTTGGGAACCTGAGCTTAGAGGCATTTCTCCACTGACTTCTGTGTCCATGAGAGAGAAAAATGCATCCATGGACATTTCACTAGTCCCACATACACTGAACTGTTTAATGTGGGAGGAGGTGCTTGTTTAGCTCTGGGTTTGGGACAGACTGGGGAGGCTCATTCCCCTAATTTCAGCAAACTGGACTTCCAGCAAAAAAAACAGTATAGATGTAATCCCACAATCATGTTCTTGAGGTAATGTCACACCAGATGCTAAAGTGCTTGCAAAAATAGAGCTCTAATTACTTTCAGGTAGTCCGATAATGATTATGGATTTCCTACTTGGTCCTCAAGCCCAGGCTCCAGCCTGAGCCTGAATGTCTACTCCGTAATTAAACAGCCCCTTAGCCCGAGTCAGCTGGCATGGGACAGCCACGAGTAGTGTAGACAAACCCTTACACACTTGCTCCCATTTCCTTCTGGTTTCAGATGGAGATTTGCCCCTCAGGAAAACGTGACTTGATCAATACTATTCCATCAAACCCAGCTTAATGCCTCTGGCTGTAGTCAATAACTGGGTGGTCCGACAATGTCAAATTGCCACCCGATAATGCTACTCACTAGGTGTGCAGTACTGCATGCTTTGGGACCTAGGAGAGGAATTCCATCCTGACCACAGTGTTGATCAGCATGTGCTCTGAAGCATTGTCTATCTCGTTAATATTCCTGGAGGACCTATCACTGTGAGCAGTCAGGAAAGTAAATGAAATACCTTCCTCATGGATTGTATTTTCTAAATGGACAACCTACCTAGTTCTTAATTAGTGAGGGACGCTCTCCTCTGAAATATATTGCTTTCCACAACCAAATCTCTGTACAACTTTTCATGAGTGATGTACCGGAGTATTCGGATTCTAATATCTAAACTGTATTGTTAAATCTATTCACCTCAATTTGGGTTATTGCTGATTACGTACTCTATGCATCACGGGATTTTAAAAACAAAACTTTGTATTTGTGGATACCCTAAGCACTATATCCAGATGTACAGAGACTCTTTTCTCAACCTATGTATTATATAATTATTGTAACATTAGCTTTAATAAAAAATTTCTATTTGAGTGCAAGGAATATAAAGCGTGATTACCCCTCCGACAGGGGGGCATGGATCAGCGTTCATGTCGCATTCCCCATCAGTACCTGGCCCAAGCCAGTGCTAAGATGACAGAATCTTTTAACCACTGTATGTTGTAATACACAATGCAATAAGGCTTTTGCAAAGGACTCTGAGCCCAGTACATTTACCCTCTTGGAATAAATCAACTCCAAATAGGACTTTTTTTTAAGGAGGGGCGGGGCGGGAGCACATCTATCCTCACAGCTAAACATCATGCTGTGCTGAGTGAGTCACCAGGATATGTTGTTCTCAATGAATCACACTTGCTGACACCAATATCAAGTTTTTTTCTGGCTGTTGCTGGGCTGAATGCAGACTGCACATATGTCTGATTAGATCCTACTGACTTGCTAAATTTGATTGTGTTTGACACAAAGGTAGCGAGGGGACAGTAATACTTCAGTCAGCATGTGTTTTTGTGATGTTATATACAGCTGCTCTCTGTTTATAAGCATGTCCTAATTCCTGGATGCTCACTGAACTGGAACACATGGGAAATGCTTGTGTCAATAAATGTCTGACAATTCTCCCATTTTACTTTATTTTTAGATAAAAGAACCTTACAGGCTTCATTAAGTACCAGATTGGTGGGGATACCTGCATGGGGAAACTGCCTGTCAACTCAGTCTGGCTCTGTGGGGTGGGTGGACAGTTAGTTGTATGGCCTATATCTAATTGCTTATTGTGTGACTTCAGATGCCTGGCTTTTCTTCCAGCCGACTTGAGAATCGGTGATGACTACCTCAACCTCTGACAGGCCAAATCCTGTAGCTTTCTTTTCATTGCATTTTAATTGTTCATCACTTCTAGGTCTCTCTTCAGCTTGCTGAAATTCAACCGTCTGAGCCCAGGAATGAAGCACCTTCAACAGCAGAGAAAGTTTCTCCCTTGAATTATGAGACATTATCTGTCACTTTTGTAGCGACATTCATCCCAAAGATTCCCACAGTGCTTCACCGATACCGGCAGTGGGCAATGCCACGCCTAGGTGCTAACTGCTCTATAAGCACACACCAATGCTGTACAGCAGCGTGGGACAGAAAGTACAGAAAGCCATTTTCCAGTGAAAGGAAATAAGTGGGTGGAATGTAGGTGTATATATTGTGCTCTTCTATATATGACATTTAAAATGAAGCTACTTGTTTTTGTCTCCCTTTTGAATGTATTTCCCTTTAAATTAACATGCTTTAAACTGAGCTCTTGTCTGTCCCAGAAAAGAAAAGGGTGAGGAAGAGCTGGGTAAAGTAGGTTCTACGTGTATAGGGCCCTTTGTTTTCCATTTTTATTTTATTTTTCCCAGAAATTTATCAGCGTTTATTACCAGAACAACAAAAACAGCTGAAAATCAGTGCAAAAAAATATTTTTTCTGGGTAAATATCGGGGGTTTACTTTGGTGGATGGAAAGATGGGGGAGAGGGGAGTATTCAGTAGATTAATGTTCTGAATTCCATCCATCAATGTGGTTTGCTGCAGAACTAAAACAGAACTCAAAACACAATGGCCCCTCTGAGTTTAAGAAAACAATACGTCCTCTAATTCCCCAATAAAACTTTTCATCTGAATAAACAGTTTGCTATCATAGACTTAGAACTATTACTTTATAAATATTTACATTTAATAATTGGGCCACACCATTTGCAGCACATACACTCAACTTCATCCTTTTCTCTTGTTTTTGTTTTTTAAAACTTTCAAATACTTTCTTGTATTCTGAAACGCATTCGGATACAGATTTTTGTTTTCTTCCCATTTTAGTGGGTCAAATCTTTAAACCATTTTCTGCTAACAGCTTGAATGGATACATGGTGGGCATGAGATTCATCAGTACATTCAGAGGCTCAGGCACTTCAGAGCTTGCATGTGTGTCTGTTTGTTTATTGTGTGTATCTTGTAGCCTAACCCATAGTCTTAGTTCCACAGGCCTCTTTGCATATACACCCAGACTAATGTATTATTGTAATACATATATCGTATGCAATGTGTTGTATTTTCCTAATAAAATAAGTTATTTTTATATATTTGAATGATACAAAAGTAGGGTGAAAAATTAGAGAAAAAGAATATTTTGTAAAACTCATGCATTTTTCGATAAAAATAGGTTTAAACTGAAAACGAAGGGGCTTGTATGTATAGCAGTGGTTTTCAACTTTTTTTCATTTGCGAATCCCTAAAAAATTTCAAACGGAGGTGCAGACCTCTTTGGAAATCTTAGTCTGCGGATCCGTGGACCACAGGTTGAAAACCACTCATGTGCAGGGTCAATAAACAGAGCAAGAGGGTGATTTCTTCTTTCACCTTGACTGCTGTGGGTATAAAAAGCTTCATGAAACATGAAGGAAGGCTTTATTGGAACACTCTGCTGTGTCTGACCAAGAATCAGGTGGTTACACAATAAATGAATTCTGAACATTGTTCTGATTTTTACTGTACGTGCAGTTTGCTCAGTACTAAATCTCAGCTCCTACCATCACATCTCTGTGTACATGCACAAACTCAGATTTTAAAAATGGCTACTCTCTCTCACTTCAGCTCATAATTTTATAAACACAAAATTTCACACAAAGGTGGATTTGTGCTCCCCATATACTTTAGGAATTCTTGGGTAAAGTTTCAGGTGTGTGGTGGAAAGGGTGTGATGGGTTCCCCGGGGGTGCCACCTGGAACTGGGATACCACTGACCCATCAGCCTGGCCTCCCACTCACACTGTGCTGCTGTGACAAGCTGCAGACACACTCCCTGTCTTACACTTTCACCAACATACACACAGGTAGGGACACGCCCAGCTGCAGTTACATGCAGGCTCTCTAACCAACCACTGCACGTGAACTAACAATAGAGGGGCTACAGCCAAAGCTACCACCAGCTTCCCAGCCTGGAATCCCAGAGGGGTACCGTCCTGCCTGGTCCAAATCCCAACCAGTATGAATTTATTGTCCAGTTCATCTCCCCCTCAATGCGGAGAGGAATATGCAACAGCTTTTGCTCCTTCAGCTACGATTTCCCACCCATTTCACTCACACGCACCGGTTTAGATAAAGCAAAAACTACAAGTTTATTAACTACAAAACATAGATTTTAAGTGATTGTAAGGGATAGCGAACAGATCAAAGGAGATTACCTAGCAAATAAACAAAAAATGCAAACTGAGCATAATATACTAGATAGATTGGATATGAATTAGCAGATTCTCACCCTTACTGATGGTACAGGCAGACTTCCAGATTCTTAAGGTACAAGCTGCATTAGCTTTACAGCTTGGGTTTCTCAGGTCTTCATACAACAGACAGTGTCACTCCCTGCCTTATATAGCTTTAGCCTATGGCAGGAACCCTTTGCTTTAAAACTTGGCTCTCAGACTGGTTTGTGGAAAAATACTGACATCCCAAGATGGAGTCCAGAGTCATGTGGCCTGACCACATGTTCTTGTATTGTCATAGCAGCCATTGCTTATAGGCTGTCTGGAGTGTTCTCAGGAAGGTTCATCCAGTGTGGGATAAGCTTCTCCTAAGGCCTATTGTTCTAATGGCCCATTACCATGAATAGGTCCTTCCCAGCCAGCTACTTAGACTGGAAGCATCTTCCTCAGTGGGCTTCGCCCAGGTGTGATTACATGTGAAATAGACACAGTCAATATTCAGAACTTCAGATACAAAAATGATACACGCATACAAATAAGATAATCATATTCAGCAAATCATACCTTTTCCAATGACACCTTACATGACCCATCTGGCATAAAATACATCTTAATTATACTATGTAATAATATCACTATGGAGAATATAGGGGTGCAGCGTCACAGAAGGGATGGGGAGTCTTTTTGTAGAGTTCTAGGAGAGGACAAATCTTAAAGGATGATATATCATCAGCTGTATTATGGGGAAAAAGTCTTGTCCACGAGCCAATAAGGATACGTGCATCTGCATGTAAGGAATCACTGTTATAAGATTAAATTATTCTCGTTTCAAAAGATCCTTAAAAACCTTAAGAGTGGTCATTTCCAGGACAGAATACAGTTAAAACATGAAATTTAGCCAAACATCAGTTAAGCCAAACCACAGGGGAGATTTTTTTTTAATCTTGCTCTTACTACCTTATCAGTAACATGTGTGCAATAACCTCTGAGCTACCTGCTATCTTAAAGACCTTTGATTATTGTTTCCAGCGTGTCCAAAGCTTTGTAACTAACCCCCCACCCAAAACTCTACCGGTCATTGCAAGTAACTTCCAGCAGCCACCCAAGAAACAAACCCTGATACTTCTACTCCTGAAGCTATTGTATGGCATCTTCCCATCCAGTGCCCTCACTAAGGGGCAGGCCGTTAAATTCACACCAGAGCCACCAATGGTACAATGCCAGTCCCTTCACTGAAGTGGTTCTCACTTAAAGCAACTGTCTCATTCTAGGTCTTCTTTCTTGTCTTTGCTCCCTAGGATCATCTAGCATCAGACAACCATGTACCCCTCCAGATCATCTCACACCACTGCCAGGCCTAAAGCTTGGTCTTCCATTAGGAACAGCCTTGTTCTCTCCCTGCCCTCCTTTGCCTTCTTTCCTTTCATGCAATTCACAAGAGATGAAGGAGAAGGAAGTGTGGAGCTTGGCCTCAAATCTCCAGACATAAGAGCTAGATAGGGCTGGAGAATGTAAGCAAGGCTGGAGGTGGGGGGGGGGGGGAGGAAGGAATCAGATCTCTCCTAACCAAAAAGCTAAGGTGACCAGCTCAAGGCAGATGTCAAAGAGTGTATGAGGAGCTACCCGCAGAGTCCAAAGTCAACAATTCCAGCGCTGCAGAGTCTCCAACAGCAGCAAAGTAGAATAGCAATGCTGACAGCATCCTTACTTCCTATAAGTTTCTGAATAGCCATTTAAATCTGTTGCTGACTGGGGAAGTTATAAGCAGCAGGGTGGCTCTGGCACCCTTTGTTGAATTATGGGTTGTTGGTTTTGGTCCGCAATCTATGCGCTGTTCACGTCTGGAAAGTTCTTTTTGTCATCATAAAATACAGAAACTGTCACCCTTTATTTCCCAGGGGCAAATATTTTTCAAGGCCTAATATAAGAAAGTTCTAGCTAATCTAGTTAAATTGCTAATAAGAACATTGTGCAAAACCTATTGATCTTGTGTTGTCAGTTTCAGGAAGTCATGGCTCCCTTTACAGACCTAGTCACTGATGTATAACTCATCTCTAAAGAGAAATCCATTGATCTTCACCATCTTTCACACATTTGAGAAATTTTAATATAGCTATAGAAAAGTTGAAGAGAATATTACAAGTGAGGCAGCTGACAGAGTGAGATGGACACTTATTACACTAGACTGGATCTTTGGGGCAAATGATAACAAGCACTGAAGTTTCCACTCAAAAGTCCGGTAACTGTGTCATGTTAAAGAATTAAGCAGCCAATCCTTTCCTTGCATCCCTGAACCAGGAGATGCAACTGGTGGGCAAATCACAGTGTATGTACATGGACTGGTTTCCTTGATCTTCTGTTATCACAGCACTCACTGTGTCTAGCACCTTTCATCCAAGAAGCTCTACTCTCTTCCCAAAGCCAAGTTCATCCCTTATGCAAGTCCGTTAAGCCTTACAATATGCCTGCAGTGGGTATACGCTGTTTTACAGACCAGGTAATTAATATATAGATTTAAGAAGGATACAGAAGGTGGCAGAGTAGGAAATAGAAATGCAGAGCTCTGGTTGCTAGTCTTCTGCTACCACGAAAGAACCTCCCCTCCATCTCAGCTTCATTTGTCTTGTCATAACCATATGCTTCAGAAAAATAGAACAAGGGACACCATACTAAGGGTTTATTCTTGCAAGGGGCTGAGAACACTGCAGTCAATGGAAGTTGAGGGCATTCAGCACCTTGGCAAGCTGAACTGCCACAGTCTCTATCACAATGGGCTAGAATGGCCTGATTATACATAGGGAATAAACATAAGCTCTGCAGAGTTTTAGACAGCAAAAGTTCAGCAGAACAGGTCAGTCATCTGCCTGGAGAATACAGCTGATCTGGTGTTGCAGGCTTAGAAAATGAAATACTGAGCCAGACAGAAAGAAACAAGTTGCCACTTATTAGCATGAAGGTAGCACTGGCAACATCCCCATCAAGAAGATTTGTGAATAAAGCAGCATGTCTGTCTCCCCATCACTGTCCCTATCTGAGATTTTCTACCAACAGAAAATAGTGGATTCGGCATTTGAGTTCTTGCTGTGTCAAGCCTTTGTTATGTGGGAAAGCTCAGGGCCGTTTTATGTCTATAACAATGAATAGGTTAGCAGAAGTCAAGCACCTCACTATACATTTCACTCACACAAAATATTGTCACTGAAGGGACCAGATCCTTAAGTTATCAGTGATCAAAGCCACTCCAGCATCGATATGAACCTGGAAAGAAGCAGGCAGTGAAGAGGAGAGTTTCATATATATTTTCAACTTGCCAAGGTGCTGAATGCCCTCAACTCCTATCGACTGCGATGTACTCAGCACCTTGCAAGAACAAATCCTTCCTGGTACGTAGTGACTAACGGAAACCAGGATCAGTTAGTGACACTTTCCCCAGCTCGAGGCCAGATTAGCAGTGGTAAAAGTTGCTACCCTCTGATGGCCAACCATCATGAACTATGTCAGAGTGGTCTCAGACCAATTCCTAGTTGCACAATGTCATCACAATAAATGGCACCATTGTAAAAGACTAACTGGCAACTCTGTTGGCAGTTTCAGAGAACCCAAGTATTAAGTGAGCAATAGAGACCAAAATGACCTCTCCGGTCAGGGCCGAGACACGGCTGCTGCTGTCTATCTTGAAAGTAAACTGGGCCTGTCAGTCTCTTACGGAGATGAACCAGCACTTTTCATAAGTTCTAAATCCCTTTAAAAATTTTAAAAGGGAAGACACAGGGATAATCTAAATAAGGGGAAGCAACCCTAGCCCTTCAGGGCTTTCGACTGTATCAAAAAAAGCACCAATTTTGCAGTGTATCGAGTTGTGGTATCACCAGATCCTTTAGATGCAATCGTAGCTCTCTAATTCAGACTTGTGAGCCTTTAGTGATCTATATAAAAGTCAGGGGTGCCTCAATGAACAATCTGGGGGTTCAGAATTGCTTACGTGTTCGAGTGTGGGTCTCAGGTTACATTTTCCTCCCCTACCCTCACAGCCAGTCTCAGCTTCTCTATTCTGTTCGTCATATGCCCCCACCTGTCCAACTGAGGGGGTGCATATGCACCCAAGCAGAGAGAGCACAATGCAAAAGCTGAGCTAAAGAAATTTTATCCTTCTTTTGCTTTAGTGTTACAACATGTGGCACCAACACAGCTCCTGATACTTTCAAATCACTTCACATTCATTAGTGAAGATTCTCAAAACCCTCGTGAAGCAGACACGAACTATACTCATTATACAGGTGGATACTAGAGGCACAAAGAAGTCAAGTTAGAGTTGGCTAGCTACACGCTACTCTGATAGGTGTTTTATAAAGCATATAGATAGCTAAACAACAAGGTCAGTGACGAAGAATTCAACACTTAAACCCCACTTAAACTCCAAAAGTCACCACACTCCCACCAAGAATAGAACCCAGGAATCCTGACCAGGAGCAGCAGAAGTTTCCTAAAAGTGGGAGGAGACACCAGTGCCTGAACCATGACCCTGCCCCTTCTTCCAGAGGCCATGCCCCCTTCCTCCTGAGGCCCCCCACTCCCTCACCCTTACAGCTGGTAAAATGTGGCCTATGCCCTTCCACTTTTAAAAGTGATGGCACCATGGCCCTCTGCCCCAGCCCGTTCTGGCGCTCCTCCATCCACTATGCATTTCTCCCTCTGTTTCCTGCATTTAATTTTTAACATCTCCTTCCCCATCCCTTTTAGAAATAAAGTTTATTTGTTTGTGCATGCTCAATAGAAGTATCTGAACACTGCAATGGAAAATTTCATCTGTTTGGCCCACTGTGCAAGTATGCCTCACAGCAGAGTTGCTAAAGGGGGGAGGGATAGCTCACTGGTTTGAGCATTGGCCTGCTAAACCCAGGGTTGTAAGTTCAATCCTTGAAGGGACCATTTAGGGGTCTGGGGATTGATCCTGCTTTGAGCAGGGGGTTGGACTAGATGATCTCCTGAGGTCCCTTCCAACCCTGATATTCTATTCTATGAAATGTGCTTCTACCATTCACTCCCACAGTTGCCACTATAGTTAAAAGGGGATGGTATTTTCCACCAAGATGTAGGATGTGAACCACAAAGAAAGCTGTAAATCACACATCAGTAAGATGTGCAGCCCTAAAGACTATGCCTCTAAATGGCACAGTCTTGCCCTCCTCCCTTCTCACACATGCTAGCTGTATGTATTACTGGCCCCTGAGACTCTTGAAAAATCCCTGGATCTCATGTACAACAGAAAAAAAAATGTTAGATTTGTTTGGTGCACTTAGGTAAAATTGCAGTTGAAGGAAAATGTGATTCAACAGGATGCTTGTACAACAAGCACTAGCTTTGATCTCTCACTCACATTAAAGTCTTTCCTCACTTCAACTAAGAAGACATCCACTTCCAATTTTATAGCAAATAAAAGAATGAGTTTATAAACTGCAAGGGCGAACAAGAGCCTTGAACTGTATTGTAGGGGCTGAGAACTTTCATCGTATTCCTCTAATAACAAACAAACACTCACTGACAGTTATTTTTTAATCAAATCCTTTGTTGGTAATGATGGTCAACAGGATTGAGCTCCTATTTATCCACACAGCAGGTACAGCAAAATTAACATCAGCGTACATTTCCCTAATTCTTGCATTTCACTATGATCTGGAGGGAAACAAACGGATCCTACCCCTATCTTTGAGACCCAGAATCTAAAGTCTTACAAAATCTAATACACAGAGAAATGTTTTTACAGAATGTGTTTTCATTTCAGTGAAAACTTTCACATTTAAACATTCCCTTGTACCAACAGAAAGAGAAACATAACAGCTAGTGTTGTGCCAGCGAACCAGGAGCAGAAAGTGAAACTAACTCTTGTTTCCATTATCAACACAGACTGAAGTGTAAAGCACCATGTAGGTAGGAAAAAAATGTTGAAAAGCTAAATTTTAATAATGTACAATTTTAACTTAAAAAATTAGCAAAAAGAGAAAACGTTTAAGAATCATACAGGGCTTCTATTCTTTTCAAAGCTATTTTTTTTCTGTGAAACAGAGCAAACTCTGATGAATTATTATTCTTGGCAAGGCTACAAATATAACAGAAAATGGGTAACAGTCTCTTCCATATAACGATGCTTAAACATGATACGCAGGGTTCAACTAAAAGACCTGCACATATATTACAGCATCCACACTAGCTACACTCAGTTGCTATTATTTCTATTGCTATCATGCGTCAAGTGTACCAGGCACTTTCCAAAACAATGAGGAAGACAACCCTGGTCTTAATCAGCTTTACCAGGTCAGACCTCACGGGGTCTTTCAGGCGCTTGCTGCACAGGTCTGCTCACACGGACCTCATTGCATAAGCAAGGCCTTGGAAAATACATTAGAGATAATCTTGCCAAGCACCCAGTTTAGGTAATCACATTCTGACAACCTCATTCTCTCCCTGTTAAGTTTCAAAATATTATTTGCTTCCCACTCTAAATTGCTGTGTATTGTTGTACAGCTGCCACCTTTAACATCAGAGGTGGCTGCAGTAATTCTTTGTCTTTTGTATTTCGTTTGGGTTATTTTGGGATGAGCGATGCCTCATAATTCCCAGACTTCTATTGGGAGGATTGCATCTCAAGGCATCCGCTCACATATAACTGGAGAAGCCCTTTTGGAAAACTCATTGTATGAAAAAAACAGCTTTGTTAGCTGTAGATAACAAGAGAGATTACACTATAACAGCCCTTTGACCTTCTTAAAGAAGAACATATCCCATAGCTAAGACAAGCTCAGTTTGTTTGGCTGACAGAGAATGTTTTCATCTCAGTTAAGAAATACGAATGTCTCCAAGCTTCCAAGGAAGCATTCCAACTCCTACGAAAGTACTGCAGGATAAGTGAGCTTGGCAGAATTCTTTAATGATTTCAGTGGAGAATCAGTTTATTTTAAGCTTTTTTCTATTTTTACTGATGTACATTTTTACAGTTGTGCAAAATTATGGGGTTTAAGGCTTTTGTATTTTTATCTATTGAAATTTTCACAGTTTGGGAAAATTGTAGGGGAGTCAGGCAATAGCTGGGGGAAATGAGACATGCATTTAACAAGAATACATACTTGGATTCATTAAAGCTTTGTAACAGTTAAATCACAAACTGTCATCACATGTCAATAAATACACAGCAAATATCCTTAAATCAAACTGTAATAAATTCTCAAGCAGCATTCTTACTTGGCCTAGCTGTACATTTTGATAAAGATTGATTACAATATTTTTCAAATCAGTTTGTGTGCATGTTGAAATTGATGTTTATCAACATTTACCAATAAAAATCTAATCCTTCCAAGCCTTTGTGTGAGAGTTCTATAAATTCCCCTGCTGCAAAATAAATCACAACTGAAACAAATGCAATTACCAAGCTGATGAGGGATTAATCCTCTTTTGTTTAATATAAAAAATTAAAATGTTATTACCACTGAACAAATAGAAGTCAGTAATTGTTGAGGATACGACTTCATATAAGCTCTGAGGCAGTCAGCACCTTGGACCTAAATCAAGGCAAGTTTTTAGCAATCCCATTCAATAAAGGGTCATTTTCTCCTTTAAGTTTCAGCTGTATACTTATGCAAGAATGGATAGGTAATTAGAACCAAAGATATATATTAAAACTCATGTGAGGTATTAGAGGAACATTGTTGCAATTGTAGAAATGCAAGCTGTCAAAAGAAGCAAGGATTTTACATACTCTTCTAGGTTTACTTAAACATAGAAATGTCATAATTTTAGCTTCTTTATTTTAAGTAGTTCAAACATTCCACTGCAGTATAGGAAGGACAAGCACAGTAACACTGCCCTAAGGAACAGGAGCCAAAAGGAAACTGACCTCTAGACTGAGCAAGATGCAAAAAGTAACCTAATAGCATGAGAAAGTAAAGAGTAAATACAGTTTTTCAGTTCTCATTTTCAATGTCCCTAACATGATTAATTGCAAGGACAAAGATATATTTTTAAATATGATTTTTATCTTGACAGCACAACCCTTTTCAGAGTTACTTTACAAGACAACTTGATGGTGAGTTTTCCCCCTTAAAACATCTAGATGTGTTCTTGTTTGAGAAATAACAAGAACAGTGTATTACAATTCTTAGCACTTTAAATATTCTCATTAGGTTGCTGAAATCATAAATTCTGTGTAATCCAACAGACCATACTTTTTTTTTCCTCAGGGGTGGCATATTACAGCTACATTGTGAGCTCCTCCACCCAGGGACTTTGTTGTTTTGGGTAGGTCTGTAAAATGCTGTGTACACTTGGGGTAGTATATAAAGAATATAATATCCACATTACTATAATAATCAGACCTCCTGCAACAGAAACCAGTTGCACTCCAAAAAAGGACCAATATGCCAATCAGGAAAAGTAGATATGTCTATAAACGTATAGAAAAAAGAACCACAGATAGGTCTTGTTTACTCAGGACTTGCTCTCAAAGCCCAGCTCTGGGTTACAAATAAATGGCAAGTTCTCTTGGTACTGAGACGTGCTGTAATAGATTATAGACACCATACAGCCTAGTGTACCCCTGCTTCTTGTTTTGAGAGATTTTGTCTGCATGCAAGGTACACATGGCTCCTAGCACCTTTTAGAAAGGTGACAAATAAGCCTACAGCTCTGGTGGGAGGCCAGAACCAAAAAGCTTCTGTTTACCAAAACACAAGTAGCCCACACAGCTCTTGCAAGGGGATGGAACTGCCATCAGGCCAACCATTCGCTGTAACCCCAATTCCTCAGGGAGGGCTGGAAATATCTTTGTTCCGGTTCATGCTGATTATCCCATCAACAGTGCAATCCACACACATCCTACACCCCAGCCTCGCACGGCCCCTCAAGCCGATGAAGCGTACATCACTACATTGCACCCCTAATTCCTCATACCTCCCCAACCTTTGCACACCTCTCTGTACGACCCACCCCTGCGCAGCTCATTACAATCTTCTGCAGCCCACCCGTGAGCAGCGTCTCCTTTGCACCCCATGAGCACCCCAACTGCAGCTCCCCCTGACCATCTTCCGCACTCCACCGCCGCTGCATCCCCCCATCCCGGCCCCTTTGCAAGGACCAGCCCAAAGCACTGGGTGCCTTGCCTCTGTGCAGTTCTGGCCCCGCCCCGTTACCTTCTCCTCGGGCTCCCGGGCCCCGTCGGGCTCCCGGCCGAGCCTCTGCCTCAGCTCACTCATCTTGGCCCGAGGCCGCCGCGCCTTGCGCTCCGCTGTCCGCAACCGCAGATGCTCCCGGTGCAACAGCTCCGAGCGCTGCAGCGCGAGACCAGGCGGCAGCAGCGCGAGCGCCCCCAGGCTTCCATGGGTGGGGGCACGGGGGGTAGAGGGGCCGAGCCAATAGTAGGCGCAGGAGGGGAAAGGTGGGCGTGGCCACCGTCTTTCTTCGCCAGCCTCATTCTCAATGCGGAAGCCCGCGCGCGCGCCCCGCCCATGTGTACCCAGAAGTGGCCAGCTCTCCTGCCGAGGCCGCCATGATTGGTGTAGGCAGTGGCGTACATACTGCAATAACCCATGGGATGCCCACACCAGAGGAGACCAATGGAGACGTGGGGGTGGGGGGCAGGCGGTGGTGCGGTATAGAGCTGCTGGAATAGGAGTGTTCCTGTACCCCCTTGGCTTGAAGTGGTTTCCATCATCTAACAGGGTTTATAATTTGCTTCTCATGCTCCCCAATATACAAATTATTCCAGTGCTGCTGCTGCAGTGTGCTGCGTCCTTGGCCCCCTCCCCAGGAATGGGATGGCATTACCCCCCCCAAATTCCCCCTCTGCACCCCTACAGTCAGTAATTCCATGCAGAACAAGCATGGGGGCTGGGGTTACAGGTGCATCCTAGCCTGCATAAACCACATGGCCTTGAGTGTATCTGCTCAGGCAGGACTGGACCCTTCAGAGAGACACAAAGGCCAGTGTTTGGGGTGTGAGGACAGACAGAGTCCGGGGTCAGAAGGGACCAGTGTGAGCATCAAGTCTGGCTTCCTGTATAGCACAGGCCCGAAACCTTCTCCACAATAATTCCTAAAGCAGATCTTTAAGAAAAACTTCCAACCTTGATTTAAAAATTGTCAGTGATGGAGAATCCACCACTACTGTTGGTAAATGTTTCCAATGGTTAGTTATGCTAACTGTTTAAAATGTACGCCTTATTTCCAGTCTGAATTTGTCTAGCTTCAACTTCCAGCCATTGGATCTTATTAGCCATTTCTCTACTACAACTAAGAGCCCATTATCAAATATTTGTTCCCCATGTAAGGATCTATAGATTGTAATCAAGTCACCCCTTTATTGTTAAATAGATTAAGCTCTTTGAGTCAAACACTATAAGGCATGTTTTCTAACCCTGTAATCATTCCCATGGCTCTTCTCTGAACACTTTCCAGTTTTTCAACACCCTTCTTGAACTGTGGACACCAGAACTGGACACAGTATTCCAGCAATAGTTGCACCAGTGCCAAATAGAGGTAAAATAACCAGAGTTGTTCAGCAACCAATGAACAACAGATTGTTGGGGAATGAGGACTCTGGAGTTTTAGAACTTTGAAAATGTTAAAGGTTCTGCAACTTCAAAGACAAGTGGCAGGTGATGGTGCATTGGAGCTGTCGCTGATACTGACACTGTAATGCAGTTACTAACCTGTGTATCAAGGATCTCTATTGGTGAGGCTAGGCTGTACATTACATGCCTTTAACTGGTTACAAGTAAGGCATAATGTTTAACTCGGGGGGGGGGGCTTATGCTTTTGTAGGAAGTGGCTCTGAGCTCAGTGATATTTTGAGTGACCACAAAATGCATCATCT
Organism: Gopherus evgoodei; assembly: GCF_007399415.2. NCBI lineage: Eukaryota > Metazoa > Chordata > Testudines > Testudinidae > Gopherus > Gopherus evgoodei. Next base: position 152,986,064 of record NC_044323.1, read on the forward strand.
TAAAAACCAGAAAGTTCCTGGGAGGCTACAAATTGATTACATCACCGCAAAAACCACCACCATCAATGCAAGTTGACAAACTCAACAGCTTGACCAACCCATCCCATCTAGCAACCCAGAACTGCCATGAGGCCTTCAGCTTATCACAACTCTGCACTGCCACAAAACCTTCAGGACTCCAGCATTCCACCCTGCATTCCAGCTCCAACATAGCATCCTGCTATTGCAAAGCCTGCTTTCCCATTCCTTTCCACCAAACCACCCGGGGGCCCAAGCTTCCACTTATCAGCCCCTATGCAAAGAGGGGTGCATGGGTGCACAACTGGTCCAGAACCGTTGGGGCCCCAACATTCCATTCGGCAGCCCCCCACATTTGCAGCAGACCCTACAGTCCCGATGTTCCACCCAGCACCACCCCCTACTCCACTCCTTCGGCAGCTCCAAGGTCTACAGGCTCCTAAACGTTCCACCCAGAAGCAACCCCCCGCCCTCCAAACGCCATGAGAAATTCAAAGCCCCCACATTCCATCCAGCTACTGCTGCATAACATTTGGGGCCCCAACATTCCATCTAGCCCCTCCCATGGAACTTATCGGGCCCCAACATTCCATCTAGCTCCTCCCATGGAACTTTATGGTGCCCCAACATTCCATCTAGCCCCTCCCATGGAACTTATCGGGCCCCAACATTCCATCTAGCTCCTCCCATGGAACTTTATGGTGCCCCAACATTCCATCTAGCCCCTCCCTGGAATTTTATGGGGCCCCCTATATTCCATCCAACAACTGCCACGGAATCTTCGGGGCCTTCGCATTCCATCGAGCAGCCCCAATCCTCTTCTCAACTCCCCCCGACCACTGGGGCCCCACGGCTCTATCAGACAGAGGAAGCCGGGTCGGGATGGGTCAGCAGAAGAGAAGCGATTTGCAGGTACATATGGACAACGAAATCCATGTGTTGATTGGTCGTCAAACAGTAAGTGGTGGGCGTGGCTCCTATTGTTACGTGTCAGGTGATAGGCAAGCTGGGGGCGATGTTATCTACCTAGTGATTGGTAGATCACAGTCACGTGGGCGTGATTTATGACGCTTCCATGATTAGCGGGACTCCTTACAAAGGGGCGGGTCTACCGGTAGTACGGGGCGCTAATTGGTGAAAGAGCGGCTTGTAGGCGAGGCTTCCGGCTCCTACCTGTGTATGATTGGTGTAAAGCGACAGGTGGGCGGGGCCAGGCCAGAGGCGTTATAAGACCCGCCGTTTGGCGCGCAGTGGAGGCAGTCGGGGGTCTGTTGTGTGCGGAGCAGTGCAGCGTTTTGTGGCCGCTCCCCCGCTGACAGGATGTTCGAGGCGCGGCTGGTGCAGGGCTCGGTGCTGAAGCGGGTGCTGGAGGCGCTCAAGGACCTGATCACCGAGGCCTGCTGGGACCTGGGCTCGGGCGGCATCAGCCTGCAGAGCATGGACTCCTCGCACGTCTCGCTGGTGCAGCTCACGCTGCGCTCCGAGGGCTTCGACACCTACCGCTGCGACCGCAACATCGCCATGGGGGTCAACCTGGCCAGGTAGCGGGCCGGAGGGAGGCTCAGTTTCCTCAGCCGGGGGGGGGGGGCGGCTGGCGCGCGAGAGCGAAGTTCTCTGGGGGGGGGCGGGGGAGAGGGTATCTAGCGCGCGCTGGTCTCTGGCGGAGCTGACGTCATTTCGGCGCCAGTCGCACAATGCCCCGGCGAGCTGGCGGGAAAGTTGCACGTGGGGGAGGGGCATGTGGGCCCCGAGTGCCACGGCCTGGCCAGGGCGCGCTGGGGCGAAGGCGTCCGCCCAGCTCCCGTTACTATGTTGGGCTCTGTATTGGCCCGGGAGGTGGGGAGGCAAGTTGAGCAGCACTCAGAGCTGCCCCTCGGCCCTGTGAGTGTCTCAATCACTGTCGCAGGGGCAGAGGTTGACGTTAATACGCTGCAGTCAGCGGCGTGAAATTGGCCTGTGACGCAGCCCCCCAGATTTCTTGCAAATATCCCTCTAGTGCAGTATAACTGACCTAGTAATCGATGCTCTTGTTTTTTCTAGTATGTCCAAAATACTGAAGTGTGCTGGCAATGAAGACATAATCACCCTTAGAGCAGAGGACAATGCAGATACATTGGCTCTAGTATTTGAGGCACCAAGTAAATATCTTGATTCCAAATTACTTTAATATTAGGATACAAAGTGTTTAATTCAATTATGAAGCAGAATTGGGAGTGAAATGTTGTAATTCTGCATTTCAGAACAGCTAATCAGTGCCTTGGCTTTCTTTGCTCTTCCAGAAAAAGATGTGCATATCTTTGAACCATCAGTCAGTGTTTAACTTTATTAAGCTTTATACTTTGAGTAGACTTCAGTGGATATTTATGTAAAGAATAACTGTGGCATTGAGGATAGTCACAAAGTTGACACCAAGAAGAAACCTAACAAGTGTATTATGATTTTTTAATCAAATGAAGACTCTGCTGAGGAAATATTATGAGACAGAATTTAGCAACCCTAGCTTTAATGTGTTAGAACAGTTCTAGTCAAATATATCTTTGCTGATTGTTTTTAGATCAGGAGAAGGTCTCTGATTATGAGATGAAGTTAATGGATTTAGATGTGGAACAACTTGGAATTCCTGTAAGTAATTTTATCTCCACTGCTGATCTAAGTTAGATTATTGGGTTTTACAAATAAGCCAATAACTTGAATGTTTAACTGTCATAAAATGTTTTGTAACTAGCTTCCTGTTAGGAAATGTAATAAATCTAAATTTTATTTCAAGGCAGACTGTTTCCCAACACAGCTCTCATTAAATTTCAGTAGAAGCCTTAGACTTGTTTCTGCAGTGGTATTTTTGGCTTAAATCTGCAGTATGACACACACCAGTTAATATATGTAAGTGACGGAGTACAAAAGTTTGTTCTGGTACTGTTAAACTATATCTAAGCTTGTCTTCTCACAGGAACAAGAATACAGCTGTGTAGTGAAAATGCCTTCTGGTGAATTTGCACGGATCTGCAGAGATCTCAGCCATATTGGAGATGCTGTTGTCATCTCTTGTGCAAAAGATGGTGTAAAATTTTCTGCTAATGGAGAGCTAGGAAATGGAAACATCAAGCTGTCACAGACCAGTAATGTGGATAAGGAGGAAGAAGCTGTAAGTTTGATGGTACTCTGAAAATTTTCCAAAATATTGGGACTTGAGTCTCTTGTGTTGGGGCGGGTGCAACTTTCTGAAACATTTGTGGAATATTGACTAAGAAGTCCAGTCTACCTGACTGGGTTTAGAAAACTGACAAGCTACAAAATTTGGAGTCTTTCTTGTCTAATACCCATGTATTACTCGGCCCTGTATCAGGAGAATGGGAGGAGGGTGGGGAAAAGGTTACTAGTATTTCAGCTGGCATCTGCTCTGTTGTGGTAGACAAGTGCTGTAACTAATAGTTAAGTGCCCAGAAGTTGCTTCTTGTGCTGTGCTACATTTATGGGCTATTAGGACAGGAAATTTCTCCAAGAAAATAAGAGGTGCAGAAATGCCAAATACTTAATGGGGCTCTGATTGTCCTTGCTTTTAAGAGAGCATTGTAGTCTTAATTCATAATGGGTTTTTGATTTCTTCCTGTTAGGTTACAATAGAGATGAATGAGCCAGTCCAGCTAACTTTTGCCTTGAGGTACTTGAATTTTTTTACCAAAGCCACGCCACTGTCACCTACAGTTACACTTAGTATGTCTGCAGATGTTCCATTAGGTAAGTAATGCTGCTTTCAGTTCTTCAAAACGAGGTTGTATAGTTACACCACTTGTAAGCTGCATTGTAAAGTCTCAACACAGGCATAAATGACACTGTTCATTGGAAGTGGTCTGAGTAACTGACTTGCTTTTTTTCTCCCTCAGTTGTGGAGTACAAGATTGCAGATATGGGACACTTAAAATATTATCTTGCCCCAAAGATTGAGGATCAGCAGGATGGTTCTTAAAATGCAGGAGGATCAAGGGAAGAGCCTCTGAGAGCCTTGGGAGATGAAAACTGCTTTCCTGAGGATGAAGAAAGTGTCCAGTCTGAAGTCTCAAATAATACTGTTATGCATGTTTGTAGATATTCTCTGTAAATATTTTTTCAACTTAATTTGTTTTGTACCTGCTTTGAAAAACATTTGTATCTTTGCTATTCTAGACCATGTGTCTAGTTACATATTGTTTTTTAGATGCTGTTTTTAGAACAAGCTTTTAGTCCTTTTGGAAGTTGCTAGTGGTAAAAGGTGCAATATTGAAACAATAAAAGGATTTCTCTAGGGCTCTACCTGTGAAACTACAGTGATGTGAGGTTACTAATGGCTTCCTAAATGACTAATGCAGACATAATTCAGCTTTCACAATGTCCTTTCCAAAAGGGGAACTGTAATATAATTGAAATGTGAAAATGGTAATAAAATTTTTGAATGTTCATTTTTCTGCCTAATTATGAATAGAACTAACAGTTTGAATAGTACTGCCAACATCTATTTTTCTTTAAAATCAAAGAAATGTAGACTGCCGGAGGCACTTACATATAATACGTAATAAAATATGAAATAGCAGCAGCTTTCCAACTTTTTATATGACCATGAGCTTTTTGGTTGGCAATTACATGACTGACACCAAACTATAAATACTGTTGTCAGGCTAATTTCACTTGGCAATTGAAACTAAACACTCCTAGTTTGGTTGTAACTGGAAGACACATGACATAAGTGTAATCAATGTCACTTTCACAACACGTGTGAAATCATCTTGTTCTTGCAACAGGTTGTTGATGTAAGAGGGAGGTCTGAGTACAGTGATCTCATTCACACACATTGCAGCGTAACCACAGATGCAGAATCAGCATGTGTAAACTAAGGCAACTTTGTATAGCTATGATCAACAGATTTAAGATGGTTTACATCAGTTTTGTTTAAGTTGATTGATTCCTTAAAGTGTACTTGAGTGGCAGTAATGTAATTAAACATGCCTATTTATATCAGTGCACTTTCAATTTCCAGACTTGTCCATGTTCATAAACTCAAATTTTTCTAGTTGCAGCTTGGGTAAATTATCTAAAGGTTCATGAAATAGTGGTGTTAGGACCAATGACAAGTTCAAAAGTAGTTTAGTAGAAACTTGTATACAAAAGAAATACAGCCAGCAATTTAATTTTACTACTGATTTCAAAATGTCCCTTAACAAAATGATTGCAGTAATGCCATTTTGAGTTAGATGTTAGCGTACTAGTAACTTTCCATTCTCCTTCAGCTTGTTATAAAGATGATGCATTTTTTGATTTTTTTATAATTTACAATAAACTGGATCAACCTATTTCAGACACCATTTAAATTAAAAGTATTACTTAAATTCTCAGTAGGTCTAGTGTGTTACTAGCTACATAACCTGCAGTGACAGGGAACTGTCAGGGGGAATTAATTCCCTTACTGTGACCAACCATTTTCCCAGCTGCAAGAGAGTTATCAGGTTAGCACAGGCGTCAGCAACCTTTCAGAAGAGGTGTGCAAAGTCTTCAATTTATTCACTCTAATTTAAGGTTTCATGTGCCAGTAATACATTTTAATGTTTTTACAAGGTCTCTCTAAGTCTATATAATTAAAGTATTGTATGTAAAGTAAATAAGGTTTTTTAAAATGTTCAAGAAGCTTAATTTAAAATGCAGAGCCACCAGGACCTGGGCAGTGTGAGTGCTACTGAAAATCAGCTCCTTTGGCATGAATAGGCCCCTGCGTTAGCACTTTACAATGTAAAGTGCTTTGGGAGCTAGGATGGTAAAGAGTTAAGTATTACTGTGAGTTAAACTATCCCAAAGGCCTGTCACTGGAGGAATTTGGCAAGAACTTCTAATGGGTATGGAGGAGGTCATATATTCATGAACATTAGAACAGGTGTGTTTTGGTCTGAGTTAGCCACTGTTCTAAATATAATTCAGCTACCATGATATGCTCAAAGCATGTTTGTGTACAGTAGTCAAACTTAGCTGGAAGCTGTGTGAAACCTCCAAACATTTTCAGTTGTGTTAGTTACAAAATGACTGAACTAGCTCTCTCTTGAAAGAATGATGTAGCAGGAGAGAGTCACAAGGTGGCAGCAGTAGGCTAAGACCAACACTACTGTACTTTGCTGTCTCAAACTACAACTGGTTTGAGAATATTTCTGCAGAAATTCCCATGCAGAGCTGCTGTCCCTCCATATCACTGTAGGAACATAAGAGGACTTTTCAAGACCTGTAAACCTGTTTAATTGATTCAATACCTCTCCAAGCATTGAAAGTACTTCCTGTGCTCGACCAAACAGCCTGGCAGAGGTGGATGACAGTTCCATGTCACACAGGGTATGATAATCTTACTAGTTGGTCACCATCTTGCATATTCTTCCACCCACAGGGGTTCACAATTTTTTTTTTGGTGGTCTCAAGAGTGTGGCCACCAACTCTTCACACTTTTTCCTATACTAACTGGGAAAAAGAAATATGCACATACACACATCCAAATCATTGTAATTTATGTAAGGGTTTTTTGGTTGGTTGGTTGCTTAGTTGGGGTATTTTTGGTTGTTTTTGGCAGACTCCATAATAAAAGTAATGCTGTGAAAAGAGAGAGATACTTGCATGTTTGTTAATACCACTTTTCTCAGTAAGCCCCAGGACAAAATAAGGCCTGGATGACGGGGCAGCAGGGGCGATCGGGGGATGGGGAAGACAGTGGGAACCTGAGGTGATAGTTGGGGTGAGCCCCACTGCCATGCAGCCAGAGCCAGGGGTCAGCACCCAGGGCCAGCACATGCCACTGTGTGGCTAGATCCCAGAGTTGGGGCCTGGTGCTGCATGGCCATGGGTCAGTGCCTGCTGCCATGCAGCCAGACCTGGCCTCACTGCTCCGCAAATAGAGCCAGGGGTCGGCACGTGGGGCCAGCTTCCGCTTCTAGGGATCAGTGCCCACTGCCATGTAGCTGGGACTGGGGGTCAGCCCTGGGGCCTGGAGCCACGTGGCTGGAGCTGAGGGCACCTGTCACGGCCAGGGGTCAGCATCTAGGGCCGGCTCCTGCTGCTGGAGCCCATGACCAGAGCTGGGGAACAGTGCCCGCCACTGAGCGGCTGGAGGTGGGATCCAGAGCCACATGGCCAGAGCTGGAATTCAGCACCTGCTGCTGCACAGCCAGAGTCAGGGGTTGGCACCCGAAGCCCTACAGCCAGGCTCCTGAAGTCCCACTGCTGGACCCTGCCACCCAACCACCCCAGGGCTGACGCTCAAGCCTTCCCGTCCCCCCTTTCCCCTCCCCCAGGTGGGTTAAGAATTCACCTTGCTCCTGCAGCATTGTGCCCCACCGGTCTCCAGAGCTGGTGCAGGGTGGTGGCACATCTATGAGTGACAGGGAGGGATGGGAAGGTGCTGATGCTTTTCCTCCCTTCCCCATCACCGCCCAAGCGGCTGTTGTGGCTGGACGAAAAGCCCCTGGTGGCTGCGTGCAGCCACGGTGCCCCCGTTTGAAAAACATTGCACTAGAGAAACACCCCTTTGCAGTCTCTTTATCTGGAGGTGCATGTCTCCACCTTGCATGAGCGACTCATGGCTGCTGCTAGCATCCCTCTGTAGAGTTGCTAGTCTCTTCCACGTGTTATATTGTCAGTCGATTGTTAAATGTCGTTTAGAGCCCTTTGGTCAAGTGGTGCTGCCTGAATGCCTGTCGTCAGAGCCAAAAGCTGCAACTGGTCTATGTACTGAGTCAGTAAAGAATCCAATGTCAGTGCCCCTCTTTTTCTCCTGTTATAGCACCTTTTCGGGTCTGTTTTAAATGCCCAATCAGCTGCTTTCACTGTACAGAGGTGCAAGGAGACTCAGAAATGTGATGTTGGACTATGGAGCTGAGATCAGCTTTGGACAACTGTCAAGTGCAGGAATGGGTCTACACTTCCATGGTGGTAATCTTTAATCACGTTTCACCAGTGTATGTGAAGCAGGGCTAGTGGTTGTAGCCTTGAGTTTCCCTTTCTGGCACAACCCCCAGCCATGCAGCTGAGGCTGGTTGAACTTTATGATATTTTCCCCCTTTCCAGTTAATGAAAGGAGCACTAGTGAGAGAAATAATAAGATAATCATCATAAGAACATTTTAGTCAACCCCCCTGGTAGTTTAATAGGGCAGAAAATAGGTGACTCTATCTCAGGCATAACTGCTATTTTTAGTAAGAGCGTTAACCTTCGTATTTTAGCCAAATATCAACCTGAGTCATTATGTTTTGTCTTATTTCAGTCGGGTATGTTCGCTTCCCTTATGGCCACCGCTAAGCAATGAAAAGTTATGAGTCAGACCCCCAAAATGATGAGGTGCTCAAAATCATGAGCTGCTTTTTATAAATAATAAATGTTGGGATTTTTTTATTTACCGTCTGGTGTTTCAGGGTCACGCATTCATAGAATCATAGAATATCAGCGTTGGAAGAGACCTCAGGAGGTGATCTAGTCCAACCCTCTGCTCAAAGCAGGACCAACCCCAACTAAATTATCCCAGCCAGGGCTTAGTCAAGCCTGACCTCAAAAACCTCTAAGGAAAGAGATTCTACCACCTTCCTAGGTAACCCATTCCAGTGCTTCACCACCCTCCTAGTGAAGTTTTTCCTAATATCTAACCTAAACCTCCCCCACTCCCTCCCCATCCAACTTTTTTCCCCACCAAGAGCTGGCTGACTTTAAAAAAAAAACACCCCCTCCTCCCCGACACACACACACACAAAATTGCACGACTCCCAATGCTTCAGAAAAACACAAAACTTGCAATAAAGTTACAGGTGCTGGTGACACTGCAGTTCCTGTGTTAAAGGTGTGAAGTCATGCTGTGTAGTTATACAGCTATTGTGCCTCATCCTAAACTCATCTGTCATTTGGGATGGTTGAAGGAATCTCTGGATCTAGTCCTTTTGTTATTATTGTTTGTATCACTAGCACCTAGAAGCCCTAGTGGTGGTTGGTTGTCTGTTTGTTTAAGTAAGCTTCTTGTTCTTGCTAGGGATAAAAGTTGGAATGTGTGAACCCTAAAAGATGAAATGCTAGATGGCAAATAAAAAGGTCCCCACATTTCTTATTTATAAAAAGCAGCTCATGATTTTGAGCACTTCAATTTTTTTTGGTGGGGATCTATGTGTTGTACAAACCTGTATCATGTATGTACAATCCTTTGGGTTGAAAAATGCTGTATCAATGCAAGTTATTTGATACACTTTGTAAATAACTAAAAGTGCCCCTTTGAATTTATTGACCAATTTTGAAAGCTTCTGCAGGCAGCATATCTGGGATTTTACAATCTTGAGACATAAATTGTGAGTAAGATCTCCATTCAAAAAATAAATGAGATATTTATAAATGCCTCATGAAAAGACACTACGGAATCCTTAATTGTAAGAGCAAGACGCTTGACAGAAAAAGCTGTCTGGAAATATCTCTACTGAGATCCCCCTCACTCACCAACCCACACAGGACAGCTCTGTATTCAGCAGACAAGCCCCAGCTTGTCCCATTCGTGTGACACATATTACACAGAGCCCTAGCAGCTGGCACGCAGCACAAGCTGTCCAATCAGCTTCCACTTTTCAGCTACCAATCAAGTGCTGTTCTTTTTTTTTTTTTAAAGAAGAAATGGAGTCAAATCAAAATGAGGTTTAGTGCCTTAACCTGGAAGGAAATGATTGTCACGGGGCGTAAACTTCCTGGGTTGGTTTGCAATAGGTGCGGCAGAGACACGGTACAGCAATACTGGGAGAGATGGGCTTGAACAACAGGTACAGAATACTGTTGCAGTGAAATTTTTATTTTGCTTCTTTGTGCTAAGATCTTGACATTTTGCATCTCTAGGGTACACACACTGAATTGGCTGATTTGATCTGCCACCAAGTGACAGAGCCATGCAATTCCAGATGAACTTATGAACAGCCCCCTTTTGAATTCTTCCTGTTAGCGGAGAGAATAATTTCATCAGAACACCTTAATCCATGTTTGTTTAAAGCAGCAGTGAATGAACTTCCTAGAGGTTTATGTTGCCGTGCTTTCTGTATCTCTCCATGGAGTTTGTGACATTACTGAGAATTTAAAACTTCTAAAGGGGTCCCCTTTTATCAGGGTTATGATTGAGAAAGAGTTTGTTGCTCCTACAAGGCCAGGATAGACTCCCTTTGTACAAGCAATTCTGGTGGGGTAGTGGGATCTGTCAGATTCTGAGCTTTATTCTGGAAGTAAAATCAACTGACTTTTATGGTATTTAGAAGGTGGCTAGACATCACAGAAAACTTGGATTGCAAACAGATTTCAGTTGTAAAGAAGGACAGATAGTGAGCTAGACACTGCCCATTCTAGATCTTGAGTTTATCTATTGTCTTCAGTGGAGGTACTCCAGATTGACATTGATATAAATGAGCACATAAGACTAGCTTTGAGAATTTCAATGACTTGCTCTCAGTCTCCACTTTATTGACAGTTATCAGCATTAACACACAGGCCTCAACTCTTCTCTCATTTATACTGATGTAAATCAGATGTGATTACAGAAAAGACTGTGGAGTTGCCCTTATGTAAAACTGGGGCAAGTCAACACAGAATCAGGCCCACTTTACTCTCAGTGGAAATAAGTAGTCATGGCACAGGACTGTGAGTCAAGAAATCTGGGGTTTTGTCCAGCTGTCTGGACCAGACTTCTGGTGTGTAAATCACTTCTGTGACTCAGTTTCCTCACCTGTAAAGTCGGGATAATACCTAGCTCATGGATGTGTGTGGGACTTACTTATTGTATATAAAAGTGCTTTGACATACTCAAAAGGCTCTAATGCAACGCGAAGTATTTCTTATGCAATATCTGCCAATACCATGCACGTCTTGGCAATTGTCATTGAACGCTGAGAGTAGATGAGGACATAGGCCCCAAAAGTGAAGTGTCTGAGGACTGGGTTATCTCTATCCTCAGTAGCGGCAGAAATCAGAAACGTGTTTTGTCTGCCTGCTTTGTCCATAAAGGAAGCAAAATATTGAATTGGGCCCATGGCTAAGATGTTACTGGCCGTCTGCTACTACGAACTAACCATTCATTTCTTCTCCCTTTTAGGATACAGCTAGAGTTTCCAGATTTGTTATAAATCAAAGCATATGCACATTACATGCAGAGAGTACCTCTGACTTACCAGTTGTGCAAGGTTTGAAGTTTGCAGGGAAGAAGAGGCCTGCTGACAGTGTTTGGTGGGGTTGTGTTGTATTCAAGAAAGGGGAACCTTCTTCAATTCGAGGGAGGGAGAGCTTGAAAAATTATATTGTTCAATAGGTTATAGAGCTGGGCAGAATTCCCCCAAGGAATTTGGGGAATCAGGATATGCACTTAGTGGGCAAAAATATGTTCAAGTTTTTCTGGTTTTAGTAAATAAAAGAGGCAGTAAAAGCTTTTGTGCAGTGAACTGAACTTCCCCTATCAAGTGAATGGTATTGGAGCATCATGGTGTCCTATAAATGCTGTTTAAATATGGGCCTGCCCACTGGCTGTAGAGTGCAGACTGCAGTGCAGGTTTGAAGTCATTCCTTCGGAACCACAGATACCTGAGACCTGGATATGAGTCCTTAGCAGCAGTGCTTGTGGAAGGAACAGCTAAGCTATCCTGGGTTTCAGACTTCCAGGAGATTTTCTGGTGGCAGGATGGATTGAGGGCTGGGTACTGACAGGCCAGCTTAGACGTCGCCTCCTATGTATTGCTACAGAGGCATCAATGGCAGGATAAACGCAGGTTTCAGCTCCTAGAAAGCAAGGCCATCAGCTGTACAACAAAGCCAGATACCCCAGCCTGGTGAGTACAATCTTGACTGGGTGTCACTGCAGGCAGGAAAACCACAGGGCTTGGATTCACAGCAAGATGAAATTACAGGGTACAAGTGTGGCTTGGCTAAATAAAGCTCAAGCATTGAACATCACGTCCTTTGCAGATCTAATCTAGGCAGGTAAACAGGGAGCTGTGACTTCTGTTTTTCTGCTTTTCCTGTTTTGAAACCTCCTCCTCCTCCTCCCTAGTGTCCTGTTCCATCCACTTGTCTGTGTTTGGCCTGTCTTGTGATAGAGTGGTCTGGAGGAACAGACAACTCCATTTTGCAACAGCTTCCGAGGCTTTGTTTCTTAAAACAACAAAACTTTGTAAAACCCTAATACAAGTGGTAGTTTAAATTCCACTGAAAACAGTTCCAGGTTTTTATGGAATTCAGTATTCCTTTGCAGTATTTGTTACTGAGGCTTTGCCATGCTGTGCTAGTGAAACTGAATAGGGCCTATGCTGAGTGAGATATAAAGAGTGGACAAATAGCATAAATGAGGGGGAAAGAATTACATGTCTAAGGGAGCTGTTATATCCCACCGTACAGCTCACTAGGCAGCAGCTCATCTTTATGTTCCCTGCACTGTCATTGTCACTTCCCCATTCTGTGTCTAAGGCCTGGGCTACACTAGCTGGGGGCTTCGAACTAAGATATGCAACTTCAGCTACGCTATTTGCGTAGCTGAAGTCGAAGTATTTTAGTTTGACTTACCTGGACATCCTCACAGCAGCGAGTTGACTGCCGCAACTCCCCCGGCAATTCTGTTTACTCCTCCTGCCGAGGTGGAGTATGGGCATTGATTAGCGGATCGATTTTATCGCGTCCAAATGAGATGTGATAAATTGATTCCCTGATACATCGAACGCTATCCGGCGGGTAGTATAGATGTACCCTCAGTTTCCTCCTCTGTAAAATGAGGATAATGGTATTTCTTCTCATTTGTAAAGGACTTTGAGACCTGTGGATGGAAACATGCTGTATAAATGCTAGGTGTGGGGTGTGGTTGTTGCTTGCTTTTTTTTTTTTTTTTTTAAATTTAAATAATGAGTTAAAGTGTTGTTAGGAACACAGGTCAGGAAACTTGTTTCTTTAGAAATGATATTTAACCTTTTAATAACCTTCAAGCATTGCATTCTACCACACTGCCTCTTGTTTAGGCTGCTATAAGCAATAGCTTTGTCTGTTTCAGGTTATAGCTGATGACACGGCCTCTTTGTTATGATGCCATCACGTACTAATCTAACTGCTGGGATCCCCAGTAGCAAAGTAAAGTACTCCAAGCTTTCCAGTACTGACGATGGTTATATTGATCTGCAGGTAAGAGGGGAAAACAGAAAGAAAAAAGAAGTTTTCCTTTCTTTCTTTTTTTTTTTTTTTTTTTTTTTCCCCTTGGGTGACAAAAATATCCCACAGCTCTCAACTTTGTTCCTTGTTGATCTCCATAAATATGGTGGGATGAGATTCCTCTCTGGCCCCTGTGTGCTGCTCTGGTTAGGTATAAGGGACCTAAGCAGCCTGCAGCAAGTCAAAGAAGAATCCCCTTGGGTTGTGCACGAGTCCCATTGTGTTATGCTCCACGTGTGCACACGAGTGCCAGCAGAGGGGGTGCAGTCATAGTGCAAACAGCTACGACCATTCAGTCTTGTGATGGACGCATTGGGGAGGCTATCATAACTTCACACAGCCGTGAGGCCTGCTTACATCCCTGGTGCAGCGCAGAATCAGGAGGGGACAAAGGTGTCTTTAAGCCCCAGGGATGGGACCCAGGGCTGGAGCTGGGTTATTTTAAGAAGCTGGTTATTTTAAGAAGGTTAGATCTATATCTGTTCCTTTGGAGGATGAGACGACCTCATTGTGGAATGACAGCTCTGAAGGGAACAGACACTGACGCTTCAAAAACTATCTGAGCTACAGCCGGATCTGGGAACAAGGGCATATGAATCCTTGCTCTGAAAGAACGGGGCATTACGTGGGCAGAACTCCTCTGAGCTGATAGGCGCTGAGGAGCTTACCTGGTAGGACCAAGATGTTGCTGCTCTCGCAATCCCCATGGCTAGGGAAGACCCCTGTGGCGGTTCCTCTGATTCTTCTGAATGCCGCCATCCTCCCCACTCACCAAAGATATGAAGATGCGCTACGTTCTAATGCCATTTAATATCTGCCTTCCCTGCAGTTCAAGAGGAGCCCACCCAAAATCCCGTACAAGGCCATTGCACTGGCTACTGTGCTGTTCATGATCGGCACCCTTCTGATTGTCATAGGAGCACTTCTCCTCGCAGGATACATTAGCAAAGGAGTAAGTGGGCTGAATATCTTTTTAAAATATGGTTTGTGATTAGTGCCAAAAAAAATCACCACCTGCTAACTTTTGTTTGTCTTAAATATGAAACTTCACTGCCAAGGCCTGTAGGCAGAGTGAGAGCTTTTCTCCCTGGATAACATTTGCCAGTGGCCCTGCTGCCCTTGGCGGTAATCCCATCTGCATTCTCCAGCTAGGCATGAGTGGGGCTGGTCTGTGCTTGCATAAGGAAAAACATGTCCTGCCAGCTACCACTACTGACCCGATTGTGGTGTTGGGAGTGCTGGGTTTGCTGTCTTTCAGAGGAGATGTCAAGCTAAGGTCCTGATCACTGCTCATGATTCAAGATCTCATGGCCCCTTCTGTAGGAATGTTCTGCCCAAACTGTAGTACATACAATTGTAGCTAAGAGGTGAAAACATTATCTAAATTTTTTTCTTTTCTGGCTGCCCATCTAGGCATTTAAGCTGCACTCAAGGTAGTTAGTGCCTACATTGGCGCCTGTCACTCCACTTGGATACAGTATTCTTCTCCTATTTGTAAGCTGTTATGTCGTGTTGCTTCAGTAATGGTTGCTGCTTACTACTCCAGAGTTGGCTACATTTTGGATGTAGATGAACTGATGGCTAAATAGATTGGACTGCAGGATTTGACCCTTGTTCAGGTGCAACGCTAGTTCCCAAGAGAGTTTTACCTTAGCAAAGTTTGCAGGCCTTGTCCTGAGCCTGGCAGTTTAGTTTTGTTTTTAAAGCATCACCAAGTTGTAATGTTTCCAAGCTGGAAAAGGAGCCATATAAACCTAATGAGAACTAACAATAGTTTCCCCTCCCCTGTGCCTTGTCAAGTGAAACATTAATGAAATCAGAGCTTCTCTTGTCTAGAGGGATTTAAAATCAAGCCTGACACAGAGTGAACTGGCCTTTATGGACAGTTGGGCTCAACTCCACCTGGGCCTAGTTATCTGCCTCCCAGAGGATGACAGATCTGGGCCAGTGATCAGACATCACATGATGGTAACCTGCTTGGTCAGACAGGGGAAGCTCAGGAGCTAGGAGAGGCCTCTGGAGAGTCTCAGAGCCTGGAGTGGGCCTGGCAGTGTACACTGGTTTAGAGGAGGAGGAAGAAGTTATCCCTCCAGATGGTAGGGACAGGCCTGACTAGAGTTACCTATCGTGAGGGGCAGAAGCAAATCCTTAAGAAGGAATTAAAAGTCCAGGAGAAGAAGGCCGAGAGATTCTAGGTTTGAATTAGTGTGTGTTAATAAACCAGACTCCACAAGGGCCGAGTTGGTCAAAGCCCTGCTTATGGTAGTTTGCTTGTCTGGGCAAGGAGGGAAAGTGAGGAAGGATCAGGGTGTGACACCAGTTGAGGCAAGCTCCTGTTACAAAGCCTTTGCTTTGAGTATTTATTTTTTTTTCTTTTGTTTCTCTGCTTCTCTCTTCCAGGGAACAGACCGAGCTATCCCGGTATTGATCATTGGAATCCTGGTGTTCTTACCAGGTTTCTATCACTTGCGCATCGCATACTATGCTTCTAAAGGCTACAGGGGTTACTCCTACGATGACATTCCAGATTTTGATGACTAAAACACACCCTGGAAGCAGGGAGCGTGGCTCAAGTTGTAATGAGTTTCGTGTTAAGGGACGTTAGGTAACTTGACCCTGGCTATCAAAGATGGAACATGTACGAACCTAAACTAAGTAGATTTATCAGTGGATGCAATTTCCTAGTTCTGTAAATATTTTATTGGGTAACTGCCAGCTTTTTTATTTTTTTGGTGTTAACATAAATTTTGAGAGACATGAGTGCAACATTAGATGAAGCACAGCATTTACTGTTCGAAGAGCTCTTGTTGTTTCTAATGGGAAGTTCTTGGGCAAGCCAAGCTGAGCAGTTGCCCAAAGGCCAGATGAATCATATATAATTTTAAGGAAAAAAAAAGAAGTTGATATTTCTAATGGATAGTGTATTGTAGAACATGTATTGTCTTTCAAATAGATCAAAGCTATAGCTAGGATCTTTGTGGCAAACAAATATAGTACATCTCATTTTGTACTGCTGCATCAAAATAATTCCAGCATCATCATTCATCATCATAGGTTTGAATCTGGAATGCTGACCATTTGCCAGTCTGATGCAAATGGGAGAGGAAATTGGATGTGCGCGCAGTGATTTACGGTGTATTTGCCATACAAGAACCCCTGTCAGTCTCATAAGTCCACTTACCTGACCAACACATTCCTTGAGTGCCAGCTACTTCCCATCCTACAGTTAATTTTGCTAAAGCTTATGGGTCATCCTTTCATAAGGACAACTTAAGATTTTGCTTAATGAAGGATTTTAAACAAACTCTGGTGAGAGGCAGGATGAAGAATTGAAAGAATTGGGCCCTGGACCTGAATTTTCCTATCTTAAAATTCTGTTTTTGAATATTGGTGAACATTAGGGAAGTTCAGATCCCCACTTTGCAGATTGGAATAATCTGTCTGTATGTGCATTTGAGGTCACTTGCCCCTAGATCTAAACCCTGTACTGTACACGATACCCTAAACATATAAAAAGAAAACATGTGCAGCACTGTCCTAGATTATCTGCTTGTATTGCTCTATTAGCTGCACGTTGTTCATTATTCTGGAGATTCACAAGAAACTGAGGACAACTGGTAGATTCCTGCTTGATGTCAATAAGAGCAAAGTGGCTTCCTAGGTGTAATTGAACTGGATGTTCCAATAAGCAGGTATGGAACGAGAAATTGTAATGTAAAATTCAAGCATATGCATTTAATATGAATAAACTCCACTATAGTCCATGTATGGTTCATAGGCGTGGCTATTGTAAATCCAAAGACGCTCATATACAATAAAAATGGTTCCTAAACTTGCTGGGAGTAACTCTACCTGGTACCTAGATTGAGCTTTCAATGGGATCTGCCATTTGCCTACTGCTTCCTCTTCCGTTATACATGCTGTCATCTGCCAGAGACAGTGGGCAGCAGGTTGCCAGGATGGGGTTTTGAGCAGCTTCATCTTCGTTCTGGACTCATTTGCAGCGAGTTGAATGGCGGGGGGGTGCATTGAGTCCCAGTGCTCATCATCAAGGCGGCAGAAGGGGGAGCCTAGAATTAATACACCATGTATTGCAGCAGTTCCTGGAGTCCTTGTGTGAGAGACTGAGAGGCCGACCATTGTATGGTTTATAGGTCAGGAGGGGCTCTAGTCCCTCCTGGTGTTTCTCATCTCGTTCCGGCACGATAGGTTTACAGCTTGTAAATGCAGCCTGAATTGCTTCCCATAGTGAGCAAGGTCGGGGGGGACAGGGCCCAGACCCTGAATGGGGGAGTTTGCTGAAGACGGAGGGAGCAGGAATGGGATTTATTTACCATAAGGAGTTATGAATTGTGGAAATATATCAAAGCGTAAAACGTGGAGGCTAAGCTTTTTCGGACGAGTGGGCCGTCTTGGGTAGAATGGCTGGAATCAATAGCATGGTCTCTACCTTCCCATCCATCTCAATGCTAGCTCTTGAATGGTAACTATGTTTATAGAAGAAGCACTTTCCGAGAGTATCAAGGGGCTGTACAAGCAGTTATCAGACACATACGAAAATAAGTAATTGAAGGATCAGCTTAACCAAATGTAACAGGATGTATTATTCCTGAGAGATTCGTGCCTCCACATACCTTATAGAACGGAGCACTATACCCTGGGATCATGCTCAGAGAGAGAGCCACTTTACCTGAAGCTGCCACAGGGTACATGGCTTGGCAACCAATAGATTGAATTTATAAAATAGGAAGTGACTGAACTATGGAACCATAAAAATGTAGGACTGGAGGGGACCTCAAGAGACTATCCCGTTCATCGCCCTATCCTAGGGTAGGATTAAAGTATACCTAGCCCATCTCTGATGGGTGTTTGTCTAACCTGTTCTTCTAAACCAGGCAACTGGAGTACTACTTGTTGTTGTTCTTTTTTTAAAGGCAAATATGTGTTTTGTGTTTCAGTAGAACACAGTCCCCAGACCAGAGTCCTGTACAGAGACACAGAGGAGGGAGTTCCTGGCTCATGATTTTCAAAACTGTCTAGTGCTTTTTTTGGGTGCCTCTTCCCCTGCCCCTCCTTTTGTTTACATTTTTGGGTATCATGTGCTTTCTGAAAATGGGGCCCCTTTAATGTGTCAAGCTGGGAACTCAGAAATTAAGGCATTCAAAAATCTCTGGTCACTTAGTGTTGTATGCCAAATAGCCAAGTGGCCTTTACTGCACCCACATAAGTTACAGGAGGGAACAACTTCTGGCTGCTACAATAGGGAAGTTGTTCTTGTCTTGAACAGGCCCAGTGTGTAGCTGTGGGCAGGTCATTTATGGCCTGATTATTTAAGAGAGGGGTAAGCAAAGGCAGCTGCCACTAACTCCCAAGGTTGTTCCATGTGTCGGAGAGGGGATAGTGGCCTTTCAATCTGTTTCCCTAGATCCAAAACATGGTGATGGCAATGCACGTAGTTATCAACCAGCAGTGGCAGGAGCTGAGACTTGGTGGATGTGAGAGTCTCAAAGGAAAGGGGCTCCTCCCAGGCAAAGTAGCACTTCCAGTGCACACTATGCATGTGTTGAGGCTCGGGGAGAATTTTTCCAGGCAAATGGCTCCCATATAACAGTTTGATTGGAGAAAGCAATGCTCATTTTTAAGTTCCTGCTGGTTTTCTGCCTCCCTTTCTCTTTTCCCCTAAAACACTTTTGTGTTCTGTGCTAACCTCCAAGTCCTGATTTTTTCCCACACACGCTTTTTGCGGGGTTTAAATTCTATTCCCTGGGTTGCTGCACTGTCCTTAATTGAGTGACTTGCATGTGCCCAGAGTGTTAGGGCCAAGGGAATGGATTGATTGAATGTAGGATGTCAGTTCCCCCTTTCTGCTGCTTTAATCCAGCTGTTGGAAGGAAATGAAATATACACGTGCCTCTCTGTTGTGCTGTGTCATGCTGGATCAGCACTTCACCCTTCCCGTGCTCCTGACCTTGTTCGCTCTCTAGTCAGATGTCACTGCCACATCCAAGAAGTTGCTACATACTGGCTGGGAGCAGCTGAAATCCATCAAGTGAGAGCCAAGTCCAGAGAGGAAGTAACAGCTGACGCCAGGCAATGAGTCAGTGTTATGTCCATATCTGACATGGCAGGTGAAAGTTACATTTTAGGAGGGAGGAGGAGAGAGAAGAAGAGCCTTTAAAGCGAAAGTGAGGATTATACATGGGGGGGCTTGTGTATAATGTAACATAAAAAGTGAGTTTCTGACCTTCCTGCTTGACAGTGTGATCCAAGTGCTCTCTGAAAGCTCAGAAATCGGGAGGCAAAGAAAAACCACCCCACATTTATAATATTTTTAAGCCAATCTTATAATTTTTGAATGCCCATGGATAGCAATGTCGGTGTCGATACAATGCTGTAGTAATACGGATGCCTGTTTCCCCCATTAAAAGGAGATCTAATTTTAGACAATGTGTAGCATGGGAATAATCCAACAGAAGGAACGGGGACAAGGTAACAGTAGGGGTAGGTGTGGACGAAGGAGTGCTGACTTCATGTACTAGCTACAGGGCCTGAACGCAGCCAGACTCCAGTCAATGGTAGATCCAGACCCAGGTTCTGGGTATCTCCCCTCTCTGCTGCTCCTGCCACAATCCATAAAAACGGCCATGTTTCTGCCCTGACACTGTATCCTGCTCCCTAGGAAGTTGCTTCCCAGGCTACGTCTACACTACAGGATAAATTCGAATTAGCTTAAACCGATTTTATAAAGCAGATATTATAAAGTCGATTGTGCGCGTCCACACTAGACACATTAATTCAGTGGTGTGTGTCCATGGTCCAAGGCTAGCGTCAATTTCTGGAGCGGTGCACTGGGGGTAGCTACTGTAAAATAATGAGGCCAATAACATCGATTTGCGTCCACACTAACCCTAATCCAATATAGTAATATCGATTTTAGCGTTACTCCTCTCGTTTTGTAGGAGTACAGAAATCAATTTAAAGAGCCCTTTAAATCAATATAAAGAGCAGTGTAGTGTGGACGGGTGCAGCGTTAAATCAATTTAACGCTGTTAAAAATCAGTTTAACAGCATAGTGTAGACCAGGCCCCAGACTGCACCAAGGCCTTTTCCTCCTGGCGGGACACAGCTGACACCAGCTGAGAGAGAGGTGGCCACCAGCAGCTTCAGGCTCAGAAATGCCAAGGATAATTCAAGTCAATCTTTTAACACTTGGTAGGGAGAAGCAAAGTCCTTTCAGACAGCAGAGCTGAGCCAAATGCTTTCATTTAAGCTTAGAAATAGTGAGCCAGCCTGGCAACTGTGCTCTGCCAGGGAGTTTCCCTGGGCTGGCAGAGGCTGCTGACTCAGGTTCTTTGTGTGTCTTTGGGTGGGGTTGGCCAAAACAAAGAGGGAGATTGTGACACAGGGCTGGGGTCTTGGAACAGACCCATGATCCAACACTCTGTTTCAAGATTCTAGCTGATGGGCGGAGTCCAGTCACTGACGGGTCATGTGAAAGTTTGGAAATAATGCTTTGTATAAGAAAGAGCTTGCTCAGTGAAAGAGAGAGGGGTCAGGAGGAGTACTTATAAGAGGCACTTGGCAGCATCCCAGGGGAAAAATCTGGCACAAGTAGATAGTTTAATGGAGAGAAGTTGTAGGAAAGGCCAAATAGGAGGTCTTGGATTTTAGGAAAGAACCATACAGTGTCCAAAGACTTAAGTTAGCACTGCACAATTCTGTTGAATAAGGAAAGCCCTGATGCTCTGCTGAATAAGGAAGGCTTTTGGCAGTCTCGCATGACATTCTCATAAGCAAACTAGGGAAATGCAGTCTAGATGAATTTATTATAAGGTAAGTGCATAATTGGTTGAAAGGCCATCCTCAAAGAATAGTTATGAATAGTTTGCTGTCAAATGGGAGGGTGTATCTTGTGGGGAGAGTTCTTATGTTCTTATGAGTTGGTTCACCCTGGACCCTGCAGATTCCCTTCTTGTCATCTAGTGGGAGTGCAGAGGGTTCCCAAAGGGTGTCCCTTTTTTGGTTGATGCTATGCAGGGGCCTTGAGGGGAATTATAGAAATGTAAATCTAGTAAAATTGTACTAGATTGTCTAATCTGTCCCCCTGCAAATGTTCCTGACAGTGCATTTTCTAGTGTTTAGGGAAGAGTGGGTACAAAAGTGGGAAAGGGAAACAGACTCCTAAGAAGAAGAGCAAAGCCCCAGGAAGCCGTATGGATGATCTCCTTGATCAGTAACTCTTGGATAATGCTTTTGCTTTAGAGCATGAGGTTATGTTTCCTCAGAGCTGGTTTCGGTGTTCCAGCTCTCAGGTCCTGGAGCTGTTCCAAGGAATTATTAATTAAAAACTCACCCCTGGGAGGCACTGAGAGGTTGGGAGGGAGGCGGGAATTATTACCCGATATCCAGAGTAATGTGGTTGGAGCTATGGGCACTAAATTCTCCTCATTGTTGGATTTAACTAGTTTAAATGCCATGTTCTTTGCAGGACCTTTGCTAGCCCTCCTGCCTCCCTGAACAGCCTTGTGGTAGGTGCTGTGGTGCTTCCCAGAGTAGCTACCTCATCCTCTTGTCTGACAGCTTCGCTGCTGAGCAGCTACTCCAGCATCACTGGTGGCAGGTGCTAATGTGAATGGAAACTCTTTACGCCAGATGCAGAAGTTCCCAGCAGCTGTTACAGGGATGTAAACCCTCAGCGGTATTTGAACACACTCTAGTTTTGCAGCAAAGCTATCGGAGCATCACACCAGTTCCCCAAGAGGATTTTGGACCAGCTGTAGGGACATAAGCTTGGTCCCATGGAAATCAGTAGCAAAAGTGAGAAAGATTTAACTTTAAATGGGTACACGACTCCAGGGGTGACTCTAGGCATTTTGCAGCCCCAAGCATGGCAGGCAGGCTGCCTTCGGCAGCTTGCAGGCCAAAGCCACGGGACCAGCAGACCCTCCGCAGGCAAGCCACCGAGGGCAGCCTGCCTGCCGCCCTCGCGGCGACCAGCAGAGCGCCCCCCGTGGCTTGCCGCCCCAAGCATGCACTTGGTGTGCTGGGGCCTGGAGCCACCCCTGCATGACTTGGCCCCTTTTGTGCGAGACTCTCAAAGTGCTTGAGCAATAGATTACACTCAATCTGTTACTCTCTCTGACGGGATGGCTGGCCCATGGGTAGGAGCGCCCAGGCTAAACCAGCCCTGATGAGCCCCACCTGAGAGGAATCAGGTGATTCCCCATATATAAGGCAGCAGGTTGCCAGGAAGGGGATGGTGGAAAAAGTGTGTGAGATGGGGGAGGAAGCTTGGTAGGAAGCTGAGGCTGCTCAAGTAAAAAGAAACCTGGGAAGTGTAGATGGGTTGAAGAAGGAGCTGCAGGGAGTAGGACTGGCTTCTGTAGAAACAATACAATGTGATCCAGCTCTGGGAACCCCCTCAAAGACAGAGAGACACTGAGTTGAGTTGGGGCCTGGAGGGGCTGTCATGTACCTGAGGACTGAATAAATTGGATGTCTGAGTTTCCCTTTGGATTGTGTGGTAGTGGTTTAAGGTGCCCAATGAAGGAGAAAACAGAGGTGAGGCCCTGCAGAGGTACTGTTGGTGATGGGGGCACTCAGTAAGTGGGTGCTGTTCTAGCCTGTCAAAGGTCAGATTGAAAAGTGAATGCTGAGCTCGTTTGAAAAAACAGCCCTTAACATATGGCTGGATGGGCTGAGGCTCCAGGGGTTGATGGCAGGGGTCTTGGCTGTCCTATAGATTTGTAACTGCCTTTAATCTTTGTACTAAATACTATAGTTTAGCTTGTGTGAAACCTCCATAGAATTGAAAGAGAAATAATATTGTGACTCACCTGGAGCACTTTGACTGCCCTATAAATATAAATTACTCTCTAGCAGGGCTTCATTTTCATAATCCTAGTACAATCTACAGCATCTTTCTGGCACCTAGCATGAAAGAAAGCTTAGATTAGCCCGGGGTGGGCAACCTATGGCACCTATGGCGAGTTGATTTTCAGTGGCATTCACACTGGCCGGGTCCTGGCCACCGGTCCAAGGGGCTCTGCATTTTAATTTAATTTTAAATGAAGCTTCTTAAACATTTTAAAAAACCTTATTTACTTTACATACCACAATAGTTAAGTTATATATTATAGACTTATAGAAAGAGACCTTTTAAAAATGTTAGAATGTATTATTGGCACATTAAACCTGAAATTAGAGTGAATAAATGAAGACTCACTTCTAAAAGGTTGCCGACCCCTGGATTAGCCCCTGCGGTGGAGTTCTGCTTTCATTCTTGTCGACTGCAATTAGCCAAATTCAGCTATATTTGCCATTGAGAGGCTTAGCGCTGCACTGCTATTTTTATAGCCATAGTTGAGCTTAGAATCAATAAGGACAGAAAAACCTGCAGGACACACAAGGATGATTTGGCACAACAATCCTGTCCTTTCTGATTAGATTTCAATTTATGCTTCACAGCTCCGGCATTGCTGTCGTCTTCCTAAATGGTCACTCAGAGGGCAGCAAACTAATAACATCTACTGAGCTTTTTTTTTTTCTTTTTAAATGGCGAGATAAAATAATACAAAGGAGGGCAAGATATTGCTTTTTTTTTTTTTTTATGTTCCCATGCTGATTTATTATATTTGCTAGTTTCAATTGACGCCAGCCCCATCAGTCACCAGGGAAGGAGATAAAGATGCCTGTGTGCAAATATTAGTGCCATTCAAACCTGAGCCATTCTCCTAAATGGGAATCTTGCTCCTTGGCGGTAATATCACAGGTTGGACAGAACCAGTCCGGGGAACCTGAATTATTGAGTTGAACGTAGGAGTCACTGGGTGAAATTCTAGGTGCAAGGTCAGGCTCTATCATCATAGTGGGCCCTTCTGGGTTTAGGCTCTGATTCTGCCAAGCTTTTAACCACATGCTTAACCTCTGTCCCTATTCTGCAAAGCACTTAACTTCAGGCACATGTTTAAGTTCTAAAGAAAGTCACAGGCATGTTTAAATGCTTTGCTGCCCCAGGCTCTTTAAAATCTGTTCTGTGATAGCTATGTGAAAGGCTTCCCAAGCAGCTTGTGATTATTTATTTAAAGTAATATTGAGTTTAAATAAAAATAGCCCCATCAACTCACTAGTCTATCCTAGAATTTTTAAAAAGGTCTTAACAATCTTATTAGCAACACATGCAAGCTTTAAAAAACATTTTTCTGATTACCATATTTTTGTCTGTGTTGGTTATTGATGATGCAGTAAGGAAACTGTCTCAAAAGTGAGACCTCTCTAGAAGATGAATATTTTATTTGCATTCCCATTGTGCCTACAGCCCCCAACTAAGACTGGGACCCCTCTGTGCTAGGTGCTGTACAGATACATGAGACAATCTCTGCCCTAAAGAGTTTATAGTCTAAATAGACAAGACAAATATTAGGAGGGGAAACAGAGGCAGAGACTCCTATTCCATAGACCCCACAAACTACCAAAGGGAATGTTGCCTTAGTGGTAAAACTAGGGGACTAGAGGTCCTGATCTTGATTTATTTTTTTCCCCTCTGTGACTTGATCGAGGTCTCTCATCAAGTCAGTGGCAGATCCAAGAATAGACCCCGGGCCTAGACCTAATCCACTGGCCTAATCACTAGACCACATGACTTCTCATGCAGAGGATATATAGGTTTAATGATGAATTCGTTATCTGCCTTAGATTTCTTTACATCTTTCAACAGAAGGACATCAGAGTTGAGATCTTATGAGTTATTGATAACCCTATGCCAGATTCAGTTCATTCTGGATTTACTCCAGTGTGATTCCTTTTGCTGAAGAAACTCAACAGATTGCAGTTACTGGTGTAAATGAGAGCAGAAACCATCCCCTTTCACGTTGTTCTTCCCCCCGCCTGCAACTTTTGGTCAAAATGGATCAGTTCCCTGTAAATTTTGTTAGAATATCTTTGATTCACTTTGATAATAACTGGATGCCTCTAAAAATCCTAGTATAAGACAAGCAATTTAAGGCTGAATTTTTTTTTTCTGAAGACTGCACTTGAGAGTGGAGTTGTCTCTGCTTTTCCTATTACAACAGTGAAATCCACATATAGCAAACAAAGGGTACCTCTGTACTACCTGCCGGATCAGCGGGTAGTAATCGATCTATCAGGGATTGATTTATCGTGTCTCATCTAGACGTGACAAATAGATCCGCGAATCGTTGCCTGTACTCCACCTCGTCAGGAGAAATAAGCAGCGTTGACGGGGGAGCCGCGGCAATCGACTTGCTGCCATGAGGACGGTCAGGTAAGTCGAACTAAGATACTTCGACTTCGCGTAGCTGAAGTTGCGTATCTTAGATCGATCCCCCCCATCCCCCCAGCGCAGACCAGCCCTAAGAGAGAGTGAAACTGTTTAGATGGGAGTAGAATCCAAATCTGAGACTGTTAACATCCCAGTTGTTGTTCCACTTGGAAGTTCTGTGAAAAACATGATTTCACTATGGGTCTGAGGATGATGAGTATTCAGGTCCCCAGTTCTGCATAGCACTTAAGTACATGCTCAACTTTGGCTTTAAGTAGGACTTAAGCCCATGCTTAAAGTTAATACTGACCCAGGCTACCCACTTTCAGGTTGAGAGCTCCCATGCTCATAACAGAAGGCACTGGGAAAAGGTTCCTTCTTTCCATGCATTAGAAAGAAATGGAAAAATTACTTCAAAATGAATGTATCATCTATACAGTATGTTAGGGCTTGACCCTTCGTCCAGTGAAATCTAGGAAAGCTCTTCCATTGACATTAATGGGAGCAGGAGCAGGGTTTTAAAGAGCAATCCTTTACTTCTGTAGACTGCAGCCTCCATTGGAGTTATGGCAGGGCCCCATGGAAAGAACCCCAAGAACTCCACAAAGGGTGCCCAGTATGGGCCCATTCCCTGTTCAGCTAGCTACATCCCAAATGCTGATTGCAGCACTGAAATACAGGAGATGATATGTCAGCCTCAAGAAAACCAGCTACTCATCCAAAGAATGAGCTGTCTCATCTAATTAGTTACTGTAAATGTCCTCTACTGCTGTTACTTTCCCCCCCTTACTGACCATATTTGGATCTGTATTGCTTTGCCAGTGCATTCCGAGCAGCCTTATCATAAAAAGGCCAAAAAGCTACTGAGGGAATTTGGGAGGCTGATTCCGTTTTCAATAATACCATTGAATGCATCCGAGTATGGTCCCCATTTGCAGGATACATAGTGTATGCAAAGATGAAGCAACATCCTCCTGAGCCTCCAACTCTATCATGGCAAGAGCAGTGGGGACTAGTAGTCAGAAATCCTGATTTGCTTCTTTTACCTCTCTGCCACTGTGTAATCTTGAGCGTGTGTCATTTAACAAAAGCCTTTGTTTACCTTTCTATAAAATAGTAGCAGCAATACTTGGCTTATCTATCTAGGCTTGCTACCTGAAGCCTCATTAATTAATGTTTAAAGTTTTTTTTATATGATTTTTGAAAAGTAGTAGCATTTTAAACTTTATTGACTTGAAATTAGACGAAGGTTTCTAACCATCAGAGGAGTGAAGTTCTGGAATAGCCTTCCAAGGGGAGTAGTGGGGGCAAAAGACATATCTGGCTTCAAGACTAAGCTTGATAAGTTTATGGAGGGGATGGTATAATGAGGTAGCCTAATTTTGGCAATTAATTCATCTTTGACTATTAGTGGTAAACATGCCCAATGGCCTTTGATGGGATGTTAGACAAGGTGGGATCTGAGTTACTACAGAGAATTCTTTCCTGGGTGTCTTGCTGGTGAGTCTTGCCAACATGCTCAGAGTTTAGCTGATCGCCCTATTTGGGGTTGGGAAGGAATTTTCCTCCAGGGCAGATTTGCAGAGGCCCTGGGGTTTTTTTTGCCTTCCTCTGCAGCATGGGGCATAGGTCACTTGCTGGAAGATTCTCTGCATCTTGAAGTCTTTAAACCATGATTTGAGGACTTCAGTGGCTCAGACACAGGTTTGATACAAGAGTGGGTAGGTGAGGTTATGTGGCCTGCGTTGTGCAGGAGGTCAGACCAGATGATCATAATGGTCCCTTCTGACCTTAAAATCTATGATTCTATTCCTCAGCACCCCTGAAAAAAAAGAATCCTATTTCCCCATTGTACAGATGAGGAAAACTGAGGGTTTAGTCCTGATTTACCAAAAAAGAAGTACATCACTACATCACATACACATTTTTAAATGTTTGAGAACTATCTAGCATCGGTACAGCTGCCCTGCTGTAAACTCACTAGTGTAGACAGAGCCTAACACTTGCCCCCAAAAGGGTAACAATATATTTACTGTGTTCACTGGTAGCTAGGGAATTTGAAAGATGATGCTACCTGTTTTCCACTAGGTGGTGGTATATAGCATTCTTTAGCTACAAATCAATTCCCCTATGGCCTCATCTGTCTCTTTAATCTGGTAATTCCTATATTCCTGGATCACACCTCAAGTCCATCTAGTCCAGTATTGGGTCTCCACCAGCAGTCAGTGCAAGAAGCTTCAGAGGAAGGAGCAAAAAACCCACTGATGGTAAGTTATCAAGTAACCTTCTCAACGGGGGGCTGGTTTTAAATTTCTACTTTCTTTACCCTCTCTACTATTAATATAGAACGAGGAGTACTTGTGGTACCGTAGAGACTAAAAAATGTGTTTTGGTCTCTAAGGTGCCACAAGTACTCCTCGTTCTTTTTGCTAATACAGACTAACATGGCTACCACTCTGAAACCTATTAATTAGATGTTCTCATTATCCATCTACGTATCCAATCCTTTGAATCCTGCTGAACTCTTGACCGCAGGAATATTTTGTGAATGTGAGTTTCAGAGATTATTTAGTGCAAGTTAGGTTTTTAACCTTATTCTGACAACGTATCATTCAAGATGGTGAGTTGAACCTGAGCTACAAAACTGGGATCCAGAACAAACTTCTCCAAAGACTTTTGGAACTGAGGTTTTTGCTTTGAACCTCTATAGAATCCAGATCCAGACTTATCTACACATTGAAAGTGTGCAGAGCTGGTATTTTCCTTTCAGCCTATATCTAATTTTAAAGGAACAGAGAATTGTAGACTCTCCACCCAATTCAGTGTTTGCCAGAGATTATTCCCAAAGTAAGTACAACACATACATGCTGAACAGTTTGGCTTCCAGTCAGATGCTCAGGAATACAATCTGGCCTTGGACAATGCATCCAGTTTCTTCTCACTTATCCAGGACTTTGTGACTTCCAAGCAGATTTCATGGTTGTGTCACATAAATGACACAATTGGTCATGCAGATTTTTTTAAATGGACACAGAATATCAGAATTGCAATGCCAGATCAAACCAGTGACTCATCCAGTCAGTATCCTGATGCTTCACAGAAAGGTTTGAGAAACCCCACCTTAGAGAATAACCTGCTTGTTGGGGATTCTTCCTGACCTCCTTCATGCCCTGAAGTAATTGGGTGTTTTCTAATAGTGTCATTAGGGTTAGGATTATTTCCTTCCATTTTTTTTCCATGTGGAGAAACAGGTTTGTCCCAGAATGAGGTGACACTGGAGTTTAAACTGGAAATGCTGCATAAACAAATAGAGATGACTGCCAAAAATATCTCAGCCTTTAAATTTATGCTGGTAAGATACTCGCTGCATCACAAGAAAACCCTGACCTTACATAGCAGTGTCCTTACCAAGTGGCATGGAGAAACAAACAAAGTAATAGACTGACTTGCCTGGGAATGTACTATGAAATGTTAAGTTCAGAATATCATGGCAATATTGCACTCCTTGGTTCCAGAGATGGGCAAAACCAGGCTGACTAAGGCCTTGTGCATACTATAGCCACCACATTCAAGAACCTGTTCAGGCTGGGTATGGAGGCAGGGGTCTGACCACACAGAATTCACTGCAACTTTGGGGTTGTCAATCAAAATTAATGCATGGGCCCAAAGAGTCAAAGTGTTAACATCACCCTGTAAGTCCATCAGTAAACACTTTTAAACACAGTTCAGGGTTTGGTATACAGAGACCTCAGCCTGCTTGGTGCTCTGGCAAACACGATTAACAACTTTTTAACCTTCTATTACAGATAGAGACAAAGTAGAACAAAACAGGTTAAAGCATTTGACTTGTAAAATATTAAGTAAGGTTTTTCATTTGAACCATATCCCACTTGCCCTTTAGCTGCAAAGTTTTTATAAGGAAAAATCCCCTTGTTTGCCAGTCTTTTAGATGCAAAGAGCTGTGCTTTTTGTGGAAAAAATAAATTATTTGAGATCGGCTGGAGCTGCCGTTCTAGAAAACAGAGTCAGACTTTAACACGATGACAAAGAATAGTGTAGATAGAAAGTGCAGCTTCTGTCTCCAGTGTGGACTCTCTTGCAGCCTCTCTGCTGGGAAAACCACAGGCACAGCATATGGTCTTATCAGCTACTCTGTGACCTGGCAAACTTTGGGCTTTTATGACATGGCTTTGAGCTACCTTTTTCTTGTCAAAGGCTTACAGCAGTATTGCAAAATGTACAGTTTTGGCCAGTGAAAGCAGACTCTTACTTTGGTCCATTCATTTTTTGTCCTATGCTTCTCTTGTTTACCAGCCATAATTTTAACACAGTCCTTGACTTATATTAGTAGGCCTTCTTGTTTGGACTAATTCAGCTTATTGATTCCTTTCGCACTTTCCCCCCATCAACATTAATTGTTATCAGCTATTGTGACACTTTATAAACTTATCCACTTTTCCACAATTGGGCTTACAAAGGGTGTAAATGTGTAGGCCCAATTATTACAACTGGGCCCTACATGTTTAGGATTCAGTTATTCACTCTGGCAAAAATTGACTAAAAATATATATGAATTGCTCAGATGCATTTTCTGATAATTACTAGATGTCCATATGGTATTTATACTGCATATGAGA
Organism: Gopherus evgoodei; assembly: GCF_007399415.2. Taxonomy (NCBI): domain Eukaryota; kingdom Metazoa; phylum Chordata; order Testudines; family Testudinidae; genus Gopherus; species Gopherus evgoodei. The sequence goes on from NC_044323.1 coordinate 153,016,184, forward strand.
AGCATACTGAGTGGTTAGAACAAAGAGATGGGAATCAGGATGCTGGGATTCAGTTCCTAGCTGTGGAAGGTCCAGCATCCTGGGAGCTGCTTGTGGTGTAATTTTCCAGGCTGGATGTCTGGTATCCTGTGCTGGTCAGAGTGGGAATCCGGGAACAAGAGCTTTTCTCATACTACTGCAATATTCCCACACGGTTCCCGCCAAAGCCATGATGTTACAACACGTAGTGTCCTATCTATCGTTATAACTATATTAAAGTAATCTTGTTACAACCTTGTCCCTGAACTTGGTCTGGTGTAGTACCCAGGCAGAAACCACACCAGGTTTTAAGGACACGTATTGGATTAGGACATGTATTGGAACATGGTATTAATCAATTGCAGTGTGGACAAGGCCTAAAGCTCAGCATCCTCTCTTCATTCAGGTGCTATGGGGAAGAGTTACAAGCAAGCTTACATTCTTGGGTGAGGTCTAAGGACCTAGGCCCAGATCCTCAAAGGTATGTAAATTGCTAATTTCCACTGAAATGACAGTTAAGAGTCTCTGGGCCTATATGACCCAAATAGCATGCTAATGAATGTATTGGACATGCACAAAGAGAAATAGATTAGATGTGCATGCATGAAGAAAATTGCAAAGGGGTGTTAAATCCCTCTATATCAAATGTTTGCATACTAACTAATTGCAATAACTGTACCTATAGCCTTTAGATGTGCTGCTATTATTGGGATACATAGAGGAGATCTATAACTCTTCCCAGCTGTTTATGGTCCGGTGATTGAGTTTGGCAAAAATTGACTACACTCACATGAATTGCTCACTGTCCTTTACTATAGTTTTATAATATGGACTTCTGTTTTCCAATAATCATAGCATATTAGTTTGCATTTATATTACACAGCAGTGAGAGAGGGAAATTGGGGCCATCAAAGCTCCACTTCCTGTGATAGTGCCGGAGGGTCTTTAATATTCAGACAGGAACTCAGTTTTCAAGGTCTTATCTAAAAAAATTGCAACACAGTAAACCAACTCGAAGTCAGCTAATCTATCTAGGAAGAACAAAGATGAGTCTAGTGGGATTTAAACATGTAATTCCAGGGAGTCTAGCTATATCTATCTAATGCTTAGAGCACTAAACATCCACTCTAGCCCCTTGCTTTTGGGGCTATCCTCCTAATCCCAGGCTTTCCTTATTTGCTAAATGTGAACCTGACCTATGAATTCAATAGGACCGTTTGGATCCAATTCTGCCACCTTCCTGCATTAGTGAGGATGGCAAAACTACATGTTTTATTCATAAACCCAAATTCTTTATCCTTCCCACCCTCAATTCAAATACTAAAGGAAAAGAGAGCTTTCTTTGCCAGCAATTTCCAAGCACAAGAGGTCAATATGGGAAACTTGAAAATCTGTATCAATAAAAACATGCAATCAATCTTTCCCTTAGAAGCAACTGCCACCTGCAAAACTGCCTCACTCTCAATCAACCAATCAATCTTGCATTTCTAAAATGCCTCTTATACCAGGGCCCCACACTAATCTATAGTAACAAGCAAAGGCCTTCAGCCTTTTAAAAGCTGCATTTCTAAAGAAGTAACATAGGCATGAGTTAAAGCTGGGCATTCTATGACATGAAGAGTCACATTCCATAGCAGAGCACATAATGAGTGTGTGGACACACATATGCATAGATGCATCATGACTTATGTGTTCCATTCTATGCATCCGAAGAAGTGAGCTGTAGCTCACGAAAGCTCATGCTGAAATAAATCTGTTAGTCTCTAAGGTGCCACAACTACTCCTGTTCTCCTTACTATACAGTGTCTCCATCTGGTACAACTGAAAGCCATTCATGAGCTTAACAAAGGGAGTGACCTAGTGAATGTGGAGCTAAATGATTCACTAGCCCTCAAGAGGCCTTGTCAGAGCAAAGATTTTAAAATCAGCTCAGAGCTTTAATGAGATCCAGTGAAAACCTGTTTAGGTGGGGCAGCAGGAGTTAGACCTGGTAAACAGCTCAGTGTATGACCTCTGTACCAACAATAAGTGTTAAAGCAGAGGGCTGCAAGATCAACACAGAATTGCAGGTCTGGGCACAATGATGTAATGGATTTGGAGTTAGTTCCTCTGGCCTAGGGAACATAGAGTCTTTCCTAGTGACTTGGATTCCTGTAATAGCAACAAGGCACCTGAATCAACTAAGCAAGATTGAAGCTTCAAGAGAGAGCCCAGAATCTGTCAGGACAGGGTCGAAGATCAGTAGAGACGGTAGATCACCCACAGTAAACTTATCAGATTGCACTGCATCGCAATTTGATTGCAGGAGGACAAGCTACTGAATTCCCACAATACAGCAAGGACAGTGGAATAAGCCAGGGTTTCAAAAACTAGCTGCATCTCAGCAAGTTGAGATGAGGACTATCTACTTTAAAGGACAAAAAGTAAATCATTACAGTAATATACAGCATCAAACCTAATCAGAAAGCTATAATACACCTCTACCTCAATATAACATGACCCAATATAACATGAATTTGGATATAACGCGGTAAAGCAGTGCTCGGGGGGGCGGGGGAAGGCTGTGCACTCCAGTGGATCAAAGCAAGTTTCATATAACGTGGTTTTACCTATAACGCGGTAAGATTTTTTGGCTCCCGAGAACAGCGTTATATTGAGATAGAGGTGTAATTAGGACACTTAAATATAATCAACCTGGACGTAGCAATCGGCAAAGCATGGTAGGGCTGACAAAGTGCAGCTCCTACTATCGACAACCCAAGGGTTTGAAAATGACAACTCAGGCCCCACAAAAATTATGAGATTAACTTGTAGAGCTGTGGCTTCAACATAAACGTCAAATACCATGTGGCTTGCAATAAATTACAGGTATTGACAACTGAGAGTTGTGTGTCCTGCTACCATGTGTCTCTTTGATCCAGCAAATGCTTAACATGTGAGTGGTGCCAGCAACATAGGGCTCAAAGAACATATATTCTCTCGATATCCCTTTAAGGTAGGTAATATTTTGCAGGTGGGGAAACTAAGGCATAGACAAATTAAGCGTCATTGGCAGAGCTGGGAACAGAACCCAGGATTCTGACTCCTTCTTTTCTGCTTTAACAAGATAGCTTCTCCTTGCCTATTGTATTGTAACTAATTACTGCCATCTACATAAGATATTTATACAGTGCCAGTTACAATAGTATCAAGGTACCAGTTTTTCTTTTAAACTTATGTTCAAAGACTAGAAATACAAAATCTATTTGTATTACAGCAATACAGTAGCTGCAGGCCTCACCTGAAATCAGAGCCCTGTTGTGCTAGGCACCAGACATATGTACAGCAAGAGCTAGTTCCTGTTCTGAAGATCTTACAATGGACAAGTAAAACAAAGGGTGGGAAGAGAAACAGAAGCTCAGAGAAGTTTGGATTTAAATGTTGCTGATGTTTTGAGTAAATACTTTGCCCAAGGTTTTTTAAAAATAGTATTTATGTACGTGTCAGTGCAGAATGTTCAGAAGGTGGGGTGTTCTTCAGCACTTAGGGAAGCTATTGTACAATGACAGGAGGCTGAAATGCCAAGGGTGAAAAGGGTTGATTATGTTCCATAGGAGGGTAGGAATCATGGGTCTCAACTCTACCAGTGACAGGGAGATGGAAGGAATCTTAATAGAGATATCATAGGTGGAGGAAAAGCAAACGGTCTGAGTTCCTTGTACAGTTTACAAACATGCAAACCAACCCTGAGAAACCTGTTATAAAAATATGACGAGACAAAACATTCCCTAAGGGGTGTGGATAAGTGTGCCCCACAAAATGGCTCAAAAGGTGCAAGTATCATTCTTACTCTCACTCCTTTTGGGATGTTATCTTCCAAAATGTCCCTAAAAGGTGCATACATGCATCACACAGTATCCCCAACAGTGTGTATGTGAACTTCCCACAAAACATCACTTTGTTGCATACAGGGAAATGTTTCACCAAGCACCCTGGCCAGGGGTGTGTGCCTTTCTCCCAGCACTCAGACCTCTGCACAGGGGATGTGATTGATGAAACAAAACCAGGGCAGGGACAGCCCAAGCTATAACACACACGGGGCAAGGGCTGGCTGAGGAAGCAGGGATGGGAGCAGGGTAACAATGAGGGGTGGAAGGGACAAGAGTGGGGGGAAACAGACTGGGGAGCAGAAGAGGAACGAGGGGGAAGGATACCAGGAGAGGGAGGAGGAATGGGGCAGAGAGGGAAGGTGAGCAGGGGTGAGGAGAGGAATGAGGGATGGAGAAGAGTAGGAGGGAGCAGGGGCCAGTGGCGCAGCAGAAGGGGGCAAAGGTGGAGGGGGGCAGAATGGGGGGGAAGAGGCGTGAGGGAGCAGAGGGGGAGGGAAGAGCCTTTTGGGGGGAGGGGGCTCATAGGCTGGGACGGGAGGGGGAGCGATGGGGGGCACGGGAAGGATTGGGATGAAGGGGGGCGGCGCACGCATGCGACATGGAAGATGGAGGGGGGACCAGGGCGACGACTCCCCCCGCAGAAGGCCCAGGACACGGGGAGGCGCCAGCCACGGCGGGCGCCATCTTGCGGGAGGGCGGAGCCGCGCGGGGCCGCCCCTCCCCTCTCGCGTGCAAGGGCTGGCCCGGCGCTGCTGTTGCTGCCTCCGCAGTCACCGCCGCCGAGAGCGCGGAGCCGGAGCCCCCCAGCGCCATTTCCAGCCGCCCCGGGGCTGCCATGGCAGGTGAGAGGGAGCGAGCCGAGTCCCCCCCCTTATCCTCCAGTAGATGTCCCCCCCCCGCAGGCATTACCTGCCTCGCCCCCCTTGCGAGTGTATCCCCCCAGCCCCCCCCGGGGGTAACCCCCCAGTATCCAGCCCTGCCTCTAACCCCGCTCCCCTGCGGCCCCATCATCCCCATCCCTTCGGCAGGTTAGTCAGCTCGCATCTTCTGCCTGCCTGGCAGTGCCCCCGCCCACCCCGGCTGCCTGGCACTGCCCCCCCCCCCCAGCTTAGCAATGCCTCCCGGCTGCCTGGCTCTCCCCCCCCCCGCCGCCTGGCACTGCCCCCTCCCCATCTAACGTCCTGCTCCATCTTGTGTGATATTGACCCATCTTCCTCCTTCGCTCTCCCCCGCTTTGTATTAATCCTCTGCCTGAGGATAATCGCCCTATTCCCCTCCCACCCCCCATTGCCACCCTCTCCCTGCTTTCAGCATCACCCCCTTGCTCTTCGCTGTGTGTGTCTGGGAGGTGACCCGCTCCTCAGGTCTGGTATAACCCCCCCCTTCCTCTTCCTGGTGCTCTCTGTTATCTCTCTTCCATGCTCCTGCTAGGTGATCACTCCTCCATGTTCTGTCTGGGAGCCGGGGTCCCCATTTGGCATATTT